>NC_056730.1:554214794-554532294 GCF_019279795.1 Protopterus annectens | reverse complement strand
ACATGTTATGGCCATGGTATATTCCATGTACACATTTAACACACCTACCCATAATGCATGCCGTACATGTTCACTTATTGTTGCTGTTAACTGCACTGCATCACAGTGATCATCACTGTAGCATATCTGAAGAGTATGTAAGAGTCCTGCAATATAACTAACAACCTGTCATTGTAAGATGTGTGCACAGAGATGAACATAATGGTGGGACAAATGGCCTACAGTATGGACCTGTCTGAAACATTACCCTTATACAGTACTACAACAGTGTATATACCACTATTACAATGGCAGCTGTTACAGATCTACACAACGGCATATCACAATACTGCATTCCACAACCCTTGCAACCTGTCATGTGGTCCTAATATGAGCAATGAATGTGTAATATGGAATCCTATATTAGGACAGCAAATATGGGGAATACATACCTTCACAAACACTGGCAACATATGTGTACATGCACTCCAAATAACATATTGTGGAAGCAAATTTTAAGGTACTGACAGCATGCAGTCTTCATGAGTATGGACCTTCCAGCAAGTACAGGTCCTCAATGTCACACCAAGAAATGGTCTGTTGTCCAAGATGTTTGGCCATCAAATGTGCCCACTTACCTGCAACAGAGGCAGCCATGGCTTGCACACATCTTACAAGCCATGGAATGGATCCCATACCCAACAGGTAGCACCCAGGAGTTGGACATGTAGCCTTACCTCACCATTGCATATACCATGGCAAACGGTGCAGACAGTCATGTATATGGCGAAGATGTAGGGGACAGGATTAATGTAGAAAATAAACAAATGGCTATCCAAGACAGATGACGACACATGTTGCAAACTGGTCATGCAGGCTGCCTAGTAACATACCACAACACTGAGGGAGTTGCAGGAATGTCTAGCAAGTACTGTCTGTGCAGTACCTGTGTTGGCAATTGCCTGGACTCTGCATAAGTGTGGCCCATGTGTTAGGTTAATCAGATGGGACAGCTGTACCACAGGAAACATCAGCCAGGGCTCTCTACAAATAGCATATGCATAACATCAAAAGTCCCCCAAAGGCATGCATTGCAATGTGCACTGGTATACCAAGACCAAGTTGGAAACTTATGGACAGTATCAATTAAGATACATGTGCTGCACAACCAACACCTCACCCCACCTTAGGCCCACCATCCTCATCTGTACCTTGCTGGTGCCAGTGTACACTTGTATGTTTGCCATTCATTAGCAGGAACTAGGCTGGTACACATGGTGTTCAGAGTTTGGGACAATGCAAAATGACACAAGTGTTGGCCATAGTTGTCAAGCATCTGTAGAAACGCTGAGGATGAGGAGGGGGTGTCATCCTGAAACACAACAGTTCACTGAAGCAGAGATCCAAAGCTCGCTAAGAATGGCTGTATCTGCACACAGACAAGGTCATGAATTGTGGCAGACATACCCCTGACTCCACAGCAATAGTGATGGCACTGTGTGACCTCCAAGAGCTGTGCACATGAGTTGACCTTGCAATCATGTAGAGTTGGGGGACATTTGTAGGGCAGAGTAACCAAATACTGGCAAATGCACATGGCCCATGCTAGTATACCCCTTCCAGGAATAGTGACTGCTGTAGTACACATAGTCAAGGTCATGAATTGTGGCAGAAATACCCCTGACTCCACAGCAATAGTGATGGCACTGTATGACTTCCAAGGGCTGTGCACATGAGTTGACCTTACAATCATGCAGAGTTGGGGGACATTTGTAGGGCAGAGTGACCAAATACTGGCAAATGCAGATGGCCCATGCTAGTATACCCTTTCCAGGAATAGTGACTGCTGTAGTACACATAACAGTTGGTGCAACCAACCATCATAAGGGTGTGCACACATATGCACCCACAAATTGTATGCATCTCAATCATCATCTGCACACCTAACGCATTTGTTTGATACTGCATTTGATTGCACAGGTCATATGTCACATATCGGGTTCATGTAATGTTAACATATGCAGTAATGTGGCCCTTTGGCATATCAGGGAAAAGGGTGCCATATCAAGAAGGGTGTGTACACTCCCCATAGCCATGGTAAGGTTTGAAGGTTGTCAGTGTAATTGTATTTTATTGGCCATACATGCACCGCTGATGATAAGATCTGTAAATCAGACATCAGGCATTCACAAATGACATCTGTCCACATATCATCCCAGGCATGTGTCGGACAAACACATAGGGGCTGTGAGCAGCAGAGCAAACATAACTGACACACATATACACATTCAGCAATGGTATGCACGCCTGTGAGATATGGTGCACAGTACATGCCAGGGTGCTGAACAGGTGCACAGCAATACTGTGTACATGGGTGCAGTGTGTTCCAGGGGAAGGGGCATCCCCTACTAACACAACCCATGCATCATGGATCATCCTTTGATAATCATATTGCCAAGGTGGTTAGGAAATCCTTCTATGTGCCCACATAATCACAAAAGAGTTTGCATCTAGAACAAAATAGGTTATTGTGCCCCTCTACACATCACTCATCAGACCCATCATAGAGTACAACGCCCCATTTGGGATGTACCTTACAAGACACCTGCAATAGCTGGAAACACCACAGAAGTACCTCACCAAGAGGATTACTGGCTTCAAACATATGCCCTATGTAGCCCGACTGAAGAAACTCCAGCTGTACTCAGTTGCATACCGCTTACTTAGAGGTGATCTCTGCCTGACATACAAGGCCATGTCCAACTCAGAATTGATGGACATGCTCCACCTAAAAAAAACATATCCCCAAGAGCCACATGCTCTAGGGATCTAAACCTGACCACAACAATAAATAGGACATGCTGGAGGGATAGATTCCTGTCCCAGAGACTCCCCATACTTTGGAACAGGAATCCAATCTACATTAGGCAGAGCCCTTCACTAACACTCTTCAAGAGAAACCTTGATGAGTGGATGGGAAACAGAAAATTTACCCTGGGGATCACTGCAGTGGCTCTGCTGAACAGAGGTGCAGGGAACTAATGGCTCTGCTGGACCAAGGCACAGGGAACTAATCTAAGGGGGCGGCAAAAGCCAACACGTTCTGGCTAGGCTTATAGATGCCCTCAGGCAGATAGCCTAGTACTTACCTATGAACATATCACAGAGATGTATAATGTTGCTAACAGGGATTGACTATAGCTGCACTGCATGCTGTTGAGTGCCATATATCATGTATGTTGACAGATGGGTAATGAGAGGTCTGTGTGTAATATATTTGTACAACCTCACCTGTAAGTGTGTGCATGTGTGTGTGTGTGTGTGGGGGGGTGAATTTGTCTGTAAGTGCTATCTGGTGGAGTGGAGGGGGGTTGTTGTATGTAGAATGCATATGTGTGTGTGTGTGTGTGTGTGTGTGTCCATGTGAGAGTGTGGGGTTGTTCATACCTTTCAAGTTCCCTTAGAAATTGTGCAGTAGATGGAAAGGGAAAGACACATTAGACACCAGGAATACTTTTCTGAAATGTATTTACAGGAAAGCTGATAGAATAATAAAGTCTGCAGCATGAAAGATGCATTGGGAAGGAAAACTAGACACCAGGGATGCTATTTTAATTGCAATCAGCAGAAAGGTGAAAGAATACCCAAGTATGCAGCACTAAAGATGCATTGGTGAATTACTAGACAACACCAGAGACTGTTTCCAAATATTACTGTAGTCCACATAAAAGGTTAATAGAGCAACAGATCCTGCCTCTACTGAACAATAGTTAAGTTTGAAACTCCAGTGAGTGACATTATTGACTGACTGTAGTAGCCTGTAACATATGGGGAACATGCTCAAGACTTCTGGAAAAAAACAGGGTGAACACTTGATGGCATCAGGAAGTCTTTGAAAAAATGGCTCCAATCAAGTTAAAGAGTTAATGGAGTAAAAGGTCAAATTTTGTGATCACTTTTCTGAGCAATTAGAAGAATGATACGTTAATGATTAGTATTATTGACTGTAATTATTCAAGACTGATGCAAGATGGGGAAAATAAGAGAAAAAACTAGGGACATTCTGTAAACTCAGGGACAGGTACGTAGTATGGTGGAATGCCAGTGTGTGTGTGTGTGTATGTGTGTGTGTGTTTGTTCGTGTGTATGTGTGTACTATTAAGCAATGACATACAGGTCTTAAAGTGCATTTCTTGTTTTCCCCTCACAGGTGGCGAGGTGGGTCAGG
Organism: Protopterus annectens; assembly: GCF_019279795.1. NCBI lineage: Eukaryota > Metazoa > Chordata > Ceratodontiformes > Protopteridae > Protopterus > Protopterus annectens. The sequence goes on along the minus strand of NC_056730.1, from coordinate 554,528,087 downwards.
GTCCCTCCTGCAGGTAATCTAATGTTGGTGCCCATACAATCACTGATAACGATGAAAGGTATGTTGAGGCACAGGAGGGGTTGTCAGGGGCTGTAGCTGTGCCATCATTTGACATCCCACTGTTATCCACCCCATCCCCGCACACAGTCACATTGCCTATACATTCCCCATCAACAGTGGCCATTAGCTGAGGGACAGTTGGCTTTTGGTGGCATGGGACAGGACAGTGTGGTATCTATGGCATGTGTGTCTGGACACAGCAGCCCTAGCTGGATGTCTGGCGGGGTACCACATAAGCAGATGTACAGGGGTGCACGTAGGAGGGCTGCTGGTCATCATGCCCCTGGTGCCACCAGACACATGTTTCAGGCCATCATGGAGGCGCAGGCACATATGGAAGAGTACACCAGACAGGGTCTGAGGCTGCAGAGTGCTACTCATTCAGCTGTTATTAACAATATCAGTGATCTTGCAGGTGCCCACCATTATTTTGCAGAGGTCATGGATAGACTGTTGGGTGAGATGGTGGGAATCCTCAACCGTGGAATGTCTGTGCTTGAGCATATGTTGGGACATAGGCCAGCAACACCAACAGCTGGAGGTCGAAGTGGATGTGCCAGAACTCAGAGTCACTCCTGTAGTGGCAGTACCAGTCCCAGCAATGCAGGGGGGATGCTGTCCACACCACAGCAGGCCATGTGCACGTGGCCCTGGCCAGTCCCAACAGGGACCTGGATCCAGTGGACATATGTCATCATCAGGGGAGAGTGCCATATCATGGCTTGTACCTGGTGGTGCCCATAGAACCCCTGGCAGGCAGTTCTCATGTCCATGGCTGGAGGCGGTGTACTGCACACCCTGCCAGGTACGGTCTGCAGCTGTCCAACAAACCCCTGTATAGGGCAGCCACATGGCAGAATTGTGTGCGTGCATACACACACTCATTACCAACACAGCTAGGGCAACTCCATACCTAGACACACCACAGCACAACAGGCCAATTAATAATTAAACCCCCACACTCACACACATGGTATCAAATGTATGGCTCAGCCTAGGTCTCTGGCAAACCAACAATACACCCTGTGCATATGATGATACCTGTGCCACATCCCTGTCATCCATAACATCAATGCAGGGACAGGCTAATATGGTTCTGATGCACAGTGTGACTCTACTATGGTGTACCAATGTAATGCTGTGTAACATGTTGTCAGCAGTAAAGTTTAATGTTTACATGTCAGGAAGTATAGCTGTCTAGCCATGATGCATTATAGCTGTTATTAACATTGAGTGATTGTGGTCTCCATAATGTATTCCGTTTGTGTTGTAGGTGTCCATGTGTCAGCAGGATGATGGTCTGCTGTTGTATCCTACAAGCGGTATAGCACTGTGGTGACACCTTGGCTGTGCCATATCCTGGGTACAGGTGAACACATGTCACAGGTCTGTATAACAGTTACTGCATGCGCCACATGGCTGATAGGTCTGGGGGGTGTATACAGGTGAGTGCATGGTGGCTGATGTCAGCAGCCCTTCTGCAGTGGACAATGGTAAGTGTATTGGGTGGTACACACCACATGTTTGTGTATAGCACACACAGAGGCTTTGGTGTTGATGCAATACACAGAGAATACTGCACACATGGATGTATGTACCTGTGCAAGGAACCCATTTTAGCCTATGCAATTCCACCAAGACAGAATAGGCAAAACAATACACTGGGAAATAAGCAGTCTGCTAGTTTAATGTCATTGATGATAGTACTGGCAGGGTATATGTCCCCTTCCTCAATGTAGTGCAATCCTCAACTCAGTAAACATAGGTGTGCTGGTGTGGGTGGCACAGCCCTACCCACTGGAAGGTGTGACGTGCTGTAAAACCACAGATAGTGTGATAGACAACTACTTATCCTGTAAACATGAACTGTACAGTATTACAGTCAGCTAAGCGGGGGATACACTCAACAGTAACTACAATGATGGTGGCTGTGTACAGAAGAGCCACACCCAGCTATATATACCAACCCCAGTATTGCTGTACAACTATACAGTGGGGAAGAGGGCATTTACACATCTACCACTAGTTGTGATGGAATGTACCACAGGCTGATACCTGTGAAATGTTAGCATTTGCCAGGCAGTTCTCAGACAAATGATCTCCTGGGACAGGTACATTCTGCAAATGGAAGTAGATTCTTTCACATACACACACACTCTTACTTGGCAATAATGGGACTAGAACCCCTACCTAGGTATGTAGTGCTATTGATGTGTGTGGCCTTAATTGCACACACAACACAGCTTTTAGGATGAGGTGTGTTCCAGGTTACATGTTATGTGAAGAGCATCCCCAGGCCCTGTACAGTATGGTAATGGGGGATGCACTGGTTGTTTACGTACAATACATAGTGTGACATACTGTCATATACACATTGACAAACACATAACAGTCATACACACATCTGAGAGACCTGGGCTTATCAGTGCTAACTACCTTGTCAGTGTGTCCATTCTGTTACAGATAAGTTACACACAGCACATGCATAACTGGGCTGGATAGTGTTATCAGTTACCTGTATGGCTGATGGTGATAGTGGTCCCCATACAGTGGAACGTGGGACATGTACTGGGGGTACCATGGTGTAAAGACAGTATACCCAGCATCCACACCCAACAGTGGATATTGTACACACTGAAACCCATGATAATACTCTGACATACCCACCATCACACATTGACCAGGACTGCAATACAACCCCTTGTCTATCCCAAGAGTGCTACTACAGGGATATGCACCTAATGCACATGCCACAAGGATAGTAGGGGTAGGGTGATGCATTGTCATAGCTCTACTATGGTCAGCAACATCACTATCCCTAATACTGTGTGGCAAGGCATATTGTATTAGGAGAATGTGGCCTCAGAATGCTGTATCCTACAATTATACACACTTGCACACATACACACACTTGCCAGAGCTCAGAGGGTATCCCATGCCTATCAACCCACTTGTACAACAGTGTTGTGCTGGTACTGCAAGCCCCAGGTAGCCCTTAGGGTGAAGAGTGTAACAAGGTACATGTGATGTCCAATACAACAGCAGCCACATCTAACTACGGCAATGGGAGGTGTGGTGGGTGTGAATGGCCTCAGGGTATTATTGGCTACAGGTCTACAAACACAGACACTGTTATTCTCAGTAATGCACACATGCACATTTGTCAGTACTGGGGTCCACTGGTGCAGGTGTTCATAGGTGTGTACCAGGCTATTGTCCATGGAGAGATGGAAAGTGTAGGGAATGTGTGTACAGTGGTATCATGCCACCTGCCATGTGTCAGCAGGCCATCTATCAACAGATACCACAGGGGTGATCTCAGGGTGAGAGTTACATGCAGCATCCAATCATCTGGTTGCCTTTTGCAGAGGGCCAGTGAGGTGCTCCAGTTGACATGTATGCAACATGTATTACATAACATAGTCAGTGTCTGTCTTAGAGACCTGTACCCAAGCATGTTCTGTTGACTGTGGTAGTGTAGTTGAGGTATCCATGGCATGTGGTGCATACAGGGTGTGGATTCCTAGCTGTGGCATTCATAACACAGCTGGGAAGACATGTCAGTGTCACTCAAGCATAGCTTGCCTGTATGGAGCCAAGATGGAGTCTCAATCTGCACATCTGTATAGAGGACAGACAGAAAGACATCAGCTAGACAACTGGTTATGCAGTAGGATGACTGTGTTGACAGATGTCTGGTATGCCATTACTACATGACAGCAGCCTTCAATGACATGTTCTATACACACAGTAGTCTACACTTAATATCCACATGTCAGATCAATATCCAGTAGCAAATACTTAATGACACACAGCTCACACACCAAGAACACAATAGTGAGGACTCAGACTCCATCTTTGCATTCATGGGCTGTTTGGTTCCAGGACTACAATCTGCAATCTACTTTTACTTGGGAATGCACTGTCAACAGTAGTAATGTAATAATACACTACATGCCAGTGTGACTGCATAAAACCTGGGATACTACCCATGTATGAAACACATTCAAATGGAAAAGAGTGTTGTACAAGCCATATATACCCAGATGTCTCAGACAATTGACTCACACCCCTTGCTACTGTAATGACAGCACATAGACGCATGTTATGTACATGGAATTAAATACACTTATTAAAGATGTCATTACCCAGCTATTTTATCAAACCGGAATGTGAACAATGGTTACCAGGGCTGACGCATGCTTAGCAGGCTTCAGCATTGCTGCAATATAAATGCTAAGCAGATTTGTGCACTGGCAAGTGAAGCCTACACAGTGTAAGCACCTTTTTGTTTAACTCTACGTTAGCAGCACTTACCGTCATGCAAACCCACTCAAAGCTGCTCAAAACTGCCTTAACCACTCTATATCCAACAGCCCTTGTTCTGCAAAGCAATAAAATAAACAGTGCTTGCAGGTCTTGAACCTAGGACCCTGTACACTATAGTCACAGCAGTTAATCACTAAGCCATCACAGCTGTGAAGACAGTTGTGTTTTTTTCCAATATATATCTGTCAGTACACATACTGAAAAGTACTGAACAACTGCTATGACTTCTACAATTGTGTAGTACTTGTTAGTGATATTACTATTGTATCATGTATATTGTTATATCTAAATATACACATATCAGATAAATACGGTGTGAAACATCTGAGAAAGTATATACAACAGTCATGTCTACACATAACAAGGATATGGATATATATATATATATATATGTGTGTGTGTATATATATATATATATATATATATATATATATATATATATATATATATATATATATATATATATATATATATATATATATACATACACACATATGTAGACATATGTGTACATGTACATACACATATAAATTCATATGTATTTATATACATCTGTATATATATATATATATATATATATATATGTGAGTGTATGTATATGTATGTATATATATATATATATATATATATATATATATATATATATATATATATATGTATATATCCATATATGTCTGTACATATATGTATATGTGTATATATCTATCTATCTATATATATGTGTATAACATATGGAGTCATACCCCAGCACTAATAGTCACATTCTCTTAGTGCAAGGGGATGTCATTGTCATATAAGTACTGCAGGTATAAATGTAGACTGTTGCTACTGTAGCAGGGGTTGTCTTAACAGAAATGTTGTGTGAGACGTCACATCTGATATTGACATGTACGCCATCAGTTACTGACAGACATCATAAGATCATCATAGTGTAGTACCACAGATATCACAGTAATGATCCTGTGGAATATAGCAGAGATATGACCAATGAATGTGGACAGTTTGACATACTCTGGTCAGTGCAGAGGTATACACAGAACCCCTTAGTGCAAGACGTGTGGACCTAGCCTGACAAAGTGCATGTTTACAGCCATGTAAATGGGGATAGCACAAAAATACAGGAATAGATAAGCTCGCACTTTATGCATTCATACACTCCTGTCTGTCCTGACACATAATAACCAGAGGAGCAGAGGTGACAAGCCCACATACTACCCACTAGTTAGTGGCATACATCTGTACAGCATCCCACTGCTCTGTCAGAAATACACAACAGTTATGGTGGCCCAGCAACAGTACATCTGACAAATATCTGGGCATAACATCAAACTGGGTAAGTACACTGAGCTGCTAGGCATGTCACAAAGCACTGTGCAAACTACAGGCAGACTGCCACAACACTGGCTTACATTTCTTATGGGAGAATACATATGTACCTGCAAATATAGCAGGCTCTAGAGGCATGTAACAGCATGGAGTAGCAGACACCTATGTGAAAGTGCATACCCACAACCAATATGAACACAGCCACAGTCACATATGGTAAGCATGCTTAATATTACAGTATATGGGCTGTGTGATCAACACCATCCTCATATGTGCCACTCACACACTAACCCTATATATACTGGGCCAATACACAGTGTATTCCGATGCCTGACTGTGGTATGGGACAAGTATCAGTTTGGCCCTACAAACATGTACGCCAGTAGGGTACCATACACTTTAGCATCATACAACATCAGATAGAACAGGACTAAAAACAATGACATCTACCACAGTCTGTACACAGGCCAAGGTACATATTTACAATACACCCTCTGTTGACAATCACCAAAAGTACGCAGACATCACTACTGTATACACTACAACAGAATATCCAGGTTTTGTCCTCAAATATAAGCCCTACTATACAAAACATGTCTAGCAGTCTGATATCTCACTGGCTTGTTATCAGGTATGATGTCAGTAAATAATGATATACTGAACATATGCACCTCTTACTGCATGACATATGTACAAAGGTTGACAGAGTTGTGGGTGGAGGCACAAACACAGGGCCAATATTGACATGTTGATGTGATAAACTCATACATTTACTGGTGTAACAGGGTTTGTTGTGACATATGTCTTCTGAGGGATATGAAGTCAGTAACTCAAATGGCTGTCAACATATACTGACTGCAATCCTCAGAGTATGCTACTGCATTTCTAAAGATAGGACATGTGTGAGTAACACAACACATGTGAGACTCCAAACACTGGCCAGTCTGCAGATAGCCCTACAGGTGAGAGTTTCCTCAATGACATAACACTGTCATGACAGATATTAATCATGTAGACCAGCCATATACACACAAACCCTGTTAAACCAACATTACATCAAATGTAGGAGAGCAAGACTTATATTCTGAACTCATGTCTGGAACATCCCCTTCCGGTTTGTTGGCCTGTCTCCACAGTGTATGTTGTAAGAGGCATTTCCCACTACTCTCTGTGATGGTGTTTGCCAAACGACATGAAGTCCTGCTCACAGTAAATGAAAAGGGCCAACACCCACATGATGTTCACAGTTATAGGAGTGTGTTTCCATGCAATTGGCTATTGGAATGTTACCACAGCTGTTCCACATGCAATCAGCTAGTGGGGGACTGCAATTCATGCACAGACCACCTGATCATGAGCATCACTTACAAAGCGCAAGCTGCTGCCTAAGCAAAGCAGGTGTACTTTTCCACATCCACTAGAGAGGGAGTGAGAGAGATAGACAGAGACAAAGTAGAAAGGAAGTGGGGTAGAAGAGTAAGAGCTAAGCATGTTTGTGTCACACACTTACCAGCACGGGGTTTCAGACCCCTGCCTATGTATTGCTATTATATTTTTATGCAGTTATTGCATGTACCACAGAGCTTACATGTTGGAGAGCTGTCCAAAGGTATCTTTGAAGGTGAGTGACATCAGCAACAGTGATAAAGGAGGGATAAGGTAAGTGTAGTACATGTGCCTGTCCACAAAAGCAGGTGTCACGGAAGATACAACCACACTCTGTCAGGAACTCACACACATTATCACAGTTGGCATGGTCAGGATTAAAATTCCTAACCAACTAGTTTGCTACAGTACTACAGTATTATGCAGATATCACATGCACCACAGAGATTATCAGACTGATATATGGGCAAAGGGTATGTCAAGGTGACTGACATCAGAAGGCATGCTACAGTAGGGCAATGGGAGCTGTAGTGAGTGTGAATGGCTTCCAAATTAATCTCCACACACACACAGACACAGATTTGCCAGTACTGACATGCATGGGTTCATTCCTTCACAGGTGTGTAGTAGATGACTGTGCCAGAAGGTTGTACAAGGCTAGGCAAAGGGTATACCTTGGCATCAGGCCACATGATAATGGTCTGCAGTGTGGCTCAAGGGTGTAGTCACTGGATTGGCCCACACAGGTGGGTATTGTATTCACCATCCACTCATCTGGGTTACTATTGTGGGTGGCCAGTGCTGTGCAATGCTTGCCATGTATGTGTTCTATATTCCATAACATGGATGATGTCTGGGTTGTGCACATGTCACACATGCATGATCTGTGACATGTGGAAGTCTACCTGGGGTGTCTGGGGCATGTTGTGTGGACAGATTGTCATCATCTGATGTGGCATTCCTGACCCCATGTGGTGAGAACTGGCTATGGAACTGAGGTTGATCCTGCACCTACATTGACAGCATGATACAGGTATTCACTGGTGTTAGTGGCATCTGTCCATACAGGGCATGTGTATGTTGTTGTCTTTCGGCTTTTCCCGGTTAGGGTCGCCACAGCGGAACTCTGGTCCACTAATAATTGGTAGTAGATTTTCACGAATGCCGAGGTGCCAGCTCGAAGTTCAACCTTCAGTGAAGGCACGCCCATTTATGCATGTCTTTCAAACACCCAGCCAACCGCTGGGAGGACATGCAGACTCCACACAGAAGGCATTCCCTGCACTACAGCTGAGAATTGAACGGGAGAACCTCTTGCTGTGAGGCAACAATGCTACCACTGCACCACCATGGAAGTCAGCATGGTATTTCCTTTGTGGGTTACATTTGCTGACTCTACAGTTGTTGCAGGTGTCCAGTGGGGAACATAGCAAAGGACTACTGTAAGCAATTATTTGCCTATTGTAGGGATGGAACAGGGTGTCATATCCTCTGTAGTCCACTGCAATCACACCGTGGTTACTATCTGTGTGTGGTTACTATCTGTGGGAAATATGCAAGGAACTACCAAAATAGTGGTTATTGCCTAGTCAAGTGTGCTTGTCTAGGAGACATGGGTGGAGAGTGTTCTCTGGGCAATATAAGGGTTGCCTATATTGCTCCCTAATCCATAATGTCACATGTAGAGGTATGGATTGTCTACAGCAGTCTGTCTGCTGTTTGACATTTGTTGTCCTTGTAAGACAGACATTGTGACATATAGTAGGTCCTCAATATAAGAAATTTGCAAAACCCACCCCACAATGAGTTCTGTTATTACACAATCACAACTACTTCCACACAGAATACTGATGAAAAACACATGACAGTACTGAGATTCAAACCCCTACCTAGCTATGTATTGCTACTACAGTGTACTGCATTTATTGCACGCGCCATGGAGCTTATAGGGCTAGCTCTACCCCAAAGGTGTATTTCAAGATGAATGGCATCAGCAGGCTTGCCAAAGTAGGGCAATGACTGTGAATGGCCTCAAAAGCATTGATCTCTACACACACACACACACACACACACACACACACACACACACACACACACAGTCTCACAGTTGCCATGTCTGGGATTAGAACTCCACCTAACTAGTACATCACACTATAGCGTTACACATTGATAGCATGCACGATGGTGGTTATGGGGCTAGTCATTTTCCCAAAGGTGTATTTCAAGGTGAGTGACATCAGCATGCTTGCCAAAGTAGGGCAATGGACAGTGCAGTGACTGGCCTCGAAAGCATTGATTCCTACACACACACACACACACACACACACACACACACACACACACACACACAGTTGCTATATCTGGGATTAGAACTCCTACTTAACTAGTACATCACACTATAGCATTACACAGTTATAGCAAACACCACAGAGCTTATAGAGTTGGCCTTTCTCCGAAGGTGTATTTCAAGGTGAATGACATCAGCAGGCTTGCCAAAGTAGAGCAATGGAAAGTGTAGTGACTGTGAATGGCCTCAAAAGAATTGATCACTACACACACAAAGTTTCACAGTTGCCATGTCTGAGATTAGAACTCCCACCTAACTAGTCCATCACACTATAGCATTATGCAGTTATAGCATGTGCCATGGAGCTTAGATGGTTAGCCTTTCCCCAAAGGTGTATTTCAAGGTGAATGACATCAGCATGCTTGCTAAAGTAGGGCAATGGACTGTGTAGTGACTGGCCTGAAAAGCATTGATCCCTACACACACACACACACACACACACACACACACACACACACACACACACACACACACACACACACACACACACACACACACACACACACACACACACACACACACACACACACACACACACACACACACACAGAGTCTCACACTTGCCATGTTTGGGATTAGAGCTCCTACCTAACTAGCACATCACAATATACCATTACGCAATTATAGCATGTGCCACGGATAAGGCTAGCCCTTCTCCAAAGGTGTATTTTGAGATGAATGACATCAGCAGGCTTGCCAAAGTAGGGCAATGGGGAGTGCAGTGTGTGTGAATGGGCCATAAACCATTTGTCTGGAAGCACACACACAACACTCAGTCACACACAGGTTTATATTTAACAGGAACATGTATACAACTGCTAGATGAATAATGACTTGTACAGTCATGTTACACAGTTATCACAAGCACCACAGACACTATAGTGCTGAGGGCTACCAGAAGCAAATGTCTACAGTGATAGACATTTGCACATCATGTGGTATTGGCCAATTGGATGTGTGCTGGGTGGAACAGGTCTCATGATGGGAAGCTCTTTGTTACTGTCTGTCACTTTCTTCCACACATCTATGTATGCATGTTTGGCCTATTAGAGTGTGTTGTTCTTGGATATATGTGTGTATTCCTATCCGATGTGTATGCAAAGCATGACTGATGTGGAGTGTGTGCACAAACATCTGTGACTGACAGATATGTATAGTCCACTGTTGTTCCCAGACATGAGATTCATTTCTCTAAGTGTGGGAGCATGCCCAGTATGACCTTTCAGTATTTTGTTGTCAGACATGACTTCATTTCTCTAAGTGTGAGAGCATGCCCAGTATAACCTTATGTACTGAATGTGTGAATCCATTCCAGGTAGGTTGTACTCCAGTGCAGGCATTTGTGTTCTACACCTACAGCTAGCATCCCGTTTCTGCAAGATATCTATAGATTAGTTGACATTGACAATATGGGATCACAGTGGGCAAAGAACAGTGGGATACTGTAATTAATTGTGTCTGTGCTGCTTCTGCTACATGGTTTTGGTGTTAGCAGAGATATTCAGACATTTGTACTGTTTTACACTGTGATGTTTTATGTCATTAACTACTGACAGTTATACATATTTGCTTGCATTAATTTACTGGGTAACACAAGATGAATGAAGCTGTGTCCAGTATTGTGGTCTGCAGCCTACATATTCATGCACAATCATGCCATTCTGGAGGGGGAGCTGCAGACACTTGCTGATGGGTCTGTGTAAATGTTTCAGCACCTTGGTACTGTGGTGGCTGAGGATTCCATGCGTGTACATCTATTGATGTGATAGTATAGCCATATCCTGCTGTGGCCATACCTCACAGCTGTACAGATTCACACAGGTTACCCAGAGGCAGGGCTCATATTTCTGGTCATTACCCCTTCACATTGTGGTTTACAAGCAGGTTTGTAGCCACCCATTCCTGTGTTTGCAGGCAGGGATAGTAAGTGCACACATCTGAGTTTCAGACTTCACACACACTCCATGCGTCTACCCCCCTCTGTTATTCTATCCTCTTCTGAACATTATGCAAATTATATCTGATAAGTATCCCTAAAGTTATCATTTCATCCCAGCAGTATTTATGGGTTAGTCCACAGTTCATGCAGTAGGACATGGTAGACATTCTACTGGGATTTATCGACTTGACCATGCATTTGTATTCTGTGGACTGTGTTATGTTGTTATTTGGGAGTCCATGAGATAACGTACACTGGCAGTATGGGTAAGACACAGGCCTTTGACAGAGGACTGTAGGGCATTTGGTAGTGATGCAAGCCATCTGTAGCAGCCCAATGCATTGTGTCACTCCTACAGTCCCAAGCTGCAAGCCACTGTATTCCTCTGGGGTCAGAGGGTAGGTGTGCAAGATGTTAATGTCAATAGTTTCTGTCCTTATTAATCCATTGGTGTGGATGCTGGCAGGGTGCTGCTTGCAGCTAGGGCCACACCTGCATGGGATACCTCTTCAGCATGCTGCATTCTGTGGCTATTCCCATACAGAGGTGGGGGTCATATTGTACTCATTCCCAACAGCAGGGTTATGACCTGTGGCATACCTGTGGCTGATGGTGGGGTGAGCCGAGTGCATGTGTTCTATGGAAGCTACTTGCAGCTGACTCACAGATATACATGGGGCATTCCACTTATGCTGGCTTGTGCAGGGACATCAGTGGTTTCTCAGTACTTCATACCTGTGCCTTTTGCGGTCTGCCAGTGTTTGGCCAGACTACATCAGTATTCCATACTACACATCCAACTAATGTGCTGCTAACCTGTATGTACAATTCCAAAGATGTGTCCATTTGACAGTAACATTTTATACACTCTCTGTCTAGGGTACTTCCACCTGTCTACTGTGTGTATGTCTGGGCCCACATTCATGCCATGTCCATCTTTCATATGGTGACAGATATTACATCTGAATAATTAGTATGGATTACTGCTGGATTGTGTCTTGCTGGAATGCATTGTGTTTGGCACTGCAGTTGTGAAAACTTGGCCCTGTCATCAACAGTACTGGCCAATGGCCACCAGGATACAACCCTCCATGCCTACATGCTGATCACTTTCACACAATATACAACACACAACAACCTAACACATTGCACACGTGCAACAATCTATCCTGCTACTTTGGCCAGCTCAGGTAATCTGTGCTCCACTGTTATTATACCTACACATACATGTCACTACATTTCTACATATGATTGTGGGGGGGGGGCACACCTGACAACTGTAAACATTTGCTATGACTGTACTGGTATTTCAGGTACTCTGTTGGCTTCCATTTCATTCTGTATTCTGACCTATCATGCAGACTAGAGGCATATCAGTGTACTACAGTTCTTAGGTTTGATTGACCTACATTTCAGTTTCAGACTTCTTACCCTTTAGAACTAACATCCCACTGCCTGACCTGTTGTAGTCTGTCTGTGTAGGTCAGGAGGGGGGCTGTTCCCCATAGCCATCAATCAGAGGCCTTAGCGCAGCCTTTCTTTGTGTTTGTCTACACCTGTCCTGCTGGCTGAGACTGTTGTTGGGTATGTCAGCCTCACTGACATGCATGTGTGTGTGTCCTATGGACACACATTTGACCCACCACATCTCCTGCAGTGGGTTTTGTCACCTTGTCTAGTACTGTCTACTGTATTGACACCAGTATTTGTTAAGGATTTCATGCTGCCGATATAGGTATCTACTATTTGCTGCCATCCCATTCAGCCACTCGATTCCCTTACGTGCTGACATCCTTACCATAGGTACAGGTAAGAGAACATACTACTACATTCAGCAATTGATAGTGAGTGTGACTTACCTTGTGGCTGTACCAGTATTGAGGATGGTGCTGGAGGGCTATGTCAGATGCACATAGTACACTCCCTATACATGGTTAAGCACAGGTAATGTCATGTTTGACATCCCGTTTTACTGTATGTGCGAGTCAGAGAGAGGTGTCATTCTTTGGGTTCCTACCGTGTCAGTGTATGTGCTATGCGTTGCCTCTTTGCCAAGACCTGGGCATACTGGGCACACCTCCTTATGTCTACAGGGGCAGGCTCAGGTTCTTCCTCCTCGGACTCACTATGTGCCTGTGCTGGCCTTGGCAATGGTGGGGGGCTTTGTGGTCCTGCCCCATGCTGTTCCTGCTGCAGTTGTTTCTGCAGGATCATATTGTGTAACATGGCACATACAATGACAATTTGGGTAGATGCAGCTGGTGAATACTGCAAGGCTCCACCAGATAAGTCCAGGCACTGGAACCGTGACTTGAGCATCCGAAACACATGCTCTATTATGATTCTGGTCTATGCGTGTGCCTCATTATGGAGTTCTTGCTCAGGTGTGTGTGCATTTCTGATGGGTGTCATCAGCCATGGCTCCAGTGCATAACCCGCATCCCCCAACATGTGGCCATATGGGATGCCCCCATTGGCAAATCTCTGGTACAGCTGCATCATATGCCAGATGTGAGAGTCGTGATAGCTTCCAGGGCTGCCAGCACACACATTCATTATAATGCCCTGGGCATTGCACATGACTTGGAAGTTGATGGAGGGAAAGCCCTTGTGGATTATATAGACTCTACCTCGCTGACTGGGTAGTGCTTTGATGTATATGTGCATGCAGTCTATAGCACCCACTACCTCAGGGTATTCTGCTATTTGGTGGAAGAGATGCATATTGCTGGTCAACGCCTCACGGGTGTTGAGGAAATATATGTGCTCACTGGCATGTGCTGACATGGCATCCAAAAACTGGTGGAGTACTCTGGATGCTGATGCCTGTGAGATCCCCATGATATCCACAGTTGGCCTTTGGAAGGTAGCTGTGACTAGTATTCTTAAGCCTACACATACCTTGGTATCCGCTGGGATGGGGTCCCTTCTTTTGGTTCTGTGTGTGAAGTGTGGCCCTCACAGCCCAACAATTTGCTGTAGGAGGTCGCTGTCCACCCTATAGCGCTCCACTATCTCCAGCTAATGTAGACCCTGGTAGGTTACCCTGGGTCTGTACAGTCTTCTCCTTCTCCTCACTGTGGGTTGGTCATCAGCATTGTCATCCTAACCGCCCTCAGCCTCTTTCACATGTTGATTTATGAGAGCAAAAGCAGCCCCTATCATTTTGTTGCTTTTGTTAGGTAAAATTTCCCCATATGTGTACACCAGTTGTGTAGAGTTTGTGGGAAAAAACAGAGGGAAAGGTGTTTGCATAGTTTATAGTAGTGTGCTGGACTGGGCTGGGCTGCTGCCTGTGTAATTGGGTGATTCTGATACATTTCACATGCCAGCTATGCTAGTTCTCCTTGATTACCTTCCTACTGCTGTTTTCCCTTCCCATTGCCTTCCTGTTTAAGCCCAGAGGCACGCCATGCAAACTCAGTGCTCAAATGTGAATGGCGCTGCTAATTCCTGGTTAAATTTATTTATTTTTTTTAAACTCGGTGTGCAGAGCATAAACCGATTTAGGCAATGTAAACACTGCTAGGCAGTTTCAGAGACACCCCCTTCCTTAGCTCTACTAAGCTAAGGGCAAACCTGAGCCACAGAGCTCCAATAAGCTTACAGTATGCCTGACACACCCCTCTATGATGTCAGCTAACTCTTTGGCTTGCACCATGGTTTTCCTACACCTACACAGTTGGGTGCTGGCTAGCAATGAGGGGAAATCTGTGATTCAGTATTATTCCCTTCATTTGCATAGAATTGATGGCTAATGCCTAGTTACAAGTCTAACACTGAGTCTGCCCCCTTAAAAAACACTATTCAGTGGCCTTGTTGTCTTCTGCCTGCCATTGACTATAATGGCAGAATTGTGATTTTGCCTAAAAAGCTTTTTTCAAGGTTTTATTTTTATTTTCGGGCCGATTCCGTTTGCGTGCAGCTGCCCTATGCTTAAACGTCCGAAATCGGCCAAAAAAAATAAAAGTTACTTTTTGTTATTTTGAACCTATTTTCCATGCCAATGGCCATATATTTGGCCATTGGCATGCCTTCCACATTATATACACCCTTTATTTGGAGCTGTCATGGCTCCATTATGTAGTTTGCAGAAATGTACACGGTTATTGCCGAATACATTTCTGCAGGTTACACTACTTCTGCACGGATGGCTGCCAGCTTCCTGGATCACTGATTCACCTCATTTGCATGATTTTCACCTGCAAATGGGGTAGTTAGTATACAGGAGCTGTGTCCATGCAGGAATAGAGGAGGCGCGCACATGCACGTGCCAGGAGCTTGTTCCTGGATCTCTCGGCAGCCATATTGCCTCCAGCAGTTCTTGCACTATTCCTGCACACTTTGCAGAGCTTGCTGAATCCCGGGGAAAGTTTTTGCAGGGTGAGTTCACCCAGTTTTCAGACATCAGGATGACACAATAGTATAAACAAGAAAAATAAATAAATGGTAGAATTTTTCCTGCTAGCCATTTAAAATGTCGGGACTCATTCATATAGAGACTGAATTGTCAAAAAAATGGACTTGTATATGCGTAGTCCAGAAAGTCCATTTGTTGGAATATTCCCTTTTATCTGAGGCATGGTGATCTCAGAGTTGGTATATATATAAGTTCAGGGGGTGTGGGAAGACTTGTTTCTGCCTGCCAAAACAAGTTTAAAGGAGACAAGTGATGCTGAAGATTTGCTATTCTCCTTCAGTTTAATTTTTCATTCTTTTTTTGGTATGTTGGCACTTGCCATTACGAATGCTGAAATTTCAACAGGGAGTTATTTTTCCCAGGTATAAACATAGGTGCATAAGTTTGGTGAACAAGCTGAAGATCTATTGGACACTGAGGATTTTTTTCAATTCATTTGGCTCTGTTACAGCTGATTAACAGCTGCCCCTGAGAACATCTCCTTGTTTACTGGGTCTCCAAACTCAGACCTCTTATGGCTTTCCTCCAAACCATGTTCTGAGCTAGTGAGGAGACTGAGGCACCTCAAGGCAATGCATATATGCTGCTGAAGAGATCTTTTTCTGCCCTCAGCTGTCTCCCTGATATGCACATATGCACTGCCTTGGGATAGTTGTGTAGTGGCTGTGCTGGTGTAACATTCCATGTCTGTGGAGGCTCAGTCATGCACTGAGAAGTTTGATGCCCTGGATCTCATGATGGAACTTGAGGTTGCCCAGGTATTCATCTGATTCCTTCTTAAAGGTATTATTTCATGGGACAAGTTTAACTGTTAAATGGGATTTATTCCAGAAGTGTAGAAGTGTTTGTGATTAGAAATTGCAAGATTTCTCAGTACAGCCAATAGTAATTTTTATTTGAGGCTGAGTGTCCTCTTATATTTGGGACACCAGACAATATTCTAAGTAAAGGCTTCATCTCTTAAGGTGAATTTGTCATTTGAACCTTGCCTAAAAAAGGCACTATAGGGGCGGCAAGACCCTTAGCCAGTATCCGGAATCCCAGGGGTGACAAGTGCAGGCCATCACTGACAAATCATCATGATCTGTCAACCATGTTGTCCCAGGCAGATAGATACTGGATCCCCTTAGAATGACATCAGAAGCTTAGCCAATTGTTGAAGTCAATCATTTTGTCCTTGTACTGTGGTATCATTCTGGGTGATGGCAAGATGCTACTCAGGGCTATGGTCATACCTGCCTGGTCTATAAGATCGGAGAGCTCTTCCATGTCTCTTTACATGTAGTCCAGGGAGGTACATCTCAGGTCGTTCACACCAACATGAACAATGACAGAGTCATATTTGTACTTGTTGTGGAATGACCTGAGTGCATGTGTTATGTGGTGGATTCTGGCACCTGACAGGCAGCTGACAGTAACCTTGTCCTTGTATAGCCTGGTGAGGGGGACATATAGAGTCACCTATGACTAGTGTGTTGGGTACGTTGTTTTGCCTTATGGGCTGTGGTTTATTGGCACACTGAGTCTGTGGGGTATGTGTAATTTGGGTTGTGTTGGGGGGTGGAGGTTGCTTGTGTTTCTGCTTTGGAGATCTCTGTTGCTTGAGCAGATTATTACTGAGAGCCTCCGTGAATGTTTTTATGTTTCTTTGTGTGGATTTTGGTGGTGTAGGTTTAGTGGGACTATGAGATGTGTGTGGTGTGGTGCAATTGTTTACCTTCTCCTCTTGACTGTCAAGTTCCGTCTTGGTTGGAGAGAGCTTTACCTACAGTTTGGCTAGATAAGTGCATCTCTCATGGGTTGTGGTGTTGGGTGGTAGGAATAGAGGGTTGTTTGTGTACATGAGGCAATTGCTACATTGCCCCAAGATGCCCAGATTCATCAGATAGACAGGAGAAAACACTGTGAGCTGACCCTTGGACATGCCTGAATAAAAAACTACTTTCCTCTAGACAAGTGAGGAAAGTGAGTATAAGAGCTGTTTTTCTCTAAGCAAGTGAGGAAAGTAAGTACAAAAACTGTTTTCTCTAGGTAAAGAGTAAGGTTGAGGGCTGTTGTAATTTGTAGCTTATTTAGTGCTAACAACAAGTTCTGAACAAGTGCTGAGCACGAATAAGCAAATTCAAGTGCTAAAACTAAGAATCTGTACCTGGATTTTGTGGTAGATAGGCTACCTAGTGCTTACCACTCCCACTGATAAGCTAGAATGCTTTCCTCCAACACAGAAAGGCTTGGGGGCTCAGAAGCTTACAAACAGTCCTGGATACAGCAAATCTGTATCTGGACTAGACTAGTTACAGGAAAGATTGGAAACAAGCACAAACACAGGCTTTTAAACCAGTAAGTAAAAAGAGATGGAAAAACTGCCAAACGGCCAGTAAACTACAATTTCTGGGCCAGAAACCACTCTTGTGGTAGATAAGCTACCTAGTGCTTACCACTCCCACTGATAAGCTAGAAGGCTTCCCTCCAACATGGAAAGACTTGGGGGACTCAGAAGCTTACAAACAGTCCTGGATACAGCAAATCTGTATCTGGACTAGACTAGTTATAGGAAAGGTGGGAAACAAGCGCAAATGCAAGCTTTTAAACCAGAAAGTTGAAAGAGATGGAAAAACTGCCAAACGTCCAATAAACTACAATTTTTGCTCCAGAAACCACTGTTGTGGTAGATAGGCTACCTAGTTCTTACCACTCCCACTGATAAGCTAGAAGGTTTCCCTCCAACACATAAAGTCTTGGGGGGCTCAGAAGCTTACAAACATTCCTGGATACAGCAAATCTGTATCTGGACTAGACTAGTTACAGGAAAGATTGGAAACAAGCACAAACACAAGCTTTTAAACCAGTAAGTTAAAAGAGATGGAAAAACTGCCAAATGGCCAGTAAACTACAATTTCTGGGCCAGAAACCACTCTTGTGGTAGATAAGCTACCTAGTGCTTACCACTCCCACTGATAAGCTAGAAGGCTTCCCTCCAACACGGAAAGGCTTGGGGGACTCAGAAGCTTACAAACAGTCCTGGATACAGCAAATCTGTATCTGGACTAGACTAGTTATAGGAAAGGTGGGAAACAAGCGCAAATGTAAGCTTTTAAACCAGAAGGTTGAAAGAGATGGACAAACTGCCCAAACGGCCAATAAGCTACCATTTCTGGGCCAGAAACCACTCTTGTGGTAGATAGGCTACCTAGTGCTTACCACTCCCACTGATAAGCTAGAAGGCTTCCCTCCAACACAGAAATCCTTGGGGGCTCAGAAGCTTACAAGCAGTCCTGGATACAGCAAATCTGTATCTGGCATAGACGAGTTACAGGAAAGGTGGGACATAAGCGCAAATGCTAACTTTTAAACCAGAAAGTTGAAAGAGATGGAAAAACTGCCAAACGTCCAATAAATTACAATTTTTGCTCCAGAAACCACTGTTGTGGTAGATAGGCTACCTAGTTCTTACCACTCCCACTGATAAGCTAGAAGGTTTCCCTCCAACACAGAAAGTCTTGGGGGGCTCAGAAGCTTACAAACTGTCCTGGATACAGCAAATCTGTATCTGGACTAGACTAGTTACAGGAAAGGTGGGAAATAAGTGCAAATGTGGGCATTTAAACCAGAAAGTTGAAAGATATGGAAAAACTGCCAAACATCTAATAAACTACAATTTCTGTGCCAGAAACCACTCTTGTGGTAGATAGGCTACCTAGTGCTTACCACTCCCACTGATAAGCTAGAAGGCTTCCCTCCAACACAGAAAGGCTTGGGGTGCTCAGAAGCTTACAAACAGTCCTGGTTACAGCAAATATGTATCTGGACTAGACTAGTAACAGGAAAGGCAGGAAACAAGCTTAGCATTTTTTTTGTAAAGTGGAACGGGAGAAAGGGGAAACAGAAGATAATTCAAAATTAAAGACCTAAGTGGATTGCCCTTCACAAATGTTCTTTCTGTATTAGGTAGAATGAGCTAGTGACACTAGACTGGAATAGAACTAGGATAGAGCTGAACAGATGGGACTGGTAGGAGTGTCTGAAGTCAAAATATGATTTTACTGTACTCGGTTGAGTGAGCAAATGAGATAGCCCCAGGAGGAGTGTTCAAACAGGAATTTACAGGAGGGGCGGGCAATTCCAAAGCCAACAAGATTAATACCAGAACAAGAATAGGGAGGGAGGGCGTGAAACTAACTGCAGAGAGAGAGAGAGAGAGAGACCACAGTATTTTATGAAACAAATAAAAAAATAAATAACTACAGAGAGACACAGACCATGGTATTCAATAAAACAAATAGAAAAATAAAATGCATTACAATCTTTAACACTGCAAGTTTGTACTTAACTCAGCTAGTAATGCAGTTGATTCTAGGTATGTAGCAGAAGCCAAACAACTCAGATATTGAGCAGTAATTCTGCAATTCAGTAATTCTGTGTTAATAAATCTCATTACCTTTTCTGAGCATATCCCAAACTTCCCTGAGGACTCCAGAGCTGGTGAGTCTGGATGAAACTCTTGGGTGCAGCTTCTCCCTCTGTATGTTGGATTGGTACTACAGGCTCAGAGCCAACCTGCAATGTCAAGTATAACATATAGGTGCTGCATGACCATGTGGCTGTCCTGTGCAACAGCTTCACCTGCAGGGCACACTCATGAATGCAGGCATGACAGCATGGCCATCATGCCTGCAGTTCCCTCTTCTGAACCAAAGTCACACAGACAAACCAGTTAGTAAAAAATACAAGAAAAACCTAGCCAAACAAGAGTTTTCACTGTGTGATACCTTAAACTTCCTGTAATAGAAGCCCATGGGATATATTAGAAGAGAAATAGGCATGTGTAGCTACTTGCTCACCAAGAAATTAAATGTACTTTTTTTAAAGAGCAGCACAGTGAGCCATTTCCAGAGGAGTTCAGAGGATGACTTACAATACATACTTCCACATATTCTTGTGGTAACAGGCTCCCCATGACTCCTAACACATGCAGTACAGCTGCATATAGCGGTAGGTGTTGCAAACTGTCTGGCTTCCTGCCAAGTGTTGCCAGCATTATCTAGTTCTATAGATAAAGCTGCTAATTCACCATCAGTGGTTGACTTTAATGGAATTCTAAATAAAGTCAGCCTTGTACATTGATGAACATCTCCACTGTACAACACTGACCCAGTTTGTGTAGTGAGAACTGACTCAGTTTGTGTAATGAGCCTGAATATTCTTTTGTAATTGGGCTGAAGACTTTGGAGGTTCTATCTGCCAGAGTCTTATTTCTTGGAATCAAGCATGGAGCAATTGTTTGGTGTAGTGTGTCACTCCATACTTAGCACCTTTGGAATCTGATCCTTAGACAGTGTTCAGTGGATCATCGAAACAAATGAGGAGCATTACAAGACAAACACACACACACACACACACACACACACACACACACACACACACACACACACACACACACACACACACACAAATGCACACACCTTAAGGAATCAGACAAAGGAAAGTGTGGTGGTCTGCTTTGTGCCATGCACTTCAGATTTAGAAAACTAAAAAGTTGATTCACAGTTTCACCAACCATCATTAAACTTTTTCTTTAAATTGAAAGTGCATGTACAAGTCTTTAACCCATTTGCTAACCTTACAGCACATTATATATGTCATGTATCACCTACCAGACCACCGTGTATACATAGGGATTTGCTGCCCGCTATGTGTGGTACATTAAATATCTTGCACTTTTAGGAATGGAGAACAAGTTTCATGGTTACTGTAGAAACACTGAGTCAGGAACTTTATTTTCTAATACAGTGGTACAATATGTTTTATGTATTATAGATATCAATTCACTATACCATGTATCTAATTTCTCTTTTTTTTCTTTTTTTTATAGGTTACAGTCGTGTTTCCCATGAATTTCAATGGGCCACATTAATTGCATAATTTTCTCCAGACTATGGTAATTTAGCAAGTTTTTAATGAATGGAGTGTCTCTCCTGCAGTTTCTGCGGTATTATTTTTCCCTGTGAGGGTCAGCTAATTCTTATGTATTTCAGTAGTATATTGAGTACTGCATTATGATTTATTTGTTTTGCAGTTCGGTTACACTTTTTAATTTAGTTACTTTATTTTTAATTGGCTTATATAAAATTTAGACTGTTTTGTCACTAATCCCACTTTTGAATTAAATCGTTGCAGTAAGTGTTTTGTTTTAGTTTTTATTCTTTGACATTTTACTCTAATATGAATGAACTGCATTTCTATAGTCATGAGTTGGGGTGGGGCATTGTACTCATGGATTTTGTGTGTGGAGTATAAAAACTGATTTTTTTACCTTGCAAAAACTGAAAAAAAAAACAGTAAATATTTTAGTTTATTTTACCTATTTGTTCAAGAAAGTATATTTTGGGGGTTGAGTATTGTTTTAAGTGGGCAGGGTGTCTCAAGTTTGCATGCATGTGTTTTGAGTGTGCAGTGTGTAAACTTTTATTTTAGTATTTAGCGAGGAATCTAGCTATGAAGTATTTAGAGGAGTTTCCATTGATTTGAAGATGCATCAGATGTGTAGATAAATTATTGACCATGTAAACTAACTTTTGATGATGTGGCAATGGTGTAGATAATATATGTCTATCTATCTATCTATCTATCTATCTATCTATCTATCTATCTATCTATCTATCTATCTATCTATCTATCTATCTATCTATCTATCTATCTATCTATCTATCTATCTATGTCTTTCTCTATCTATCTATATATGCATACATGTATAATGTATATTGTTGAAGACCACTACTTTTGGTGACAGTAAATTTGCTAGTTAAAACAAATAAATATGCAAATATGCAGTCTCCTTATCGGCCAGATTGTGTAATGTTTGTTGAAGGTGTTTACGGACAGCACAGCATACCAAAGGAAGACTCCATCACACTTGCAGCGGACACGATTCCAGAAGACAAGCTGAAGGCAGACCGACTACTTAAGTATTTAGCGTAGGATAATTAGGGATTCTGCATATGCCAGTGTGATTCCAAAACACATTACGTAAACAGAATGTAACTCAAATATGACAATCAGCTATGCTGATTCCACTTCCAAAATTGTTGGCGCATACATTATGGACCCCACGGATTCTAGGTGAATACTACAGATTATGGTGAAATCTGTAGCAAAACTGAAAAAAAATGTAACAATGCAACTTGCTGTTAATATATTGCAACTAGCAGCAATGATGCAAGCCATAAATGAGGATGTAGCTGTGCATCCTAGAAAGCAGCCAGCTAGAGTCAGAGCAAGGCTGCAACTAAACCAGTTGTTGGACCAGCAAATAGTTGACAGATAATGTCTTGACAGACAAATGGTGAAGGCTGTCTGTAACATGTGTGCCTCATGCAGACCCTATGAGGAAACCCATTCCCCTTGAAGCCAAAGTGTGTCTCAACATGGGTATACTCACTTCTGGGAGATTCCAGAGACGCATGGGAGAAGCTATGGGAGTATCACAGACAGCTGCCAGTTGTATCCTTGGAAAATTCCTGGCAGGAATGTGCCACAAGGTGGATGACTACATACACTTCCCATCCACACCCATGGAGTGGGGAACTGTAATGCACTAGTTCTACAACACTGCAAACTTCCCCCAGGTACTAGGTGCAACAGATTGCACACACATACCTATCAAGACACCAGTACATCCAGAAGCAGACCAATACATAAACAAAAAGGGATGGCCATCCCTCAACTGCCAAGTTATGTGTGCAGCAGATGACAGCATAACAAACATCATGGCAAAACACCTTGGAAGTGTCCATGATGATGCTGGCATTTGGAGGGAAAGTAGAATCAGGGCTGCATTCCACCAATATCCAGTTTGAACAAAAGTGTTTTAACTTCCACAACAGGTGACTGGGGTTATCCTCTTGAGTTGTGGCTAATAATGCCGTACAGTAAGGCATCCAACCCTGCAGAGGAGGCCTACAATCAAGCACATGCAACAACCAGAAACACATTAGAGGATGGGTTTAGTGTATTGAAAGCTAGGTTCAGATGTCTGGATATATCCGGGGGTATGTGCAATACAAATGTGAAAGGTCAGCACAGATGATAACGATGTGTTCCATGCTGCACAACATGCTAAGCCGAGGACATGACAGTCTTCCAGTTGCAGGTGTGGGTGAACTACCAAAGAGACCACAAATGCCTGAAGATGATATACCCTAGTTATCGGAGGAGGAGCAGGAAGACATAGGGGGCAGAAGTCACAGGCATAGGCAATGTAGGGTGTGATCACAAGTGCTGACCCAGGCTACATGGCAGCATCTGACCCAGACATTTGAGTTATGACAAGCCACATGTACATGTGTACACAGATTAAACACTGATGTTCAGGTGTTGCCCCACAATAGCAACACACATTGCGTCTAATAGCAAGTTTTCACTAGATGTACACACTAAGCATCACATATAACATGAACCTAACCAATTCCAATATGAACATAAGCAAATGCGTCAAAAATAAAAATATCAACTCAGGGCACAACCAACACAGGTATGCACACACACTCACTCTGTGTTATCACTGCTTGTTCAACAATAAGGGACACATGTCAGTGCTGCACTTATATATCTGTACAATAGGATACCATGCAAAAATATAAATTATGCACAACATCATGCAGACATTTTTATTTCAGAATCATATCATAACACAGTGATGCTGAACTAATATGAGTCAACTAAATATACTACAGTGTTGGACACACTCTAATGCAGTCTTGGTCAACCTGCCTGATGTGCCACACCATGGTTCTCCTTGCCATGACCATGTACAGACACATCCTGCCCTGTTGCTTCACAGAGGAGATGGATGGGTCTATGACACCATGTTCAGATGAAGAAGCATGACTGTGAGTTGAAGGCCTTGTGACTGGCAGGACCTCAGCAGATGTGTCAGCAGTTGACATCTGTGCAGGTTTGACCAAGGACAGGGATTCTGGATGGCAAATGATGATTCTGCAGACAGGTAGCCTGCATCTCACAGGTTGCAATCTTTTGTACATAGAATACTGTTAGTAGTATGATACTGCTGCATTACTGTACATAGAATACTGTTAGTAGTATGATACTGCTGCATTACTGTACATAGAATACTGTTAGTAGTATGATACTGCTGCATTACTGTACATAAAATACTGTTAGTGGTATGATACTGCTGCATTACTGTACATAGAATACTGTTAGTAGTATGATACTGCTGCATTACTGTACATAGAATACTGTTAGTAGTATGATACTGCTGCATTACTGTAGAGGCCAGGTTTTCCACTGACTGTGCCATAGATAGCAGACTCTCATTATGTACTGGCATTCAGCCATAATCTCACCTTGTCTACACTGTTGTCTTTCATGCATGACATGTAGCTGGTGTGCCTCAGGATCTGAGGTATGGGCAAGTGCATGGACATCTGAATGATGGCTTAGCTTTGCCTGTTCATTTTTCTGCAGCAGGAGGAGCATACCCTGTGACACCAGGCCATCTCCAACATCTGCTAAGCTATGTCTGTGACAACCTGTGTCTGGTTGTTGTGTGGATCCACCAATAGCAGTGCTCCCAACTGTGGTGTGCTGATCAACAGCCTCACCCTGTTCAACATCCATTGTGTCATCATCCTCTGAATCCATCGAAAGTGGATCTCCACATCTGAGGATACATCTGGTGCAACATCTGTGTCAACTACACAGACAAACTCTCCAAAAACATCATTGTCCTCTTTGCCAGAGGCCATACTACCATACAGAAACACATCATGAACAATATCATGTTTGCTGGATAGGCTTCTGGATGATAAAGACAGTTGATATGCTACAAGATACAAAGGGGTAGGTTAGAACAATGTGTCAACAGCACATGATGAATATAAAATACAATTGGCATATATATTTCACTGCAATGCCAAAAATAACACAGACTTCACTTGCATGTATGTATGTTTCGCATATTATACATACCATAAGTACATAATCTATTAACATGGCCAACATACATGACAACCGAAATAGATGGACCTGTGAATATTAATGCAATGAACATTAACACTGCAGTTTGTACTGCTCGGTCTGTAACTCACATCTACAAATACATATAATTATATTTATGTTCATCATCCTCACTTTGTGTGGAAGTTTGTTCATGGCTCAACTATGCAAGAATGCATAAATGTGCATGCTTAACATGCAGGGAGTGTCAAAATACTCATCCCTGTACTGAACATGGATACATACATGTCCATCCTGGAACACCCACTTCAATCCCACCACCAGGGATTTGTTGTTCTTCTCTTGCTCTATGCAGTGATTGTGATGTCATCAGGGGAGTCAGTGGTGGTCCATCACCAGTGGCATGCCACGACCTCTCATAAAATGTGACTCTGTTGGCTGCACTGAGAATCACGTTCGAGCCGCGACATCTATAGGCCTCATGGAGCAGTTGTGGTCTCCAATGCCATTGATCATGTTGGTGAGGTCTGTCCATATTTCATTTCTCCACATAGTATCCCCTGAATGGCCTATGATTCTCCTTCCATATTGGTGGAGCGTATTAATGATGATGTCATTTTCCTGGGGCGGGGATTTGTCACCACTAGAATTCATGAATGAGTACATTTACGCATCTGAGTCAATGAACAGCATATGTCAAAATAAACAATATGCATTCATGTGCAATGCAAAGATTTATATAACACTATCTGTGGGAAATACGGACATGAAATGTGAAAAGTATCAACAATGGTGTCATACAACCTCTGTAAAAACAACATAACTTGCAATATCTGTACACTTTGTGACTGGGATTAAAATCCCTCGCATTACATATATGTTGAATACAGTTCCAAATTCAACAGCATCATGTCACAACAGTCTGTGTGCATTTCGAATTATAATACTAAATCATTTAACAATTAAACAACTTATGGAAAATGGCAGCATGCCTTTGACATAGTACTGACAACACCTTTGTTATAAAGCATCATTGAAAAAATATCTGTAACAACATAAGAATATGTTATAATACTGTTTTAGTAGTCATGTTTTAATAAATATCTGTAACATCAACATCACATATTAGATATGGATACTGTTGTAATCCATAGGTTTCTGTAGGTAGACCACAGAGTGCAAGGAATTAGCAGTAAAAATTGTGGATGATCCATAAATCCTTCTCCATATGCTGTTATCATTTGTACTGGAAGTCTGTCTATACAACTGCATATGGGACTGAACTAAACAATTTAGAAGAGCAACACCTGCATGCATACAATAAGACAACATCACTGTAGAAAATTCTGACAACTTCTGTGTAATACTTAACATATAGATTAAATATGACTTTAAATGTGTTCCTTTGGAAATGATTAACTTTATCAGATATACTAATTACCACCACAGAAATTCTACCAGTTGCCAATGTACCTCTCACACAGACTAACAGAATCAAACTGCACCTTGTGTGCACACAGCTTTAAGTACTGTTTGCACTATGTGTAATTAATGAGGTTAATTAAAATGTTTTGATCCCATTTACACATCCATGTAAACCACCAATCTGCATAGAAAAAAGCAGGTGTCCTGTGTAAACATCCAATAGGTATCGATAAAATTGTACCATGTGTAGCATGTGCCCTTTATCTTCCAATTATCTTAGAACATGAAATCAGCACCACTTTCAAATATTGATTCTGATATATGTACAGATCAGACCATTTCTAACTGTGAACTGAGTGCCAGTCAGCATTTCTTTGTGCTTCTGTTTTTCAGATTTGAAAGTCTTGCAAATCATGATGGCAAATTTGAGGAGGCTGTGACTTGAATACTCGAATTTCGGTATATGCCTAACTGGACCAAGAAATAGATAATCAAAGTATTGGCAGTCTATGCTGGATTGCAGAAGAGGATGAAAGCCAGGTCCAAGAGCTTTACTATGATCAATGTGTTTAACCCGATCATGAGACAGCACATATGAGGAACGGGGATCTTTCGTACTGGAGTGCAGGTTCATCACCATTATGATGACCTGCAATGGAGGGATGCAGCCAAGCTTCAAATGAGGGCCAGCAAGGTGTGGATTCAACCCATAGATCCCTACAGTAAAATATACATTCTACATATTTCTTAGTATTCCTATGGATTTTACAGATATTTATTTGCCTCATATATGCCATATATGTTTTGTTATAAACACATTTCAGCTGCTGTATGAATTAGCTCATGGGGATAATTCATTGGACTTTGTACTCGCTGTCCTCTTGACTATGGGTTTGATACCCATGTTATTATTTTATCTAACAATTAATTAATAACAGTAACTATGGCCTTTAAAGTTATACATATGTTTCACAACATTTAAATACATAATTTCACATAACCACCGTTCTTGTGTATCAGTGACACATACAGCGCCTATGCCATGGATGACTGTGCATTTTCATAGTTTTCTGTTATATCCCACTTTTTGACATATATATATATATATATATATATATATATATATATATATATTATATATATATATAAATATATATATATATATATATATATATATATATATGGATCTAGGACATTTGATTGAATGATCAAACTTCTGAATCCAAAACCACCGAACACACTTTAATGAAAGCGCTTTTATCGAAAAAGCGCTTTCGTTAAAGCGTGTTAAAAACACTACATTAATGTTTTAGCAGGGGGGGCTTCGCCACCTTGCACCCCCCACCCACCCTACTTTAATATTCTCCCTCTGAGACTGCACTACAGTGGGGAAAAGGGAATTTTCCTTTATCCGCACCGTAGTACGGCCTCGACAACAGGCATACTTACGCGAAAGTGCTTCTTTGGTGAAAAGCACTTTCGCATAAGTATACCCGGCCGTTTGGGTTTTGGACTTTTGATCATTCAATCAAAAGTCCTAGACTCATACATATATATATATATATATATATATATATATATATATATATATATATATATATATATATATATATATATATATATATGTATATATATATATATATATATATATATATATATCTCATATAGCTGCATGCTTTAGCTGCTGTGGAATTAGCTTGTGCATTTAGTGCAGTGAACTTTGTAATTACTGCCCTCTTGACTGTGGGTTCGATTTCAATGTTGTTATCGAACTAAATATTAACCATAACGATGTCCTTTAAAGATATACATATGTTTTACTACATAATTTCACATAATCACTGTTGTCATGATTCCTATAGCTCCTAGTCTATGGATGACTGCATTTCATACTTTTCCATTATAATCTCACTGTATCACCTATTGGGCTGTTCCAAGGAGGAAAACATACAAGTATATAACTTACTTCCATCAGTCTTCCTACACAAGTACACAGACATTTTTAATTAATGCACAAATTATTGTCCATAACATTGGTTAAACATATCTGGTTACTTATGTGTCAATAGGTGTTATGTCCTCACTACAAGAAGTGTAAAAATTTTATGCATTTTCCATATTCTGCCATTCATCACAGGATTTCTAACTAACAGCTGCAGTAGCTGTTGTCTACCAAGAAAGCCTAGTATAATTTAGCTCAGCCTTTAAAACAACTGGCCAGTATGTCTACATTTTGGCATGTTGTGGGTTCAAAACCACATAGGAAAACATGTTACCTTGGTTAACTTCACCAGTAACATTTTTCAAGAATCATATTGCAATAGTTTATAGTATATTTTATGATGTACATTGTAATGACACACTGGTTTAGGTTTTCTAGGAATAATGCCATAATCCATAATAGCTTAAAAACATCAGTTGTTGAACCACGGTATTTAATGAGAAATACCTGTTTGTTTATGAGTTGCATGTGTTGAGTTTTAGCTCAGCTTGTATGGCTACAGGCCAGCATATTTACATTTTGTGCACTGTGTATTAAAGTCTTCAAAAGGGACAGAGATATTTTAAATTCTTATACTGATGTCATATTCCCATAGTATTCATTTTGCAAAGCATTTTTACTTTTTGATATGAATTCATACATTTGAGAGTTGTGAATAACACAGTTATTTGTTGAATTACTACTGATATATCCATAACACATAGCATTCTGTTAACATCAGTTATTTAACAGTGGTGCTACTACATCTTGATAAATGCTGTTATACATATAAAGAATTTAGTAGGTTAATATTGTATTCTGTTTACAAAGCACTGCTTTGTCATGAAATACCAAAGTCAATAGTAAAACAGACCCAAACTGTAATTCTGAGGGATTGTGATGGGCCTACTAACAGTTGCAATGCAGGGCAAGTGAAGATATATCTTAAGTGATGTGCAATTTTAAGGAATAATGGTCCTCATACATACCTTTCCGTGTCTATAATGTACCACAACATATATGGTTATGATCATACAAGCTGAATCTTACAACACTCTGTGAGGAATAGATTATCTCAATTACTGTTAATTTCTCTAACACAGTGCTAGGATGAATGTAATTTGAAAACGGTTTAGCTACATGAGCAGCACATTTTCATAGTTTGCAATTCTAAGCCAAGATCTTTCTTAGTATACCAACCCCTATCAGGATGATCCTATAACATTAACTCTTTTCAATGTCTGAAAATCATGCTTTTAAAGCTAGGATGCATTACGTAGGCAGATAGGTCTCAGGTTTAGAGTTTGGATGTAGGTTGCGTCTCCAGGGTTGAATCTCATGTACTCCAATCTGTGTTCAAAGTTGTTAACATCTGAATGTTATAATGTCAAATGAGTATCGTGCTAAACTAAGGTTCTTCAGAATAGCAGTCTAAAAAGTATGTTGTGAAATGTTTATTCTTGTTATTTAGTTAATAATTTTTGAAAAGTTTTCATATTATTTCAGATGACAGAGTGATGTGCATTAATCCGATGAACAGGCTTGAAAAGCATTGGCAGGAGAGAGGTATGTGGAATATTTCATGTATATTATGAACTGAGCTGCATATTCCACTGTTTTCAGGACATAATTTTTAAAAATACATATTTACTGATTAGAATGAAGGAATACCTGTCATGCATCAGTAAGGTAAATGAAATCAGCAAAAGGTAGCTGTCATTACAACTATGTATAAAACTTGCAGTAAAGATGAATTTTGTATTCTTGATCCATTTTATTACATATTTTTAGAAGTACATCCACAACATAAAGAACAGCTTGTTGTGTGTATCTGACACACAAGTTATACGCTGAATGGTTTAAATACAAACAAGTGCTGTAATTATTGCTTATAATGTATGGTTTGGTGCACTTGTATGTTTGTTTGTTTTTTTCAGGTGTTTGATTTGTTGTACATAGCCTGCTTCTTCATAGAGTGAATGGGTGTCATAGTGACAGCGGTAGTACAGCTGTTTGCAGATTGTGTGACATGGCTTACAGTTCCACCTTGCTGTTATACTTGCCTCACACAACATGTGTACCCATTTGATAGCAGCAGTTCACAAAGAGCACAACCTGCAGGTCAACACCGGTATTGTTTTTCTCTTAAAACACTTTTTAAAAAAAAAAAAAAAAAAAACAAAACTATAGTCTAGGTCGACTGACATTTGAGCAAGTACTCATTTGATAGTGACAGGTCATAATCAGCAATCATGTTCCAAAATATGTGATTTGTAAGCCTTCTGATTTCTGATTGTTTTGGAGGAGAATGCATACAGCTGTACACATGGAATACTACTATTAACAGATATATTGCATTCTGATAAGTGTACAGTTGTTTTGATTAAACATATGACATTGTTTTTAGTGTTGTACACATCAATACTCATCATATTGATGTGTGTTAAGCCAAATATCATGTTGTTTGTTCAGAAGGTTGTCATATGCTGTGCCTATTATGCACAATAATCTTCAATATCTTTCTCATCATTTATACAATGACATGTTGTGTCTGCTCATATACATCATTGAATGCATACAGTAAAATATGTTTTTTGGCCATTTTTAATTTTTACAATGCTAATGACAAGTGTGTGTGTGTCTAAGCATATAGAATTGACCAGGAAAATACTGTTATCCTTTTTATGAGTATGACATATTGGGCCATTAGTAACTCAGTCCTTGTGCAAATTGTCAACATAACAATATTGTGGTCTATTTGTCATGGGATTGTTCTACGTGATAGACATTAATTTTTTTCTGTTGTGTTTTTCAATTAATTTTTACAGAACACTGTACCTGGGAACATTCATCATTCTGAAGATGATGATGTGCACGTGTGAGGCTGCTGCCCAAATCATCCAAAGAAGACAGTGACAATGATGATTACAAGGAGCCTAGACCCACCCCTGCTTGAGCAATCCTGCCTGCATCCTGGAGGAGATGTCCCCATGACCATGACAGTGACAATTTTCAGGAGGAGAGTAGGGAGGTCATCACCGATATGTTCCAAAAACATGTGAGGGATATGATGGAGACCTTCTTCAATGAGATAGCATGGGCTATGTGGGATTCATTTAAGATGATAGCTCATGAGATCATTTGGGAGTCTGATCCACATCAGCCTTGTCTCTCCAGTCAGTAAGTATTCTCTGTGTGCTCCACTTGTGTTCTGCTGCCAAAATGATGATTGACATGTAATTGATTGGATTGTATATGCACTCTTGCACATGCATACCATATATCTGTCATGCGTATGTGTTATTATTGTGTGACATTTACTGTGGTTTCAATGTGTGCATGACACAGATGAAGACATTACACTGTTCATACAATTCAACTGTCCATAAATTGCGGCAGTTAACCTGTTGACAGTGCTGCAATAGAAAGCCTGCAAACATTTGTCTTACTGGGAAGACTGACAGACAACATTTGTTGTCCATAATCCAACACTAACAGTGTCATATGCCTTGGATGTCTGTTTTTCCATATCAGGTATGTGCAACATACAGAGATGTCATTCCACATGGTTTTGGATGACAGTTGTCATGATGTCCTACTCTCATTATGTGGTGTTGTGTCATAGTTTGGCAATACTGGTGATATGAGGGATCAGATGCAGGTATATCCTGTGTATGTGCAGTCCTGCTTGTCTGACTGCATCAAAGAGCAAGGTAACAGTAATCTATACACAATGTTCTAGATTACACATTCTTTCACAGTACATTTCAACATGTTTGCTGTATGTAGCATTTCCACACCCATGATGTAGTGACATTGGTGTATGTCTTCTATAAATTTATTTATTTATTTGGCATTTGTTTACCAGGAAAGTTCAACTCTGTCATGAAGTATCCATTTTCAGCAGAGGCCCAGGGAGAAAAGCTCCAGATACAGATGGTTAACAGAGGGAAAAACTAAATAGACATAATAAAGTCATAACATTCAAGCTCAAATATGAAAACAGCACATTAGTTTATCAGAATAAAGACTTAACAGACATAAAGTCATAACATTCAAGCACAAAATTTGAAAAACGACACATTAGCTTGTCAGAATAAAAACTCAACAGACATAATAAAGTCATAGTGTTCAAGCATAAATTATATGGAAAGCCTGATAACAGGAAGATGTAGCATTATTTACATAATAGATTATCATAATGATTATTAATATTCTAGAAATATGGTAACAGATTTTATTGTTGAAGGTGTAAGATAGTATGAGTAGAGAAGGGTAGGGAGTGATAGAGGGATAGTAGGAATAGATGTGGAAAAGCTGTGAGTGTAACCTCAGGCGAGTATGTGTAGAGGAAGGGAGGGTAAGGTAAGTAAGCAGTGGGAATGGAGAGAGTGGAGATAGAAAAAAGTATAAAAGTACCTCAGACTGGGGACATACAGGAGCAAATCCAAGCTTTGTCAAAGTATTCTTTTATAGAGGTTTTGAAGGAGTTCAGGTTAGTAGCAGTTTTGATAGTTAAAGCAAGAGAGTTCCAAAGTTTTGCCACAGAGCAAGAGTAAAGGCTTAGGTTTAAGGTATACATAGTGCTATATAAATTTGTATACATAGTGACTGTGCATATGTGCACACATAGTAAGATACATACTGACACAGATATGTAGCTTTGACAGTGATGTAGTACAAATGTGCTGTAATGATGCATATGCAGGTAACATCTGCTTTGTAATGAGCAATGTGATTGACATACACATTAGTTTCTTTATTTGACATTTGCATGACAGTATATGTGTATGTGATTGAACTTTGTTTCTTTTCTCTGGAGATATGTGCCATTGCTTGACCTGCATTTGCTCTGATGTGGTTAGGCTAACACCTGCACTGCTGATGCACTAATTAGATGCATGTGTATTTATCCAATATGTACTGTGATCCTACTTTATTGCCCTGGAACACACATGCATCATTGGTAATACACATTCAGGTATAACTGTCACACATTATGCAACATGTGCTAACATGATAGTGCATAGTAATGTTTTTCTGCATTTCACCATGGCTGGCATGCATCTCTACCCTGTTTGACACATTTCCATTGCCCATGTTTTGCAATGTGCTGTCTGTGTAATTCAGCTGTCCATTCTGTTTTTCTACCCTTTGTCTGTCTTGTGCTGTGCTATTTGTTCTATTACATTCACCTCCACTCCCCCTACATTTACCTTTCCTTCCATTCTTTAAAAAAAATAAAAAAGAGACCTATTCCCACCAAACAAATATTGCCCATTCCCGTCTGACTTTCTCTCAGATTTTCCTATTCCAACATTCCTTTGTCGCTCTTTTCTTCACCCATACCCCACGTCGTCTCTTTCATCTCCCACTTTCTTTGCATGTGTGCATTACTTGTGTTCCCCACACAGGTCCCTTTGCAGTATTAGTGACTGTCAGCTATGGTGAAGTGGCTGGGAATGTCCTTCACCTTTATTTTTTTATTAGGAAATGAACACATTTTTTTATGTTAGATGTATTATGCACATATCCAAGTTGTCTCTGATTTCAATGTAATGAGTGATGTGAATATGTATGTATTACAAATAGCCTTGCAGCTTTGGAGCACGTATTATAAGTTAGTGGATGGCATATAGACATATCTGTGACTGTGTGTAATACATTTCTATGTATGATCCTGAAACTTTCTCTTACGATTGCCATGTTGACTAGTATGGAATACTTAACATTTTTAATGTGCTTGTGTTTTTTTGGGTTATCACTACAGAGTCAGTAACATTCTGTAGTTGTTCATAAATTTGCATTACAAATTTTGTTATTTTTCTAAACAACTATCAGGATTCTTGATTTCAAATATCTTCCCACTTGTTTGTTAATGTACAACATTATTGGACAACTATTTCTTATACTTATGTATTACTTGCGCATTTGTACAGTGCACTGAAGTATTCTGAGTTTCTTGTCATATGTTAGCATATTACAATGTTATCTGCATGTCTTGCATTGAGATCGGTGCACTGTGCCAGACTCTGTGAGCTTTAAGGAATCTGGCCTTATGTGTGTAACTTCTGGGAGGGGAGGTGACTGTACTGCGGAGCGGGAGTAACTGTTAACAAGTAGAGATGGTCATAAAACAACCAATATAGTGGAAAACATAAGCTGTAGACATGCTAGTTAGTCATGGGCATGTTAGGGAAGAAGGCAGCCAAATCTTATGTACAAGGTGAATGTAGCATTAATAGCTGGGTTTCTGAGTATAGGATGTTACAGTCCCAGAAAGGGAAGCCACTATCTGTATGAAAGAGAGGAAAAATGAGATGGACTATTGAGCTTGCATAAGGAAAAAATATGATTACTGTCATGGGTGTGCTGTGATTTTGCTCTGTTCAGTGGGGGGGGGGGGTTGCAATGCTTTACCTAACAGATGCTCACAAGTATGACATAGTGGATTCCATCAGAGGAAAGGCAGTGATCGGTAGAGAGCTACCTTCAGAGACTGTGGAAGATGTACTTGTCAATGTTCCAGAGGATGTGGTGCTGTCACTGCCCAGTTAATGAAGTCTCCTGCAGTCAGTTAATAGAGTGCACTGCACAAACATGAAATGAAAAAGGTTTTGCCTACCTCTACAGCAGACATTAACCCTAAAGACTGGCCACTGACAGCTGTTGAGTTTGCCTTTCACAGGGATAGTGGCACCAGGACATAACTGAGTACATACCACAATGTAGTTGACTTAGTTAGCTGCAATCTGTGGCTGTGGCTGAGATTTATAGCTGCGTCTTCCATTACTGCCAAAACATATGAGGAAGATACAGAATTGTGGCTTATCTGAACTGTATATCTTTAATAGCAGGCTTAATGTATTTATTAAGGTGTTGCTGGCCCTTGTGCTTCATACATTGGAGGGGATTGTGCCTGTGTTTGAAATACAAAGTGGAGTGGGCTGTTAACATTATACAGTACATGGAGAATGACTATATTCATGGATTTTGCAGTGTAAGGATGATGACCAGTGGAAGATTAAGTGTACCTGGGGTTATGGGCTTTCTTCAGTCGATGGCCCTCTATAGTTGTTTTTAGGATTGTGTTTTTCTGCTGACAGGGATAGCAGTCCAACATGATGCTTTTCATACTTTATTCTTCTGGATACAGTGTTTGTTAGCTTTCCTCACATGTGAGTTTTGTGACCTGTATGTATGGATGGACGGATGTGAAGAGGAGTATATAGGTTAGATTTATTCCTTCCAAACCTGATAATTTTATCATTTGAGCATCACCCTTAAGGACATGCTTAGCCATCTGGAAGTAAACTGTACCATAACTCCTACATCTGTAAGGTATTATTCCACTTAAAGAATTACTCTTTGAATTAAAAATGCTTTAGTTTGCCCTTGCCCTTTGTCTCACCATGAGAGTAACTATGTAGGAACAGCTGCGTCATAGTGCCTTAATTGTACATTAAGTAAAATTAACTTACTTAATAGCACATCATCTAAAATCTTGCAGATACTTTAACAACATATAGTGCAGATTATTATCTAACTGGTCTTGGAATATATTTCTCAACCTCAAAATGCAAGAAATCTGGACAAAGCCAAAAATGATGGGGAGACGACAAAGGCTTAAAACCAGAGACAGACTTCAAATACTGCTCTTATAAATTTAGAAAGTTGACAGAATAACAGGTTTTGCATTAGTATATATTTTCTGAAGAATATGAAGTCTAAAACTCCAATGTATATTATTATTTAGTGACTTCAATGTTCAACAATTTGAAAAATAAAAATAAAAAAAATATATATATTTATATATGGATTCCTATTACAAGAACAAAAGTTTACTACTTCGAACTAGTAATAGGAAGCCTCACTTCTGCGAAAGTTCACTTTAACAAAAGTGAACTTTTGAAAAAGTACACTTCACCAAAAACACTGCAGCACAGTGGAGGACATAAAAAACAAGCTATGTCCTCCACTATGGTGCGATAGTCATGGACCTTAGGGTTAGGGCATGGTTTAGGATAAGGGGATAGTTAGTAAAGTTATCCTCCTACCCTAACCCATGCTCTAACCCTAAGGTTTGTGACTATCGCACCATAGTGGAGGACATTATACATATATATATATATATATATATATATATATATATAAGGCAAAAAAATCAGGACATTCTGCAAAAATATGGACCATTGAGAGGTATGTCTACGAACAGTTGTTATCTAAGATTGTTACTTTTGTAGATGTCCAAACTGTGAGTTTTGTAGTACAGTACATGCTCACAACTAATATTAATGCATTGTTTTCTCAATGTAACATACTTCATTCATATATTTTTCATTGAGTCATAGGTAAGTACTAGGATACCTGCCCTTGAGGCCTATTTTAAGCCTTGTCAGTTTCCCTTTTTTTCTGCTTGAAATAACCTATCCCATTTGGTTATAAATTGGCTTTAGCCATCCTATGAACGATAATTATAGATTACCTCTAATGAGAATAACTGGGATCATACCATAGTTAATTTGAGGGGACTCATTCATTGGATAAAGCATTTTGGAACTGCCTCTGTCCATTAGTAGTACAGGGAGCATTCTGTTATAAATTTTATGTTTCCCATCCATAGATCTAAGTTGTGCCTGAATATGGACAGGGATGAACTTTGTTATACGAGGATGGGGAGTCTGTTCCAGAACAGCAGTATCCTCTGTGAGATATTCCTGTCACTGTAGGCTGTTCTGTTGATGTTGAAGAAGAGGTCCAGTAATCTAGACTATTTCTGATGCCATCTGACCTGCTGATGTGCAGTACATCCATCAGTAATGGGTCGGAGGATGCCTTGTATGTCAGACACAGGTCACCTCTTAGCAGTCTGTAGGACACTGAGTACAGTGACAGGGTTCTGAGTTA
The DNA here is from genome assembly GCF_019279795.1 of Protopterus annectens. NCBI lineage: Eukaryota > Metazoa > Chordata > Ceratodontiformes > Protopteridae > Protopterus > Protopterus annectens. The sequence continues at coordinate 554,489,989 of NC_056730.1, read as the reverse complement.
GTCTATGTAAATCATGTTGTTTAGGCCTTATATCCTTTTAGTAAGGTATCTCTGTGGGCATTCCTGTTGTTGCGTGCGTCATGACAGATACATGTCAAAGGTGGCATTATACTAAATAATTGGCCTAATGACTATGTAAAGAGGGACAATGACATTACTAGATCTAGACAAAATTTTCTTGGTTTATAAGTTGTGCAATATAGAAGAACTTTCTCACAACAATAGACACATGTCGGTCAAAAGTTAGGACACTGTCCACATTAGTTCCCAAATCCCGAACAACTGCATCAACTCTTACGGGGACATTGTCAATGTAGTTCCCTGAGGTAGATGACTTCCCAAAGGATACAATAACAGATTTTTGGCGTTTAGTTTCAGTCCATGATTTTGGCACCAGTTATTTAGTTGAGGCAAACCTTCCTGCTGGATGTCTAAGTCATTTAAGGATTCAATGACTGCTCCTAGCTTGCAGTCATCTGCAAACGTAGTCAGCTATAGCCCTTTGGTATTGGGTTTTACTTCAGAAAATTAGGTGCCAAACAGGAGAGGTTTCAGTACAGAACCCTGAGAGACTCCACTGGTGACTGGTTTCTTTGTGAAGGTAACTTGTCCTTTGGTTATTGCATCCTATCTGTGAGCCAGCTGACAATCCATTGGGTGACACAGTTTGTTTAGCTTTTTTACTATGTCTGAGTGGGGATTTGTGTCAAAAGCTTCAGGCAAATTGAGGTACAGTATATGGTGTGTATAATTTTGCCTTCATGCATTACTTTGGTGACCTTTTCAAAAAATTCTAGAAGGCTCAGTAAGCATGACCTGCCCTTGACAAATCCAAACTGAGACAGGTCCAGTGTTTGGAGGTTCTCTGTGTCCTGGTTGACTGATTTCATTATACTTTTTTTACATATCTTTGCATATGAGGCTAGTCAGACTTACAGGTCTGTAATTGCCTAAGTCTGTGGAAGGTTCTGCCTTATAGAGGGGAATGACTGTAGCTGTTCTGCATTTGCTTGGAACAAAACCAGTATGGAGGCTGAGACTGAACAGTGTTATTAGGGGTGTGGCTAAATCATGCTTCATGCTATTTAAGATTCATCCAGGGATATTGTCAGGATGCACTGATGTAGCATTTTTAGATTTTGATAGCACTTTTAGGAGTTGGTCTTGTGTGGTAGCTAGAAGTGAGCCAGTTTCAGGTGTAGCTTGAGGGACAGAAGGAGAGGAGAAAAGTATAAAGTTAGAGCTAAATTTATTGGCCAGAAGGTTCACTTTATCTTCATCCTCAGTCAAGATAAAGCCATTCTCAATCAACTCAGCACATTTCTGCATTGTGCTTTTGAGATTACATAACAAAAAAAATGCCTTGTGATGGTCTTTGGCTTGGATTACTATTTTAGTCTCAAACTTGGCTTTGGTGGATTTTATTAAACTCCTGAGTTGTTTGTTTATTTCTGTGATAAGGGCTCTAACATTCTGGGAATTACTTTTTTTACTTTTGGTCAACATTATTCTCATTTTGTTATAAAGCTTGTTGATATTATGGTTTCACCATGTAGCTTTTTTTAGGGTTTGCTGTGCACTTTTTCCTATAGGGTACATCTGCATCTAGGTAGCTGTTTACATGCTGGCAAACTGTAGTGCTGTACATTTCTGGATATTCAGTGCAATTAACTGAGTTTGGTGGTGGTATGTAGCTTGCCAATATATCACTTAGCAGTAGGTAGTTTGCCTTAAAGAAATTTCTAATTGTACCTTGGGTGGAAATTATCTCTGGTTTTGGTTTTATTCTGAAGTAGACTGCTTATTGTCAGACATAACAAGTAATGAATATATGCAAGGGATGGTGCAAGATGCTCCCATAGTAATAATAGTAGTAAAGACAAGATCCAAGATATTATTCCACATAGTGACTACTTTGACTAATAGTTTTAGGGCATTTGTATTGACAAAGTCCAGGAATCACTGTGTTTTTCCACTTATGGTGGTGTAGGTTTCATAGGCTGTAGTTGGATAGATTACCTAGGAAAATGGTACTGGGTTCAATCGTTCCTGTAGATAGGCACTTTGCCCTTCTTTTTTCATAGAGGGGGTTCTATAACTAGCTAATATATGGTACAGAACCTTTCATATGGTTATTTGGACATGAAAAAGCTCTAATGAATCAAGCTTTACTAGTCTTGAAGTGAGTCTTTTTTGGATGTAAAGTGAGATAGCTCCACCTGTTTTCCCCTCCTGCACAGTAGCTGGTCTAAATGTGTGGAATGTGTTATAGCCTTGTACAATCAGTGTGCTCTCTGCTATTTTAGATCAAGTCTCAGTCACTACACAGATGTCAATGTATTGCAGGGTAAGAAGGGCTTGTAGGGAGTGGAGTTTCTTGTTTAGGCTCCTAGCACTGATCAATAACACCTTCGGATCTAGGACTAATTACCAATGACACATTTCAATTAAACTGAAATGGTCGAGTACACTTTCGCAAAAGTGCTTTTTCACCAAAAAAGCACTTTCGCGAAAGTCTGCTTAAAAAAAAAAAAGAAAAGAAAAACAGACAAGATTAAAAAAAAAAAAAAGATAACAGTAATCATGTTCATGCAAGGGGGCAAGCCCCCCTGCACCCCCCCATATGGGGGCTATGCTCCCCATATCCCCTACTTTAATATTCTCACTCTGAGATCGCACTACAGTGGGGAAAAGGGAACATTCCTTTATCCCCACTGTGCCGCGATCTCAGCAAAAGCCATTTTCTCATGTTTTTTTATTTTTTTAGCTCAGTTTCGTGAAAGCGTGCTCACCCGTTTCAATTTCGTTGAAACGTGTCAGTCCAAGTAGGGTATTGTTCCACTGTGTTCAGCATTCATCAGACCTATCATTGAGTACTGTGCCCCCTTTCATATGTGTGATGATAGGAACTACTGCCAGCACAGCTAGCTGAAATTTTGTAAATAATTATATGTCATTTGTGAATATCAAACTGATTTATACAAGATGCTTTTGTTACAAATGTACACTGTATGTCATGTGTATATCAAACTGATTTGCACAGATGTTTGTGTTGAAAAGGTATTTGTAAAGTGCTTGTGTTTGAAATGTATCCACAGTGTGCCCTTCTGAAGACAACAGAAATGTACATGCGCTATTGTAACTTTTTAAATGTATAAACATAAGAAACTGGAAGGTTAACCTCACTCCAGATAACTTTAAAATATATATGAAATTAAATCAATTTATGGGCTAGGCCATAAAGATGCTATCTCTCAGATTTCAATGCAGCCAGAGACACAAGGTCTGTACTAGGAAGCTTTCTGTATTGTCTTTGGGGTGAACTAATTACTACTCTGGAAGCGTGGAGGTATGAAATTGTTTTATGACTTCCAACACCTGCCACAGATCTAAGAAAAAGTCCTTCTGTGTGTATTTTACAGGAAAGTGCTACATCCTACCATTTTCCCACAATGGAAGGGTTGCATAGGAACTAGAAGTCAGATGACCAGAAGTGATGTCATTCTGCAAACTATTCCAGAAGTAATATTTAAGATATTATTTTGAAAAGCCACTTAATGAGACTGAGCATTCTGTGAGAAACATCATTTATTCAATTACCAATTTAAAACCCCAATGGCTATTTAGTTGTTACCACTCACCTAATAACATTTTAACTAACTTTCTTATTTAAAAACCTTTCATAAACATCCAATTTAAAATTGTATTAGACTCTGAGTTAATGATGCATTAATCATAAAGTGATGTGCATCATTTACTAAGAAGATGTATTCCTGTTTACAGCTTCTATTTCATTATAAAATAAAATACACATGTATTCATGTATATCCAAATATATATCTATATATATATATATATATATATATATATATATATATATATATATATATATATATATATATAAAATAAAAGATAAAAAATAATAGTTAATCGATCAATACATTATTATTGTGCCATATTAACCCATTAATTACAAAAACATTATTTTTGTGCAGTATATCAACCTCCAAAATGACACACTTATATACAAAGTGCATTTAAAAACATATGAATGTCCACAAGCTTCCTATTTGAGCTCATATTGTTATATTATACCTTCAGAATATCAGCAATTTAATAAAAGTTAAAGTTGTATTATAGACATTCCTATGGCTAACCATACCACTACTCAGATGTTTCCTCTACAATATTTAACATCAATCTTACTATACAACAAGCTACTGAAATCATTGTGTTTAAAAACTGTGTATCTCAAAACCTATATAAACATGAATAAAAAATCAATACACAGTATGCTTTTACGTTAATACCTAGCCCAATATACCTGTCTAGTATGTTTAAATTACATACCTAGCCCTATTTATACCTCTAGATTTAATCTTTTGTTTTATTTTATTTTATTTTGTTTGGTTATCTGCGCAATGCTTTTAATTTGAGAATACATTTAATAGAGGCATATTCATTCAGGCCTGGAGGAACTTAGGCTGATGTTCTTATTTGCCATAAAACTTCTTGTTCCTCTAAGTACAACTGCCATGGGCCACCCCTCACATCATTTTTAACTTGTTGCAGAATTGCAAATGTGAACCTGTGGTCTGGAAATTCCAAAATATGTTTGGCTAATGCATTAGTGATATCTCCTCTACTCACAGCATACTGATGCTCATAAATTCTTTGTCTTAATTTCCTTTCAGTTTTACCTATGTAGAAAGAGGGATACACCTCGAACATGGCAACATAAACAATGCCTTTTGATTCACAATTAAACTTATCTTTTAAGTGATATTCTTTCCCATTGATCCTAACTTTGTCTCTTGGTGTAACATGTCTACATTGGGGACACATTCCGCATTTATTCATACCTGCGACTTTAACATTTTTCTTACTCATATCAACCAGATTTTTCAGATTAAAACCTCTTCTATAAGTAAACTTTGGTTTTAGACCAATCGTCTTACTTAAAGTGTCGTTCTCTAAAATTATAGCCCAATTTTTAGTAATAATATCTTTAATTATTTTATAATTTAAGCTATATTTAAACAGAAAGTTAAGGCTTAGAGAATTATTACTTCTGCCACTTAGGTTACTATTGTGTTCAATAGACTGCCTATCTACCCTATTTGTAGTTCCACCAAATAAAAGGGGCTTAAAGTGCCCTGATTCTCTTTTGGTACTTACTTCATGAATTGTATCTGTTATTAGTATTTCTGGATGCCCTCTATTAAGGAACATTGTTTTCATTATTCTACATTCATTGATGAAATCATGATAATCAGAAATCATCCTTGCGGCCCTTACAAACTGCCCCTTAACCACAGCTTTTTTCTGGTGATAGGGATGGCTGCTAGTATAATACAAAAACGTGTTTGAGTGTGTGGGTTTCCTATATATTGTGGATTTATATCTGGTGTTAATTCTATCCTTGCTAATTCTAACATCAAGGTAATTGATTTCTTCGACTCCAATAGTATATGTGAATTCGAGGAACTCGGTCATAGCAGTGATACTGGATATAAAACTTGGTGTCTGATCGATATGCCCTTTTCAAATAAGACACATATCGTCTTGATATCTGGTGTACCATACCACATGTTCTTGATACATGTTATTATTAAACAGTAGGTTCTGTTCCCAGTATGCCATTACGCTATTGGCAAAGCTGCCTCCGCATGGGGACCCCATGGCAATTCCTGTGTTTTGGAGAAAAAACTGCTCCTTAAATACTAAATAATTGTTTGATAAAATAATATCTAATAGGGCTTCCACTAGATTAATACTCGCGTTATCAGCTTTTTTATATAACATAAAATTTCTGGTCCATTCTATCTCTAAATACTGAGGGATAACTGTATATAAATCTTTGATGTCTATAACTAAAAAAATGTACTGCTCATTATAATCTAGTTGATTAATGTTCTCCAAAAATCTCCATGAGTCCCTACAAATCTGCGGTTCATCCTGAATTAATGGTTTCAAAATATTATCCACATACTTAGCACAAGCATAAGTGATGGAAACTCTTCCATCTACAATCGGCCTAAAGGGTGAGTCAGTCAAGCTTTTATGTAATTTTGGAGAGCCAAAAATGGATGGAATTCTTGGGGCTGGCATTATTAGATACTGGAATGTATCAATATCGATACTGCCCTCTAAGAACAAATCATCCAAGGCTCCCCTAATTCTTTTATATGCAGAGTTAACCTCGTTTAAACTGGCATTTGTATACGCTCCAGAATGAAAGTAGTTAAGCGTTATTCTCTCATACTGGTTTTCATCCATAAACACAAGTCACCCTCCCTTATCTGGTTTCATAACTCTAACCTTGCATTGGTTAAGAAGGGAGATAAAAATCTATTTCATTTTTAGAAATGTTTACATTTGTGACTTGTGCATATGTCGTGGAATCCATCCTTGACCTCAGATCAATTTCACACATCTTCTGAAACACATTTAGAACCCCATACAGCAGGGGATTAAAAACACTGGAAACCCTCAGTGTATTCAAGAGTGGTGAACTGATCCCCATAGTATGGGTTAAATTTAGCTTACGTACAAAAAGCTTAAGATCTATTATAGTTTTAACTAAATCAGCCTTTTTATCAGGGACAAAGGACAGACCCTTAGAGAAAAACTCAGTCAATGGTTGCTCTATTGACAGAACAGTATAATTATATATTTTAAAGTCCCCTTGTAAGCTGAGTAGGACTTGTGGTCCTTCTAATATTTGCTCTGTCATCTCCTCCGTTGATTCCTCCGATTTCTCCTCTGCCCCTGGTTCTTGTTGTTGCTCTGGTTGCTGTTGTTTCTCCTGTTGCCCACCTTTTGAAAACCCTGATTGTCAACATTATTGTTTGGGCCCTCTGGTTGTTGTTGGATTTCACCTTGTCCATTAATGTTGTTATTTTTGTTCCTAATCTGATCACTCATCCGAACCTGTGGGGGTTCTGGGTCACTGTTATCCTTGATGGCATCCATTTGAGCAGCCCTATTATTATAGACTTGATTACTCAGTTGGCTTTGTGAAACCAGTGGGGGAGGGGGATAAGCTTTCTTGTTCGCATATTCTTTTAAGTCTCTTTCGATCTTTCTTTTTTTATTTACTAACAGCTTACTTACAGTAGCCTCAATGCTACTAAAGATTCTTGAATAATCGTATTTGTATCTCGGAAATTCAGTGTCCACACATATAGCATGTTAAAGCAATTCTAATTCCCCTTTCAGGCTCACAATTTCGGCATTGTAAAAATTAATGAGGGAAAGTAAAAAATCAAAGCCTTGCCGATCAAACAGGGCTAACAATTCTTGATGGAATGTTGAGTTTTCAACAAGTCCGACAGGGTAATGCCACTGGCGTAACCCTTTTGGTATAATCTTCTTAGAGATACACTCTTGGAGGTAAGCAACCTCTAGTTGTAGCTTTCTACATTTAAAAAGTTTGCTGTCAAAAACATTAAGTCTTTCAGTAAAAGTACTCACCCGATCCTCTGAATTCATGTCCATATACTCCGAACTTGAATTGGTAAAAAAATCTTTATTATTTAGATAATTCACCATGGAAGGAACAGTAGCACCAATGTTAGGTGGTGCTTGTTGCAAAATATTGCTTGGTCGAGCCATAAACCCTTCTCTAAGAGCATTCCCATGCGTTAATACCACATGCACGCGATTACCATCCAGCGTCACTTGTTGCAACCCAGTCATTCCGGTGGAAGCTGAAGCGTTGTTGTTGTCCCTTCCTGTGTTAGTTTGGGGCTGTCCAGAATTCCCCCTTACATCTGAATCCACCTTCTGCGATAGGGCTTCCACACGCCCAAGTAATAAGTTGACTAGCGTTGTTAAATTCCCTAGGGCATTCGCCTCAGAGAGAGTTTGAGTGGCACCCAAACCGGGATTATCCTCCTGTGTATAAAGAAGCTGTGAAGTGGCTCCATTATGCAGTGCAGTAACTCCGTTCTCACCCGACATCACAGACTATGCAAAAACAAAAACTCAAAACTTAGAAAACAAGCAAAAGTGATAACAGAAGAACTGCCACTTAACACGAGCCGCTTAAAAAACAAAACCTTTTATTGTAAGCGCTTTCGAATGGGCTGATACCCAAACTTCATCAGACAAGAATTACAAAGTAAAACCTTTTGTATATATATCCCTATCTTCACAGACTTTTTCCATAAGCAATTAAATGATAAACATCATTTATTCAATTACCAATTTAAAACCCCAATGGCTATTTAGTTGTTACCACTCAACTAATAACATTTTAACCAACTTTCTTATTTAAAAACCTTTCATAAGCATCCAATTTAAAATTGTATTAGACTCTGAGTTAATGATGCATTAATCATAAAGTGATGCACATCATTTACTAAGAAGATGAATTCCTGTTTACAGCTTCTATTTCATTATAAAATAAAATACACATGTATTCATATATATGCAAATATATATATATATATATATATATATATATATATATGTATATATATAAAATAAAAGTTAAAAAATAATAGTTACTCGATCGATACATTATTATTGTGCAATATTAACCCATTAATTACAAAAAACATTATTTTTGTGCAGTATATTAACATCCAAAATGACACACTTATATACAAAGTGCATTTAAAAACATATGAATGTCCACAAGCTTCCTATTTGAGCTCATATTGTTATATTATACCTTCGGAATATCAGCAATTTAATAAAAGTTAAAGTCGTATTATAGACATTCCTATGGCCAACCATACCACTACTCAGATGTTTCCTCTACAATATTTAACATCAATCTTACTATACAACAAGCTACTGAAATCATTGTGTTTAAAAACTGTGCATCTCAAAACCTATATAAACATGAATAAAAAATCAATACATAGTATGCTTTTACGTTAATACCTAGCCCAATATACCCATCTAGTATGTTTAAATTACATACCTAGCCCTATTTATACCTCTAGATTTAATCTTTTGTTTTATTTTATTTTAGTTTGTTTGGTTATCTGTGCAATGCTTTTAATTTGAGAATACATTTAATAGAGGCATATTCATTCAGGCCTGGAGGAACATAGGCTGATGTTCTTATTTGCCATAAGACTTCTTGTTCCTCTAAGTACAACTGCCATGGGCCACCCCTCACATCATTTTTAACTTGTTGCAGAATTTAAAATGTGAACCTGTGGTCTGGAAATTCCAAAATATGTTTGGCTAATGCATTAGTGATATTTCCTCTACTCACAGCATACTGATGCTTGTAAATTCTTTGTCTAAATTTCCTTTGAGTTTTACCTATGTAGAAAGAGGGACACCTCTCGCACATGGCAACATAAACAATGCCTTTTGATTCACAATTAAACTTATCTTTTAAGTGATATTCTTTCCCATTGATCCTAACCTTGTCTCTTGGTGTAACATGTCTACATTGGGGAACAACAGGAACCAGCGGCAGAGGAGAAATCGGAGGAATCAACGGAGGAGATGACAGAACAAATATTAGAAGGACCACAAGTCCTACTCCGCTTACAAGGGGACTTTAAAATATATAATTATACTGTTCTGTCAATAGAGCAACTATTGATTGAGTTTTTCTCTAAGGGTCTGTCCTTTATCCCTGATAAAAAGGCTGATTTAGTTAAAACTATAATAGATCTTAAGCTTTTTGTACATAAGCTAAATTTAACCCATACTATAGAAGGTTTTGGTTTTTAAGCGGCTCGTGTTAAGTGGCAGTTCTTCCGTTATCGCTTTTGCTTGTTTTCTAAGTTTTGAGTTTTCATTTTTGCTGAGACTGAGCATTCTGTATTCTGTCTTGGACCTGATAACAAGAAGGACCATTCACCACATCATCTGCCTTGCTCTATTAAGTAAGTTATTAGGGAATAGTATAATTCTCTTAAATTCAGTCAGGAATATAGTGAAGCTTAGTTTAGATATTACATCCAATGTGTAGAAAATCCAAGCAATCCAGTCTTCTGAAACAGATAAATCAGTTTATTGCACAGATGAACCACGATAAGCGCTTTCACTAACTAGTAGCTTCTTCAGATCACAAACAAGAGGCACAATAGCCATGTGCTTTAAATATCTGCATGTTAATTAATCAACCAACTTTTAAAGCAGAAGCGCCATAAAACAAAACTTGAAAACTAAATATATAAACATAATATCATTGACATCTAAAATAGACAATAGTGTATACATATTCTATTGAAAATTAAAAATTTAAAAATAACTTCATTCCATAAAGAATGTAAAAACATATTATAAGCAGCATACTATCAAGTATAAAGGTATATGCAGCCTAATACATAAATGCATGTGATAGTCATATTAAATAAAACCTTAATACATGCAAGTAGTAATGCAAGGCAACTTATAAACTAAGCAAGGTAGATACCATCAGAAACATGATAACTAACAATAAAAATAGTCATATACAGATCGAGGGAACTATTATCAAACAAAGTGATACTTGTTATAGTAAAATCAGTACATGAATGTATATCTGCATCTGTATAAAAATGTATATAAGTGTAGTGTCTAAATAAATATATATATCTAGATATAAAATATGAGTGCATATGTACAAGAATAGATAAATTAATAAATAAATAAATAAAATAAAAGAATAAATTATCTAGAAGTATAGAGCTAAAAACCTTAACGAAACTGCAATGTGAAATAACTAGGTTACCCAGAAAAAATGTATATGTGCAAGTATCAAAATACATTAAAATCTAAAAAATATCAGAACTTAGTATGCCTACGCTTCTTTAAATGTGGTCTGATAGATGCCCTTTCATTTAAACCATGGCCTCTATCAGCTCTCAGCAAAATTATCCACCTACTTTCTCTGTCTTCAGTATGATTCATAATATCACCACCTCTTACATTAGCATTCATTTTCTCCAGCACCCTAAACATAAACTTGTGTTCAGGACTTGTTTGTGTCACATGCTTGGCTAGTGCATTCTGCAAATTACCTTTCCTTATATTATAACAGTGTTCCCTTATTCTATCTCTTAGTACCCTGTTCGTTTTACCAACATAAAAACATGAACACAGTTCACATACAGCAAGATGTATGACATCAGGTGTCATACAGTTGGCATTAACTCGGGTGTATATTTCCCTCTGTGTATCCGGATGTACAAATACTATACTAGAATCTATTAAGGAACAAAAATTGCATTGTCCACAAGGTGTTGTACCATAACTAAAGCTCAGGTGTATACCCTTGTTTGGTGGATAACAAAGCAGTCTTTTAAGATTCTTCTTATTCCTGTAGGTAAAATATGGGGAATCACCTACAATCTTTGTCAGTATGTCATCAGTATGTAGTATGTTCCAATTTTTGGAGATAATCTCTCTGATTTGTTTATTATCTGCTGTATATGAAGTCAGAAACCTAACTTTTGCATTAGTGACTTCTTTGACATTATTCATTACTAAAGGCTTGGGCCCAAAATATGGGGTACCTAGTGTTGAACGTAAACTTAAAGCATTATCAAATTGTAAATCTACCTCCGTAGAATTATAGCCCCTCTCAGCAAACTTCTCTCCTAAATCATATAAGTCTGCCATAAAGCCTTTGTCATTGGAATTCAATCTAGACATTCGTAGGGTCTGTCCTTTCACTATGTTACTGAAAACATACTTAGGGTGCATACTAGTTCTGAATAATAAAGTATTCCTATAACAGGGTTTCCTAAAAATTCCAGTATTAAACATTCCACATTCAAGTTTTTCGATATATAGGTCTAAAAATTCTATTTTCATTAATGAGTATTTCATTGTAAATTTCAGACATGGTGTAATATTATTCAAGACCATATTGAAACTAAGCAGTTCTTCTGTATTACCATCCCATAAAATAAACATGTCATCCACAAAACGTCTATAGAATCTTACATGTTTCTTAAACATATATTCTTTAAATAGAAGCTGTTCTTCCCAGTAGGCTAGGAACATGTTGGCGTAGCTATTGGCACAAGGAGTGCCCATAGCTACGCCATCTAATTGCTGATAAATATTATCAGTGAACATAAACACATTATTTTCCAGCACTAGCTCAAGGAAGTGTACCAATAAGTCAATTAAAACATTACCATAGGTACTATGTTCTGTAAGATAATTACTAACATAAGCTAGACCAAGGTCATTGGGGATGACTGTGAACAATGATTGTATGTCAAAAGTTACTAAAATCAGATTGTGGATGGTATCCATTTGATTATTAAAATAGTACAAATCTGTTAGAAACTGTTTAGAATCACGTAATACAAATTCATTATTATTTAAAATACACCTTAAATGTTTCTCAATAAAAACTGACAAGTGCTCCGTTACCCATCCTTGCCCTGAGACTATTGGTCTCATGGGTGGCTTAGTAATACTTTTGTGTATTTTGGGTATTCCATGTATAACTGGGATGGTAGGCATCTTAATATATAAATAATTAAACTCATTTCTATTTATTAAGTTACTTCTATAAATATCAGTTAAAATACTATGTACATACGCACACATTTCATAAACCTTAGTAAAATCAATTCTTGTATAAAACACATCACTTAGCATAGTGTACATTTCATTTTGGTAATCTATGGTATCAAGTGCCACAACACCAGAGCCTTTATCTGCTGGCCTAATAGTTATATTTAAATCATTTCTTAAGTTATAGAGGCTCCTTCTCTCCTGGTATGACAGATTATTGTTAAAATTATTCGGTCTCTTTTTATGAAAATACTTATAAATCTCATCTTCTGTAGTACGTAAATATGCTTCAATTAATGGATGATTGACTGGTGTATAATCGCTTAGATTCTTAAACATAAATCTATCATTGCTAGTAGTTGACTCACTATCAATCTCATTAATAGAAGTGCCATTATAAATGTACTTGAGCATAACATTTCTGCAAAACATTCTAACATCTATGATGGTTTCATCTAGCATACTATTGCTATAAGGGATGAAACTTAGTCCTTTGACTAATAAGTTAATGTCATGCTGTGATAGCGGAACACTGGACAAGTTAAAAACTAAACTTTGTTGTGGTTTGTCCACATTTTCTTTAGTGTTGTGTTGGTGAGTGACTCCCCTGAAAACTTCCTTTTTTGTCGCCCTCGACTTTTCGAGCGTGTTCTGCTTAAATTCTTCTCCTGGCGTATAGCTAAAGGGAAGGAAAGATTTAAAGCTGCTCCTTTATTAAATTCATTTGTTTTAGATCTAACAACCTGCTCTTGACCATTCAGCAATCTATTCTTAACTACATTCACAGTAGGATATAAATTTGCATTTTCATTCATACTGTTATGCGTTATGTGTATAACATCTATAGAGTCATTGTTAGTTGCTATTTCTTCATTACTAGCAGCTAAGTTAGTAGAAGGACAAATGTCAACAGATATAGTATTGGAATCAGCATGTTCATTGGCAATGATTGGGGCCTCTCCTGCAACTTCTGATACATTAGAAACAGCTGCAGGAGATACAGCCACTTTACCAGTGCTCTGTAGAGTCTTATGCTGTTGGAAAGGTAAAGTGCCTTGCTTGATAGCAGATGCAGGCATACGTTCTGGGACACGCCTTTCCCAGACAAAAACTTGCCCTGTTTTAAAATCTTGTATATCCCTTGAGACTTTGCTTTGTTTCTGCTGAAATAATTTACGCTCATAGGCAGATACAGAGTCCAGTATATTATCAAACAAATCATGTATAGCCAACTCTGTATAGTCTTTAAACAACTGTTGCTGTAAATCATTGATTTTACTGGTTAAAGCTTGTTCTTCGGGTTTGAAAAAATCAATCAACAGTTGTAAATATTTACGGCTAGTCTCAATGTTTATCTGCTGCCATAAAGACAGCAGTTCTGGGTACTCATTGCCTTGACTAGGCATAGAGAACACCCTGAGCCCACGTGGTATAATGGCATTATCTAAACAGAATTGAAAATGCTGCCTTTGCAAATGTAAGCGTTTCAGTTTATAAAAATGTTTCTCTATGTCATTAAGTATTAAATTAGCTCTCTGAAAATCCACATCACGCTCACCCATATTAGCTGGTAGTTGTTCAGTTGTTAGCGACCATAATGTAGTAAGAGTCCCTTCAAGGTGCTGTTTAAACTTGGCTTCCATCGCTGCCTTGCCCCGGTGTTCACTTCTGGGCTTATAGGGAAGCTCAATATCCGCCATAACTTTAGTAGAATGTCCAGTAGCTAAAAGCTCACTCGTAGTCTCGTAACCAACGTAAAAGATGTATAAACAATGTTAGAATATAAATAAGAATGCTGGTTACTGCCACAGCACGCTTGCTTATAAACAGATAAATAAATAGGTAAATAACTCAGGCAAGCGTCGACAGAGTGAGAAATAACATCCAATGTGTAGAAAATCCAAACAATCCAGTCTTCTGAAACAGATAAATCAGTTTATTGCACAGATGAACCACGATAAGCGCTTTCACTAACTAGTAGCTTCTTCAGATCACAAACAAGAGGCACAATAGCCATGTGCTTTAAATATCTGCATGTTAATTAATCAACCAACTTTTAAAGCAGAAGCGCCATAAAACAAAACTTGAAAACTAAATATATAAACATAATATCATTGACATCTAAAATAGACAATAGTGTATACATATTCTATTGAAAATTAAAAATTTAAAAATAACTTCATTCCATAAAGAATGGAAAAACATATTATAAGCAGCATACTATCAAGTATAAAGGTATATGCAGCCTAATACATAAATGCATGTGATAGTCATATTAAATAAAACCTTAATACATGCAAGTAGTAATGCAAGGCAACTTATAAACTAAGCAAGGTAGATACCATCAGAAACATGATAACTAACAATAAAAATAGTCATATACAGATCGAGGGAACTATTATCAAACAAAGTGATACTTGTTATAGTAAAATCAGTACATGAATGTATATCTGCATCTGTATAAAAAATGTATATAAGTGTAGTGTCTAAATAAATATATATATCTAGATATAAAATATAAGTGCATATGTACAAGAATAGATAAATTAATAAATAAATAAATAAAATAAAAGAATAAATTATCTAGAAGTATAGAGCTAAAAACCTTAACGAAACTGCAATGTGAAATAACTAGGTTACCCAGAAAAAATGTATATGTGCAAGTATCAAAATACATTAAAATCTAAAATCTAAAAAATATCAGAACTTAGTATGCCTACGCTTCTTTAAATGTGGTCTGATAGATGCCCTTTCATTTAAACCATGGCCTCTATCAGCTCTCAGCAAAATTATCCACCTACTTTCTCTGTCTTCAGTATGATTCATAATATCACCACCTCTTACATTAGCATTCATTTTCTCCAGCACCCTAAACATAAACTTGTGTTCAGGACTTGTTTGTGTCACATGCTTGGCTAATACATTCTGCAAATTACCTTTCCTTATATTATATCAGTGTTCCCTTATTCTATCTCTTAGTACCCTGTTCGTTTTACCAACATAAAAACATGAACACAGTTCACATACAGCAAGATATATGACATCAGGTGTCATACAGTTGGCATTAACTCGGGTGTATATTTACCTCTGTGTATCCGGATGTACAAATACTATACTAGAATCTATTAAGGAACAAAAATTGCATTGTCCACAAGGTGTTGTACCATAACTAAAGCTCGGGTGTATACCCTTGTTTGGTGGATAACAAAGCAGTCTTTTAAGATTCTTCTTATTCCTGTAGGTAAAAGATGGGGAATCACCTACAATTTTTGTCAGTATGTCATCAGTATGTAGTATGTTCCAATTTTTGGAGATAATCTCTCTGATTTGTTTATTATCTGCTGTATATGAAGTCAGAAACCTAACTTTTGCATTAGTGACTTCTTTGACATTATTCATTACTAAAGGCTTGGGCCCAAAATATGGGGTACCTAGTGTTGAACGTAAACTTAAAGCATTATCAAATTGTAAATCTACCTCCGTAGAATTATAGCCCCTCTCAGCAAACTTCTCTCCTAAATCATATAAGTCTGCCATAAAGCCTTTGTCATTGGAATTCAATCTAGACATTCGTAGGGTCTGTCCTTTCACTATGTTACTGAAAACATACTTAGGGTGCATACTAGTTCTGAATAATAAAGTATTCCTATAACAGGGTTTCCTAAAAATTCCAGTATTAAACATTCCACATTCAAGTTTTTCGATATATAGGTCTAAAAATTCTATTTTCAATAATGAGTATTTCATTGTAAATTTCAGACATGGTGTAATATTATTCAAGACCATATTGAAACTAAGCAGTTCTTCTGTATTACCATCCCATAAAATAAACACGTCATCCACAAAACGTCTATAGAATCTTACATGTTTCTTAAACATATATTCTTTAAATAGAAGCTGTTCTTCCCAGTAGGCTAGGAACATGTTGGCGTAGCTATTGGCACAAGGAGTGCCCATAGCTACGCCATCTAATTGCTGATAAATATTATCAGTGAACATAAACACATTATTTTCCAGCACTAGCTCAAGGAAGTGTACCAATAAGTCAATTAAAACATTACCATAGGTACTATGTTCTGTAAGATAATTACTAACATAAGCTAGACCAAGGTCATTGGGGATGACTGTGAACAATGATTGTATGTCAAAAGTTACTAAAATCAGATTGTGGATGGTATCCATTTGATTATTAAAATAGTACAAATCTGTTAGAAACTGTTTAGAATCACGTAATACAAATTCATTATTATTTAAAATACACCTTAAATGTTTCTCAATAAAAACTGACAAGTGCTCCATAACCCATCCTTGCCCTGAGACTATTGGTCTCATGGGTGGCTTAGTAATACTTTTGTGTATTTTGGGTATTCCATGTATAACTGGGATGGTAGGCATCTTAATATATAAATAATTAAACTCATTTCTATTTATTAAGTTACTTCTATAAATATCAGTTAAAATACTTTGTACATACGCACACATTTCATAAACCGTAGTAAAATCAATTCTTGTATAAAACACATCACTTAGCATAGTGTACATTTCATTTTGGTAATCTATGGTATCAAGTACCACAACACCAGAGCCTTTATCTGCTGGCCTAATAGTTATATTTAAATCATTTCTTAAGTTATAGAGGCTCCTTCTCTCCTGGTATGACAGATTATTGTTAAAATTATTCGGTCTCTTTTTATGAAAATACTTATAAATCTCATCTTCTGTAGTACGTAAATATGCTTCAATTAATGGATGATTGACTGGTGTATAATCGCTTAGATTCTTAAACATAAATCTATCATTGCTAGTAGTTGACTCACTATCAATCTCATTAATAGAAGTGCCATTATAAATGTACTTGAGCATAACATTTCTGCAAAACATTCTAACATCTATGATGGTTTCATCTAGCATACTATTGCTATAAGGGATGAAACTTAGTCCTTTGACTAATAAGTTAATGTCATGCTGTGATAGCGGAACACTGGACAAGTTAAAAACTAAACTTTGTTGTGGTTTGTCCACATTTTCTTTAGCATTGTGTTGGTGAGTGACTCCCCTGAAAACTTCCTTTTTTGTCACCCTCGACTGTTCGAGCGTGTTCTGCTTAAATTCTTCTCCTGGCGTATAGCTAAAGGGAAGGAAAGATTTAAAGCTGCTCCTTTATTAAATTCATTTGTTTTAGATCTAACAACCTGCTCTTGACCATTCAGCAATCTATTCTTAACTACATTCACAGTAGGATATAAATTTGCATTTTCATTCATACTGTTATGCGTTATGTGTATAACATCTATAGAGTCATTGTTAGTTGCTATTTCTTCATTACTAGCAGCTAAGTTAGTAGAAGGACAAATGTCAACAGATATAGTATTGGAATCAGCATGTTCATTGGCAATGGTTGGGGCCTCTCCTGCAACTTCTGATACATTAGAAACAGCTGCAGGAGATACAGCCACTTTACCAGTGCTCTGTAGAGTCTTATGCTGTTGGAAAGGTAAAGTGCCTTGCTTGATAGCAGATGCAGGCATACATTCTGGGACACGCCTTTCCCAGACAAAAACTTGCCCTGTTTTAAAATCTTGTATATCCCTTGAGACTTTGCTTTGTTTCTGCTGAAATAATTTACGCTCATAGGCAGATACAGAGTCCAGTATATTATCAAACAAATCATGTATAGCCAACTCTGTATAGTCTTTAAACAACTGTTGCTGTAAATCATTGATTTTACTGGTTAAAGCTTGTTCTTCGGGTTTGAAAAAAATCAATCAACAGTTGTAAATATTTACGGCTAGTCTCAATGTTTATCTGCTGCCATAATGACAGCAGTTCTGGGTACTCATTGCCTTGACTAGGCATAGAGAACACCCTAAGCCCACGTGGCATAATGGCATTATCTAAACAGAATTGAAAATGCTGCCTTTGCAATTGTAAGCGTTTCAGTTTATAAAAATGTTTCTCTATGTCATTAAGTATTAAATTAGCTCTCTGAAAATCCACATCACGCTCACCCATATTAGCTGGTAGTTGTTCAGTTGTTAGCGACCATAATGTAGTAAGAGTCCCTTCAAGGTGCTGTTTAAACTTGGCTTCCATCGCTGCCTTGCCCCGGTGTTCACTTCTGGGCTTATAGGGAAGCTCAATATCCGCCATAACTTTAGTAGAATGTCCAGTAGCTAAAAGCTCACTCGTAGTCTCGTAACCAACGTAAAAGATGTATAAACAACGTTAGAATATAAATAAAAATGCTGGTTACTGCCACAGCACGCTTGCTTATAAACAGATAAATAAATAGGTAAATAACTCAGGCAAGCATCGACAGAGTGAGAAATAACATCCAATGTGTAGAAAATCCAAGCAATCCAGTCTTCTGAAACAGATAAATCAGTTTATTGCACAGATGAACCACGATAAGCGCTTTCACTAACTAGTAGCTTCTTCAGATCACAAACAAGAGGCACAATAGCCATGTGCTTTAAATATCTGCATGTTAATTAATCAACCAACTTTTAAAGCAGAAGCGCCATAAAACAAAACTTGAAAACTAAATATATAAACATAATATCATTGACATCTAAAATAGACAATAGTGTATACATATTCTATTGAAAATTAAAAATTTAAAAATAACTTCATTCCATAAAGAATGTAAAAACATATTATAAGCAGCATACTATCAAGTATAAAGGTATATGCAGCCTAATACATAAATGCATGTGATAGTCATATTAAATAAAACCTTAATACATGCAAGTAGTAATGCAAGGCAACTTATAAACTAAGCAAGGTAGATACCATCAGAAACATGATAACTAACAAGAAAAATAGTTATATACAGATCGAGGGAACTATTATCAAACAAAGTGATACTTGTTATAGTAAAATCAGTACATGAATGTATATCTGCATCTGTATAAAAAATGTATATAAGTGTAGTGTCTAAATAAATATATATATCTAGATATAAAATATGAGTGCATATGTACAAGAATAGATAAATTAATAAATAAATAAATAAAATAAAAGAATAAATTATCTAGAAGTATAGAGCTAAAAACCTTAACGAAACTGCAATGTGAAATAACTAGGTTACCCAGAAAAAATGTATATGTGCAAGTATCAAAATACATTAAAATCTAAAATCTAAAAAATATCAGAACTTAGTATGCCTACGCTTCTTTAAATGTGGTCTGATAGATGCCCTTTCATTTAAACCATGGCCTCTATCAGCTCTCAGCAAAATTATCCACCTACTTTCTCTGTCTTCAGTATGATTCATAATATCACCACCTCTTACATTAGCATTCATTTTCTCCAGCACCCTAAACATAAACTTGTGTTCAGGACTTGTTTGTGTCACATGCTTGGCTAGTGCATTCTGCAAATTACCTTTCCTTATATTATAACAGTGTTCCCTTATTCTATCTCTTAGTACCCTGTTCGTTTTACCAACATAAAAACATGAACACAGTTCACATACAGCAAGATATATGACATCAGGTGTCATACAGTTGGCATTAACTCGGGTGTATATTTCCCTCTGTGTATCCGGATGTACAAATACTATACTAGAATCTATTAAGGAACAAAAATTGCATTGTCCACAAGGTGTTGTACCATAACTAAAGCTCGGGTGTATACCCTTGTTTGGTGGATAACAAAGCAGTCTTTTAAGATTCTTCTTATTCCTGTAGGTAAAAGATGGGGAATCACCTACAATCTTTGTCAGTATGTCATCAGTATGTAGTATGTTCCAATTTTTGGAGATAATCTCTCTGATTTGTTTATTATCTGCTGTATATGAAGTCAGAAACCTAACTTTTGCATTAGTGACTTCTTTGACATTATTCATTACTAAAGGCTTGGGCCCAAAATATGGGGCACCTAGTGTTGAACGTAAACTTAAAGCATTATCAAATTGTAAATCTACCTCCGTAGAATTATAGCCCCTCTCAGCAAACTTCTCTCCTAAATCATATAAGTCTGCCATAAAGCCTTTGTCATTGGAATTCAATCTAGACATTCGTAGGGTCTGTCCTTTCACTATGTTACTGAAAACATACTTAGGGTGCATACTAGTTCTGAATAATAAAGTATTCCTATAACAGGGTTTCGTAAAATTCCAGTATTAAACATTCCACATTCAAGTTTTTCGATATATAGGTCTAAAAATTCTATTTTCAATAATGAGTATTTCATTGTAAATTTCAGACATGGTGTAATATTATTCAAGACCATATTGAAACTAAGCAGTTCTTCTGTATTACCATCCCATAAAATAAACACGTCATCCACAAAACGTCTATAGAATCTTACATGTTTCTTAAACATATATTCTTTAAATAGAAGCTGTTCTTCCCAGTAGGCTAGGAACATGTTGGCATAGCTATTGGCACAAGGAGTGCCCATAGCTACGCCATCTAATTGCTGATAAATATTATCAGTGAACATAAACACATTATTTTCCAGCACTAGCTCAAGGAAGTGTACCAATAAGTCAATTAAAACATTACCAGAGGTACTATGTTCTGTAAGATAATTACTAACATAAGCTAGACCAAGGTCATTGGGGATGACTGTGAACAATGATTGTATGTCAAAAGTTACTAAAATCAGATTGTGGATGGTATCCATTTGATTATTAAAATAGTACAAATCTGTTAGAAACTGTTTAGAATCACGTAATACAAATTCATTATTATTTAAAATACACCTTAAATGTTTCTCAATAAAAACTGACAAGTGCTCCGTAACCCATCCTTGCCCTGAGACTATTGGTCTCATGGGTGGCTTAGTAATACTTTTGTGTATTTTGGGTATTCCATGTATAACTGGGATGGTAGGCATCTTAATATATAAATAATTAAACTCATTTCTATTTATTAAGTTACTTCTATAAATATCAGTTAAAATACTATGTACATACGCACACATTTCATAAACCTTAGTAAAATCAATTCTTGTATAAAACACATCACTTAGCATAGTGTACATTTCATTTTGGTAATCTATGGTATCAAGTACCACAACACCAGAGCCTTTATCTGCTGGCCTAATAGTTATATTTAAATAATTTCTTAAGTTATAGAGGCTCCTTCTCTCCTGGTATGACAGATTATTGTTAAAATTATTCGGTCTCTTTTTATGAAAATACTTATAAATCTCATCTTCTGTAGTACGTAAATATGCTTCAATTAATGGATGATTGACTGGTGTATAATCGCTTAGATTCTTAAACATAAATCTATCATTGCTAGAAGTGCCATTATAAATGTACTTGAGCATAACATTTCTGCAAAACATTCTAACATCTATGATGGTTTCATCTAGCATACTATTGCTAGAAATGAGTTTAATTATTTATATATTAAGATGCCTACCATCCCAGTTATACATGGAATACCCAAAATACACAAAAGTATTACTAAGCCACCCATGAGACCAATAGTCTCAGGGCAAGGATGGGTTACGGAGCACTTGTCAGTTTTTATTGAGAAACATTTAAGGTGTATTTTAAATAATAATGAATTTGTATTACGTGATTCTAAACAGTTTCTAACAGATTTGTACTATTTTAATAATCAAATGGATACCATCCACAATCTGATTTTAGTAACTTTTGACATACAATCAATGTTCACAGTCATCCCCAATGACCTTGGTCTAGCTTATGTTAGTAATTATCTTACAGAACATAGTACCTATGGTAATGTTTTAATTGACTTATTGGTACACTTCCTTGAGCTAGTGCTGGAAAATAATGTGTTTATGTTCACTGATAATATTTATCAGCAATTAGATGGCGTAGCTATGGGCACTCCTTGTGCCAATAGCTACGCCAACATGTTCCTAGCCTACTGGGAAGAACAGCTTCTATTTAAAGAATATATGTTTAAGAAACATATAAGATTCTATAGACGTTTTGTGGATGACGTGTTTATTTTATGGGATGGTAATACAGAAGAACTGCTTAGTTTCAATATGGTCTTGAATAATATTACACCATGTCTGAAATTTATAATGAAATACTCATTATTGAAAATAGAATTTTTAGACCTATATATCGAAAAACTTGAATATGGAATGTTTAATACTGGAATTTTTAGGAAACCCTGTTATAGGAATACTTTATTATTCAGAACTAGTATGCACCCTAAGTATGTTTTCAGTAACATAGTGAAAGGACAGACCCTACGAATGTCTTGATTGAATTCCAATGACAAAGGCTTTATGGCAGACTTATATGATTTAGGAGAGAAGTTTGCTGAGAGGGGCTATAATTATACGGAGGTAGATTTACAATTTGATAATGCTTTAAGTTTACGTTCAACACTAGGTACCCCATATTTTGGGCCCAAGCCTTTAGTAATGAATAATGTCAAAGAAGTCACTAATGCAAAAGTTAGGTTTCTGACTTCATATACAGCAGATAATAAACAAATCAGAGAGATTACCTCCAAAAATTGGAACATACTACATACTGATGATATACTGACAAGGATTGTAGGTGATTCCCCATCTTTTACCTAGAGGAATAAGAAGAATCTTAACAGACTGCTTTGTTATCTACCAAACAAGGGTATACACCCGAGCTTTAGTTATGGTACAACACCTTGTGGACAATGCAATTTTTGTTCCTTAATAGATTCTAGTATAGTATTTGTACATCCGGATACACAGAGGGAAATATACACCCGAGTTAATGCCAACTGTATGACACCTGATGTCATATATCTTGCTGTATGTGAACTGTGTTCATGTTTTTATGTTGGTAAAACGAACAGGGTACTAAGAGATAGAATAAGGGAACACTGTTATAATATAAGGAAAGGTAATTTGCAGAATGCACTAGCCAAGCATGTGACACAAACAAGTCCTGAACACAAGTTTATGTTTAGGGTGCTGGAGAAAATGAATGCTAATGTAAGAGGTGGTGATATTATGAATCATACTGAAGACAGAGAAAGTAGGTGGATAATTTTGCTGAGAGCTGATAGAGGCCATGGTTTAAATGAAAGGGCATCTATCAGACCACATTTAAAGAAGCGTAGGCATACTAAGTTCTGATATTTTTTAGATTTTAGATTTTAATGTATTTTGATACTTGCACATATACATTTTTTCTGGGTAACCTAGTTATTTCACATTGCAGTTTCGTTAAGGTTTTTAGCTCTATACTTCTAGATAATTTATTCTTTTATTTATTTATTTATTTATTAATTTATCTATTCTTGTACATATGCACTCATATTTTATATCTAGATATATATATTTATTTAGACACTACACTTATATACATTTTTTATACAGATGCAGATATACATTCATGTACTGATTTTACTATAACAAGTATCACTTTGTTTGATAATAGTTCCCTCGATCTGTATATGACTATTTTTCTTGTTAGTTATCATGTTTCTGATGGTATCTACCTTGCTTAGTTTATAAGTTGCCTTGCATTACTACTTGCATGCATTAAGGTTTTATTTAATATGACTATCACATTTATTTATGTATTAGGCTGCATATACCTTTATACTTGATAGTATGCTGCTTATAATATGTTTTTACATTCTTTATGGAATGAAGTTATTTTTAAATTTTTAATTTTCAATAGAATATGTATACACTATTGTCTATTTTAGATGTCAATGATATTATGTTTATATATTTAGTTTTCAAGTTTTGTTTTATGGTGCTTCTGCTTTAAAAGTTGGTTGATTAATTAACATGCAGATATTTAAAGCACATGGCTATTGTGCCTCTTGTTTGTGATCTGAAGAAGCTACTAGTTAGTGAAAGCGCTTATCGTGGTTCATCTGTGCAATAAACTGATTTATCTGTTTCAGAAGACTGGATTGCTTGGATTTTCTACACATTGGATGTTATTTCTCACTCTGTCGACGCTTGCCTGAGTTATTTACCTATTTATTTATCTGTTTATAAGCAAGCGTGCTGTGGCAGTAACCAGCATTTTTATTTATATTCTAACTTAGTTTAGATATTGTTTTCCTTTATTTCTCAAAGCCTGTCTTTCAATGTTATTTTAAATATTTCCTGTGATTCTGTACTCTGATGTCACTGTCAATATATATATTTAGAGTTGTCTTGTTCTTTTATTATTTATTATTTAATATATTTAAACTTTTCATTGTGGCTGATCTTTGCAGAGATATTTAAGTTTTGAGAGTATTCGTATATTTATTTGGTGACACTGTGTGGGCCACTCCTGATAGCCTTGCTCTAGGCCAAACTACCATTTGTATTAATATTAATTCACTAAGTATATTGGGTACCCTTGGAAGAGCTTTATGGTAGCTGGCAGGAGTGTCTAGTGGTAGTCATAACTACTGTATAGTCTGGGCAGAAGGGGGCATATCTAGAAATCCTGTGCCAGCCTTTCCCAGGTGTGTCTGTGTGTGTGTGTGTGTGTGTGTGTGTGTGTGTGTGTGTGTGTGTGTGTGTGTGTGTGTGTGTGAGTGTGTGTGTGTGTGTGTGTGTGTGTGTGTGTGTGTGTGTGTGTGTGTGTGTGTGTGTGTGTGTGTGTGTGTGTGTGTGTGTGTGTGTGTGTGTGTAAATCAAACCTCAAAGAGTGTTTGTGTCAGCTACGTGGGATGGACATGAAGCACTGGTTGAACAGACAGGGTGCTGGTGGTCTTGGCTTGGAAACTCAGCCGAGATCTCAACTCTATAGCAGTGCCAGTGGGGAGTCTTATTGCAGATCTGGAGAAAGAGGGAGAAGCCAGCTCCAGAATGACTTTCTTCCCTGTGAGCTCTTAAGGGAAATTGTGCTTGATTGTGCTGGATGTAGAGAGCTGCATCTAGTGATACTGTTGTGTGTGTTCCTGTTATCCTCTCAGTGAATGTCCCCCACTGGTGCCAGTGGTGAGGACTGAGGTTCCTTGATTACTGGCCCAGAGGTGAATGGTTGTCATATATTGGTTGGCAGTGGTGGGATCAGCACATCAAATATTGGTGAACAGTGGTGTGGATATTGAACTTCTGTAGCCTGTAAGCAGTTGTCACTAAAGAATGTGTTTGTACTCTCAAGCAGCTACATGGTGAACATTCAGAGCTTCATATCGGAATAGTTTTATTTATTTACGTTTGTTAGCTTAGTTAGTCAGGGTGAGCAGGCAAGGATATCAGCAGAGGATTATGGTAAGCTGACAAAGAGCCAGTTGGCTGAGATGTGCCAAGCCAAAGGACTGGTGCATACCAACCTGACTAAAGGGGAAATGATTGCAGCCTTAATCACAGCTGCATCACAGACCAGCAACCAGGAAGACAACCAGACTGGCATTGGGGATGTGCAGCTCTCAGAAACAGGACAGTTCAACTTTTCCTCAGAGAACTTAAAATCTGTCTGGAGTTGAAGAGACTTGAACTGGAGTCCAAACACTTGGAATCAGAATCCGTAGTGAGACTGTGGTGTTTGGAGGTCAAAGTAGAATCAGCAGAGAGACTGCAGCATTTGGAGGCCGAAGAAAATGAGAGAAAGAGGCAACATGAAAAGGAGACGCTGACTCTTTGCCAGGGTCATAGAGGTAATGGAGAAGGGAATAACTTGAACCCCAGAATCAATAAAAGTCACTAACTTTCTTCCACAGTTTATGGAGTGTGATAATTTTGATATCTTTATTCATATGTTAGAAAGGGTATGTAAACAGTATAATGTTGACCAAGGGCTCTGGATATGGCTCCTGACCCACCTTACGCCATGGTAAAGCTGTAACTGCTCTTTCTAAATTGTCTGATTTTGATTGTTTAGACTATAACAAAGGAAAAAAAGGTTTACTAGAGTGTTTTAAGTTAACACCTGAAGCTTATAGAAAAATGTTTCAAGAGCATAGATGCAAGGCAGATGAAAGTGTGCGATTACATTGCTGAGCTAAGCACTTATTTTCATAGGTGGGTGAATGGGTGTCAGGTCACCAATTTTTAAGGGCTGGTAGACCTTTTGATGAGGGAACAAGCCCTTAGCACTTTGCCTGAGGACATGAGAATCTGGTTGGCAGATAGAGAATGGAACACCGCAGATGAGATGGGGGAAAAAGGGGGATCTCCAACCAGTGCTGCACATGGATATAAGGAAACCCATGGTGGGCAGCCTAAGCCACCCCAACAGAGTCCACCAGCAACAGGGGAGTCCACTAGTTCAGGTACAAGGCCAGGATCAGGGGTTATATGTTTTAAATGCAACCAGTGGGGCCATGTATCATATAGACATCCATGGAGGCAAGGAAAGGAACAAAAGGTAGAGGAGCCAGCAAGTCAGAATAACAGAATGCCAGTCATACATTCTCAGATGACCAGAAGTGATGTAATTCTGCAAGCTATCCTAGAAGTAATATTTTAGATATTATTTTGAGAAGTCTCTTAGTGAGACTGGGCATTCTGTATTCTGTCTTGGGGCTGACAACAGGAAGGACCATTTACCGCATCATCTGCCTTGCACTGTTAAACAGGTTATTTGGCAATAGTATAATTCTCTTAGATTCACTCAAGAATATAGTGAAGCTTAGTTCAGATGTTGTTTTTTTTTATTTGTCTGAGCCTGTCCTTCAATGTTATTTTAAATATTTCCTGTGATTCTGATCTCTGATGTCACTGTGAAAAAATATATATATTATTGTCTTGTTCTTTTATTATTTATTATTAAATATATTTAAACCTTTCATTGTGGCTGATCTTTGTAGAGGTAGTTAAGTTTTGACATTATTTGCATATTTATTTGGTGATACTGTGTGCGCCACTCCTGATAGCCTTGGTGTTGGTCATACTACCATTTGTATTAATATTAATTTCACTGAGTATATTGGGTACCCTTGGTAGAGCCTTAAGGTAGCTGGCAGGAGTGTCTGGTGGCACTCATAACTACATTATAGTCTGGCATAAGGGGCCATAGCCAGTAAAACTATGCCAGCCTTTTCCAGGTGTGTGTGTGTGTGTGTGTGTGTGTGTGTGTGTGTGTGTGTGTGTGTGTGTGTGTGTGTGTGTGTGTGTGTGTGCAAATCAAACCTCAAAGAGCATGTATGTCAGCTACTTGGGCAGGGACATAAAGCAGTGGTTGAACAGAAAGAGTGCTGGAGGTCTTAGGTTGGACATTTAGCTGAGATCTCAACTCTATAGGTATGCCAGTGGGGAGTCTTATTGGGGATCTGGAGAAAGAGGGAGAAACCAGTCCCGGACTGACTGTGTTCCCCATGGGCTCTTAAGGGAAATTGTTCTTGGTTGTACTGGAAGCAGAGAGCTGCATCTGGAGATGCTGTGTGTGTATACCTGTTATCCTCTCAGTGAACATCCCCACTGGTGTCAGTGGTGAGGATTGAGGCTACTTGATTAATAGCCTAGAGGTGGAGGGTCATCACAGTATGTACTTAAGCAGGCATATCCAACAAATGGAGCATCCACAGAGGTTTCTCACTAAATGAATGCAGGGCATACGTAAAATATCCTATGCAGACTGCCTCAAGGCCCTATCCCTGTATTCTGTTTCCTACATGCTGTTGAAGGGAGATCTATGCCTGGCATACAGGGCATTGTAAGACCCCAATCTGATGGATCTCCTGCATATCAGCAAAACAAACAGCACAAGAATTGCCCATTCTAAAGACGTAAACCTTGCCTGTGATATAAATAGGACCTGCTGGAGAGACAGGTATGTATCTTTGAGACTACCCTATCCCTGGAATAGGCTACCCATCCATGTGAAACAGAGTTCCCCCAACCTAATTCAAGTGTAACTTGGACAATTGGATGGGGAACAGGAAATGTATTCCTTGCCTGGCACCTATATCTCTAATGGACATAGGTAACAAGTAGATGGTTTATCTCCCAGGCTCCTGCTTGTAAATGTTTCATCTCCCAAGCCCTTGCTTACCCTTATCAAGGGTACCAGAACTTGTCAGAGATTTTGAATGCATGGCTAGGCTTAAAAGGCCGTTGTGGTCATTAGCTTAGTAAACACCTATGAACCTATAAAATATATCACTAAATGCAAACAAATACCTGTTCATACTTTGCATTTCCTCACTTGCCCTTCTTCACTCACTTTCTTACTTCTATTAATTTCTCTCCTCTGCTTTCTGTCTGAATGTACAAAAAGCCAGTTTTTCTCTCACATCATATTGCAATTCCTGTTTGTATTATGCCAACTTACCTTTAATTTCTCTATAAACTGGCTTAAATTTGTCTAACTATTAAATCATTGTCATATAACTTGTATCTCTTCTTAAATAATATTTGGATGTGATAATTTCTAAGTACACATCCAATAAAAAAATTGCCTCTAGAATATTTTGGAAAGACACTTTCTCCAACAGCTATCTTGATTTTCAGAGTAGTCACCCCTTTCATATGAAGAGAAACATCTATAAAGGGCAATTGGCAAGGGCTGGGAGAATGTGTTCTACATATGACACCTTCTTGGAAGAAATTTCCAACATAACAGAAATGTTTAGGGTAAGGGGATACCCAAGCTTTATATACAAAGCTGGGAGGAATTTTAAATATTTGACAGAGCACACTTTCCTTAACAAGACTATGTTTATCAAAGGAACTTCTAAATGTGGTAGTTGCAATCAATGCCCCTACATCTTAGATAGCGACGTGGCCTTGATAGCTGGGCATGTTAGGGGCATTCCTCTACATAAGGGTAATTGTAACACGAGAGGTGTTATATATATTTCAGTTTGCCAAACATGTTCATATTACTACATTGGCAAAACGGAAAGGAATTTTAAGACCAGAATATATGAGCACCTTTATGCCATTAATAAGGGGAATGTAAATAATATATTGTATAGGCACACACTAGCATGTAAGGGAGATACAAGATTTAAGTTTGGCATTTTAGAAGTTGTCCCATGGAATTTTATAGGTGGTTGGTGGGAGCTTCAGGTTGACCTTAGAGAGTTTTATTGGATTATTAGATTAAATGCCACTGTTGAACCAGGGTTAAATGACCATATTTCCTTGGTTCCTGTTCTAAGAAAAAGAGCTTTAAACATCTGAATCTTTATTGTATTTTGTAAAATATATTATTTTTAATAATGTAAAATTTTACATTTTCTAAAGTTTTTTTGTGTGTATATTTAAAATACAAAGGTTTTAGTGTTTTAGTGTCTATGTCTTTAAAATTGTGGAAGAATAATTGATTGATTGTTTCATTGCATATAAAGGGTGTTGAATTGGAGCAATGTCATTTCTTCTTTTTCTTATTCTGAGGAAGTCCCCGAGGTGTATACTGGGGAAGAAAGCACTTAACAATAAAGAGTCTGGAGTAACATACTCTTTGTGAGCATTTTGTTTCATGTGTTGGGCTTATGGTGTAGCTACTTGCTCATATTGGCACCTTTGAAGTTTTATTACTTCTATTAATTTCTCTCCTCTGCTTTCTGTCTGAATGTACAATAAGCCAGTTTTTCTCTCACATCATATTGCAATTCCTGTTTGTATTATACCAACTTACCTTTAATTTCCTATAAACAGGCTTAAATTTGTCTAACTATTAAATCATTGCCATATAATTTGTATCTCTTCTTAAATAATATTTTCATATTATGTCTAATTTGATATAATTATTAAACTGTAGCTGTTTTTGTATTATTTTTAAAGACTGAAAATTATTGTTCTCAAAAAATGTTTTGTAATACTTTGAAGCTTTTCTCTCCAGGCCTCCACTGAAAATGGTATCCTACCCAATTGCACTTTCCTGGTAATCAAATGTCAATAAATAATTAAATAAAATGTCTACCACTAGTGTGTCTTTCCAAGTAAAGGCACATCCCCAACCCAGAAAATATTATAAAAAAGTACTACTAAATATACTTTTATTATCTTCTGCTCCTTCTTTTTTCCAGACTTCTGTTGGAATTTCATAACTTCAAGGAAATGGCTCTGTATTCTAGTTTCACAATGCTTCTTTAATTTCAGTTTTCTTTATTTTCAATGTTAATATCTCTCTTTCTATTTCATTTAACTATGGAAACTGTAATTGTCACAAGTATGTTGCTATTTCTTCTGTGTTACTTTCGGTCTCTACATATTGTCTATATAGTATGCTGTAATAGCTGACCATTGCATTCATAATTTTCTGGGATCTACTTCTAACCTATCATCTTCATTAATTCCTGAGTTTAGTTATCAGCCTTTCAACCATGTGTTTCCTGTAATGATGAGCCAGCAATTTGGTTGATCTAGGGTTATTATAGAAAATAATGCCATTGGTCGATGTTCATTCATATTTTTCTTAGTACTCTTGCATGGACATTTTATGTTCTTTTAATTCCTCCTTGACATTTTATATTCACTTCTTTTTCACTTCTGTAAATCCCTTACTTTTTAAAATCTCACTAGATACCTATTGTGATTATTATTCCACATTGTGTTTACTTTCCTTGCGATTATATTTCTAATCTCTAGTTCACATTTATCTTAATTTTTTGTAAGTTTTTACTACTTAGATTCAAATCTAATAATATTTAACATAAAATATAATAAAACACTTGCTCAGGGTCAAACCAGGCACTATATTCAAATGAAACGTGTTTCCCAAGACCAATAGATGCTGGAAATTTGAGTCTATTCAGACCAGTCCATACATCAAACAAACACGATAAAGCAGGCAGTATAATGCATGCAGAAACGCAAACATGACCACAAACAGGTCTTCTGAAATAAGATAGATATTCCAAGCTGGTAATCCAAGAAGTTGCCTTCAAGCTAATATCAGGTTACTAGATGTCTCTTCAGACCAAATAAAACACAGCATCCGAATCAGGAACTCAATATCATCCAATATAATAAAAGCAGCAAATCTTTTATTAACATATGTTCGGTAAGCGCTTTCGCCAAGCGGCTTTTTCAAAGCATTAGAAACACAGCAATACTGAAAGATACCTTTTATATAGTTTAAACATAATTGGTTAATAAAGGTATTCAACAACCAATTAACTACATAAAGGAACATACTGTGTAATTAGATGCATTAAAAAGAATCAAAAGTACATAAAAAGTACATAAAAACTGTATGGCTATCAAACTTTAATACAAACTTGAATAAAATTACTTTAAAAAATAATGGATAAATAATAATGATGATGAAATAAAATAATAAATTCATCTATAATTAATTCTCCTATTTTTAAGTGCTGGTTTTAATGGGATCCTGTCATTAAGGCCAGGGTAAATATGTGCTTGTAGCCTAATGATCCAACTAGTTTCTACTTGTTTAGTATGATTTCTAAGGTCACCACCTCTAATACTACGTACATTAACGTACACAACTAAAAATCTAAAGTTATGTGTTTCATCATTCTCTAAAACATGTTTTGAAAGTGCATTGATGTTAGATTTAATGTGAATTTGATAAAAGTGCTCCCTTATTCTATCCTTTAATCTCCTGTCGGTTTTACCGATGTAGAAAGCAGTACAAGAAATACACTTAGCAATATAAACTACGTGTTCTGTATCACAATTTGCATTAATATTGAATGTAAATACTCTAGTGTAACAGGCTGTACAAACATATTTATGGCAGAAACACAGGAGCAAAAAATTGTACTTATTACATGGTTGTGTACCTGTATTAGTAGCACTTCTAGAATGGTTTTCTTGGCCGGGGAAGCATAATAATCTATGTAAATTATTTTTATTTTTAAAGATGAACTGTGGTTGATCACCCACTATGCCCTTAATAACTGGATCCACTGTCAAGATATCCCAGTGTTTATAAAAGATCTCCTTGGTTTGCTGAACGTCTTGTGTATAAAACAATGATATTTTCTGTTGTTCACCTTTACTTGGAAGTATATCTGTCCTGACAAAATTATAAACTTCATTCCCTTGTTCAGAAAAAATAGGGCATGCCCTACCTGCTCTAAGGCTTTCAGTGTACTGAAAGCCATCATCAATTTCTTTTGTCCTGTACTTCCTGTCTATCAATCTCTCATATAAATCACCCAACTCTGTTTCATAACTATCCTGCACAGGATTCAGCCTTGATGCACAAATTGCTTGTCCCTTTATAATATTAGTAAAAATTTGGCAGGGATGCATACTATCCCTATGTAATAAGGTGTTTTTATAGCACAATTTTCTATGTACACCCATATTAAGTTTGCCGTTGCTCAAACGTTGGATGGATACATCCAAAAAAGCAATGTGATCTATAGAAGCTGTCATGGTAAACTTTAAAAAATAGGATAATGAATTAACCTGCTGCAAAAAGTTATCTAATTCCACTGCACTCCCTGTCCAAAGAAAAAATAAATCATCAACAAAACGTCTATAAAAATAGACATGTTTCCTATAGGAATCAAGTTGAAAAACTTTCTGTTCTTCCCATGACGCCATCACAAGGTTGATGTAGCTGTTGGCACAAGATGTGCCCATAGCTACACCATCCTTCTGTAAAAATAAGTCCTGATTAAGCAAAAAAACATTATTTTCTAATACTACTTCCAACAACAGACAAATAAAGTTTATTCTATTAGGTAGCATATCCATATGCTTAATCGGGTATTGTTGTATGCTCTCCAAACCCAATCCATTAGGAATATTAGTGAAGAGAGACTTAACGTCCATAGTCACCAATATAAAGGGATAGTTATCAGGTAACATACTCGTCCCTTCATACAAGTCTAATAGAAATTGTTTAGAGTCTCTGAGGACATACAAATTAGAATCCACTACCAGTCTCAAAGTTTTTTCAATTAGTATAGATAAGGGTTCCGTAACCCATCCTCGACCTGCTACTATTGGTCTCATTGGAGGGTTTATTGGGTCCTTATGGACCTTAGGTAAACCCTGTATAGTCGGAATTGTTGGGTTCTCCACAAATAAGAAATCATAGAGTTCAGTGGTGACTATACCAGTTTTAAGCAAGTCATCAAGGGTATTATAAACTCTTACAATATGTGTTTGAATATCTGAAAAAGTAATGGGACTATAAAACTTAGTGTCTCCCAACATTTCTTCCATGCATTGGTCATAGACAACTTTGTCTAGCACTACAACTGGGCGACCCTTGTCTGCTGGTCTGATCGAGATATTCTTACCATTCCTCAAATTATTCAGTGCTCTTTTTTGTCTAAGTGTCAGATTACTTTTTCTACAAATCTTAGTAAGTCCATCTGCTAAAGAATAAATATCTCTTTCAACAATTTTACTAAATGCATCCAATAACGGATGTAAATTAGGAACAAAAACACTTAGTTTTCTGAACTGCGCCTTCAGTGTTCCAGTGGCAGCATTATTGAATAATATTTTTAATTGTAAATTCCATACAAACAATTTAACATCTAAAATGGTATCTGCCGTATTACTTTTCATAGAGGGTATAAACGACAAACCCTTATTCAAGACCTCAAGTTCATATTTATCTAGTGGTCTATGTGAAATAATATTTAACTTAACATTTGTTTTATCCATTCATTAAATGGCTTCCTTTTTAGAAGAACTACTGGAAAATGCCAATGTTTGTTACAGTAGTCTTTTATTTCCTTTCAGACCTCAATTTATATAGGTCTGATGCTATTACCAAATGTGTTTTGCAGTTCACACCACATTTCAGTAATTTTTCAATATGTAACATTAACCCACTCTTGTTGAAGAACCACACTTCCTATAAAAAAATGTATATTCAAATTCATTCTACCTTGTTTTCCATACATAAATGAGATAAAATACATGCGTATATTTATCTAGGTATTTGTCTGCAATCAGTATTTTAGGTTATCTTGACCTTCAAATAAATCTTTATTTTCCCCTGTAGTGTTCTATCCCCTTGCCACTACCTTCCATTCTTGTTAAAATGCTATTTCTTCTCCCATAATATTCTTTATAAATTATCTTGGTGCTTATGATAGAATATACACCGAAGCCAGTGTGCTACTTATACCCTGTACACAACCTCTCATAACTGTGAATTTTTCTTTCCTACTTTATTTGTTCTTCAATCATTATTCCTTTACCATTTTTAATTAATATTACGGTTCCTTTGTTTTAGTCTTCCAGTTCAATAAAGAAACCTTCCTTTCTACTTTATTTTCAATAAAAATTATGCTCTTTATAATTCAGGTGTGTTTCTTATAGCAATATTTCCTGAGCATTACTTCTGTAAACATAAGTGAGCACCTTGTTTTGTTGTTTATTTTTTTTACTGCTTACCTACCTATTAATGTTGCAGACTAAGTCAAACTGTGACATAATAAACCATATATTTTATTCTATTTACATATATTCTTTGAATTTGTGTTCCAAACTGGTCCTTTATATTTTGTTTCTGTCATTTTATGTCACTTTGTAGATTGTAAAGTAATATTATCCCGACCAAATCCAATCTCGTATTTTCATAAGAAACAAAATATTTTTAAATATCAAGTTTGTTAACTACCCAGACAATGTAGTTCCATCCTTTTGTAATCCATAACAGCTTGTTGATTAAGGCAATCTGTTCTGCAAATCACTACAGACTGAATAGCTCAGCCTCCAGGTTGAATCCCCCTATAAGCAGCCTGATAAATGAGACTTTACCAAACAGCATGCAGTACCATATAATTATTTTCTGACTAGTACTTACTGATTTCAATTGTTTTTTTTTTAAGATATGTGTCAATGTGTAACATGCATTTTAGTTATAGCAAACATCCTTGAACATATATTAATTAGCATGCTTTTAAACTACTGTCCTCACTCAATATTTCAACTGTATTTCTTAAAGAAATTTGTCTTAATCTATTTGATTAATTTGCCAGCAGCTAATAATTTGAATATCTCACTTCAGAAATTGCGAATCTTGCTATCTACCCTGTGTCAGTCAGCATTCCAGTCTCTTTAACTTTTTGTTCATTCCTAGACCTAGTGAACACATTAACAGAGCTAACTATACATTATTATCTATTTGTTTCTAACATATATTAATTTCCTTTTTCATTAATTATAAATTTACTTTGTTTTCTCCTCCCTTTACACACTGTCATAGAACCTTTATTGGAAGTAAAATAACACTGTTTGAAAACACATGGAACTTTCAGCAGGTAGCAGGCAGTATAACTCCCTCTTCTGCTGGATTGAAACATTTATTTATAAGTAAAATTTGAAATATAATATTTTTATTTTACATTTATACCAAGGAAATGTTTTCTCATTGGTATGTATTAATTTCAGTTGCTTTAAGGAATCATTCAGAGAATACTACTCTCGTCTTGGTGAAATCAAACATACTTTTCCTTTTAACATTTATTTTCACTTATCCATTTTAAATACTGTTTTCACTCAAAGTACCCAGTGCATTGCTTTTATGACTTATCTGACTTTTTCTAAAAGCTCATTTTTCTCCTTTGTTTCATCTTTTAATTTATTTTGGAATACAGGAAAAGGCTAAATTAGGGAATCTCTCTACTGAACTATTCATAGCTTACTTTTTTGCATTTGATTACTGGTTGCTTGTTTTTTTTCACCTCCTTCATCTCCTTGCATTATTTTTTTGTTATTAGTTCATCTTGAAGCTCTATATAGTTTTCTTAATCTAAATAGGTAAAATACCCAAAGTAATGCATGATACAATAACCTGAAACAAAGTGTCATTTTTATGCAGAGTATTCTGGAAGGCATGAAGGAATGGATTTATTTTAGATCATGTTTGTAATAAAAAGTCACTATCCATATATATTCTCATGTCTCCAATCAGTACTGGTCTCAACTGCTTCTTCAGTCTGTGATTATGAATATTTACTGTATGTGCTTTTTCTATTTTGATACCAGCAGTAGGAAGTTCAGTCCATGTGTTGTGGTATTTTCTCATAAACTCTTCACAGGCCTTCTCTGCATGACCAATCCTTCAGTTTGGCTAGTATCATTTGCTCATATTAGATATTACTCCACCACATTCTTTTTCATCTTTTTTTTTAGCAGTTTGTGTACCAGTTATTTTTCTCGGAATGTCTGATTAAAACTTATCTTGAAAACCTTAGTGTCCATTTGGATAACTTTTTTCTCTAGTGTGACTGAGGAGTTTTTTTTTTCCTTCAGCTGCCATTACCATCTGTTTCCCACCTTTGCTCCACACTGCTTTCTGTCCTTATCTGAGTTTTTACAGTTGTTCTCTCTTTACTTTATTTTTATTTTCTTTTTGTTGACCTTCCTGACATCAGAAATATTTCAGCTACTGATTTCTATAAACCATTTATAGTAGCTTGCAGGCTATTGCTGTCTTTAATGGTTCTCAGCCCAGACTTCTATTTTTAGCAGCTCACACTACCAGTGCCTTCTTGAATCTCCAAAAGATTAATACTGTCTAGGGTAATAATATGTAAACATCTGATATTAGCTCTTCCATAACCATTTCTTTGTTTCCTTTCAAATTTCTAAACTTTAATTTTATTTCTGATAATATATTGGTTTCATAACAAATTTTGCATTTTCTTGACATAATCTGTACTCAATACAGGCTCACTGACAGGATGCAGCTTGGAAGTGGATGGCATGATGGTAAGGAGGCAGCTGGACATCATATGTATCCAGGAGACAAGATGGAAGGGCAATGCAACAAAGCCACTTGGCTTGTGATTCAGAGACTACTACTCAGAAGGAGGAGAGCCTACAAATGGTTTGGCAATTGTGATGAGGGAAAGGATTCAAAAGACAGTGATGAATGTCATCAGAATTAGTGACAGATTCATGGCAATCAGACTTCAGTCTAAGGATAGAGCACTATTCATTATCTCAGCCTATGGACAACAGCAAGGATGAGATAGTGAGAAAAAGACTGCATTCAGGTAGAAGTTAAAGGATCTACTAGATATAGCAGGACAACAGGAATTGTTGTTGGTAATGGGTAATCTGAATACACATATCATTACAGACAGACAGAATAGGATATGAGTTCTACCTGGGTCCACATGAGTGGACAGCAAGAATAAAGAAGTAGAGGCCATTCCAGATTTCTGTCTGCAAACGGTTTGATGGCATCCAACACATGGCTTAGCATAAGAAGAGGTCACATGAACATATATAAGACTGGCCAACATGCAACTCAGGTAGATGTCCTTCTAGTAAAGAAAGGGCATTGGGGAAGAATCAGTAATTGCAAAGTCATCCCCAGTGAAACAGTCAGTTCATAGTATAAACCACTGGTTTCTGCAATCAGCTGTAAGTAGTGGACAGAGAAGACTCTAAGGTCAACAGAGACTAGGCTAAAGACTTAGGTTCATAGGTTGGTACTAGGCTATCAGCCCTAGGGCCTATACAAGCCTAGCCATAACAATTCCCTGGATATTTCTTCCCACAATATTTACTTCCCTGGACCTCTGTCTAGCAGGGTGACTGACATGATCCCCAGGGTGAATTTCCTATCTCCCATCCAATCGTCAAGGTTCCTTTTGAAGAGGGCCAAGTAGGCACTCTGCTTGACATATATGGGCAGTCTATTCCAGAGTATGGGGAGACTCTTGGGTCAGGAACCTATTCCTCCAGCATGTTTTGTTCATTGTGATGACAAGGTTTAGATCCCTGGAGCATGTGGCTCTGAGGGATTGTGATTTCTTTAAGTGGAGCATGTCCAACAGCTCAGGGTTTGACATGGCCTTGTATGTTAAGCAGAGATTGCCTCTGAGTAGAAGATATGCCACAGAGTATAGCTGGATTTTTTTGAGATGGTCAGCATAGGGCATCTGCTTTAGGCCTGTGATTCATTTAGTTAAGGCATTTCTGCAGCCTTTACAGCTGTTGCAGATGTCTTGTGAGGTACATACAAAACAGGGTGTTGTACTCTATAATGGGTCTAATGAGGGATGAGTACAGTGGGACAACGACCTCCTTTTTACTGGATGAAAAGCCCTTAGTGATTATGTGTGCCACATAGAAGGATTTCCAGACTGTTGTAGCAATGTGGTTATCAAAGGTGAAACCACTGTCCACCTGTATCTCTAAGTCTCTCATCACACTTTCAGTATTTAGTGTACTGCCATCTATGTGGTAATTCATGGGTACATTGTTTTTCCCAAAGGGGATAACTATACATTTCTTGGCATTAAGCTTGAGCCCATGGCTCTGGCACTAAGCATCTGTTTCTGTAAGGCCCTTTTGTAGAATATCAACATAATTTGGGGATTCAATAATGGCTCCCAGTTTGCAGTCATCTGCGAACTTTGTTAGCCAGAGTACCTTAGTGTTGGCCTGTACTTCAGAGAAGTAGATGCCAAACAAGAGTGGCCCCAGGACTGAACCCGGAGATACTCCACTTGTCAGTTTCTTCTGTTGTATAGTTTGTTTATGGCAGGGGACCATCAGATTGGCTTCCTTTTTTTGGAGGAGAGCGTCTTGGTTCTATTTGGGATGGCACGATTCATGCACGAATGGGTGTGCTCGTACAGTGCCTTAGTGTAGGATTCAGCAGTCGAAATTTCAGTTCCCGTCTGCATGGGTGTCATGAAGATTGTAACTTCTGACTTGAGTAGCATGAAGTTGGCTTTGGAGAAGTTTTTTTATGGAGGTTTCCTTACTGGGGGGTGGGGGTGGGATGTAGATGTTAAGGGTGATTAGCTTATGGTCAAACCTGACCAATGAGGGGGTGACCATAGATGTGGAGCATTGATTTCCCATGTTGGTAATGACCAGGTCTATGATATTGGAGCCCCTGGTGGGACTAAGGATTAGTTGAAAGTTTGACTGCTGAATCCTACACTAAGGCACTGTACGAGCACATCCACTCGTGCATAAATCGCAACTGCCCTCTTCGCCTCTTTGTTAGCCAACCAGTATTCCTTCTTACCCTGTCTGTCTTTTTCTATCTTCCACTTTTTTCTGCACTCCTTCTTTCTTTTAATTATTTCTAGGACTTCTGCATTCCGTCATCAGTTTTCCTTATGTATCTTATTCCAGTACCTGGCTTGGATGCATATCTCTTCTATAGTCCTTACACATGCTGTTTTGAAGCACTGACATTATTTTTCAACTCTACCTAGTTCCTCTTCTTCCTGAGTTGCTAGAGCCTTGAGTAATTCCTTGACCTACTGTGCTTTCTCACCAGTTACTTCAAAGCTGCAGCCAAAATGGACTGCTTTCATGATTGTGGAAAATGCTATTCAGAGGCATATTAGACATAATTTTTCCTCAACTGATCATCTGTAATATCTTTATTTAATAGTTTATTCCATGCTATTTAACATTTATTCTGCTCAAATCTAGTATTGTCTTATATGCTCTATTTATTACTCTTTTTTGGCTGCCATTTCTGTTCTGAATTTTTAGTTTAACAAAATTACTATCCAACCTCTGCCTATTTTCCTTGTACTCTAACATTAGACCTGTATATGCAAGTTGATATGAATTTACTAACCCAGAAGACTCGCTAGCTTCCTCCCATTGCGTTACCTCATCCCTTTTTATCATCTGCTCCCAAAATCGTGGTTATTTGTTAATTCTTTTACAAATGCTCATTACATTTTGTTCTGTGTGTTTCTCATTACAATGTGTAGTATAACATATCACTGTTATTCTATTTTTCCAAGGTGTAACTTTCTTTAACATAGAAACTTGCTTAATAATTGTATGTATAATAAGACTGTACATAACACACTTTAAATTCCTTTTCTAGATTTGCTCAAATGTCCTTGTGTGATCCCATTGTTATCTCAACAGGCACTATGCCTATTATGTGCTAACATCTGGACATATATTTCATGCTCTGAATTGAATTTCTGGAAGTCTGAAACCATGCTGCTCCTTTATCAGTTTTAGTTTTTCCCACTAAACTCTTTTTCTTTCATTATCATATAGGAATGCTTTAATTTCCTTTCTCATATGCTTCCTTATCTGATCTCTCGGTTGATATCTATCTGTTCTACATAAAGAACCAATAATATCTTATTCACTTGTATGTTATTGTTGATGTCCATAGATAGAAATTTCCACAGTCATATCTTATTTACAATCTTTTGAGCAATTTCACCTCACATTTCTTTAGCTACTTGCTCAAAATCCCATTTCAACCAAATTACCAAGTATATCTTCTTATGATGACCCCACAAAAAGATGTTGTGTAACAAGTCAGGTGTTGGAGCATAATTTATTCGTATAGGCTTTGTTTTTACTTCACTCGCTTTTAAAAATATTTATATTTATCAAATATAATGTTTGCACAAAATTCTAAACCGATAACACTTAATTTATCATCTAAAAAAAGGGCTATTTGCTCATTACTGTTTCTTTATTTATATTCATTTATGTTTGATTGTCTATTATCCTTGGATAATGGCTATCAATACAATGGGAGGAAGGATGGTGAAATTGGACAGTCCTTCTAGTTTCAATTGTAAGGCTAATGATTTATACAATTTACCACAGCACTTCACTCTGGCTTGAGCTTCTCTGGAAATATTAAATATTAATGTTGTCCATGTTGGGGGAAACACAAATGCCACATAAGATCTCTTCATAAATTCTCATCTCACTCTACAAACACTTTTTGCCATTCAATCCTAGTAACATTAATATATTATTATTATACAATGCATCATTTCTAAGGGTTCTTTTAATATTGACAGATGTTTGCCTGCCTTCTATAAACCCACACTGATCTAGGTCTATCATTTAAGACAATCCCCGGGATTCATGAAGCTTGCGCCAGGTGCAGGAGTAGCGTCGGCGATCTAACACCAAATATGACCATTGAGCGATTCAGGTACGAGCTGTTTCCACGTGGACTACCTGCGTACACTATGCCTGCACAGCTCCCAGCACCTGTATGCTAATCACCCCATGCACAGCAGTGTAGCATGCAAATGAAGGTATATAGAGATTCAGGAAGTGGTGCAGGCATACTGTAAGCATGCAGAAATGTAAACCGAAAAAAACGGTTTACATTTTTCAAACATAAAATCGAAGCCATGACAGCAGACCAAGCTCATGTATTATACTGTTAATATATGCCAATGGCTAAATATATAGCCATTGGCATAAAACAACATGCACAAAATATGAAAAAGAACATTTAATATTATGCTCACACTAATGCAAAGTTAAAGCGCAGGGCATCGGTGCGCAAAGGGGATTGCAAGGAATATACAAAAATATAGAATAAAACTGCAGTGAAACACATATCACAATTTCCCCATAATAGTCAATGGCAGGCATGCTACACCATACTCATGGCGCAAGGGTTGCTAAGGGGCAGTGACAGTGTTATGCGCAGTAGCTAGGAATTAGTAGGCAATGCCATACAAATGAGAGGAGTAATACTAAATCACAGATTTCCTGCTGGTGTAAGGATGCACAAAACAGCATAGCATTGTAACACCGAGGTGAGCCCTTGAGATAAAAATGACATCAAGAGAGGGGTGTGTCGCCATTGCTGTAAGCACATTGGAGCATTACTAACCCGGTTTGCCTGTTGCTAAGCAAAGCTGCAGGATAGGGGTGTGTTGAAGTAGCCATAGCTTTGCTTAGCTGAGAGCACACAAGGTAACAGAATGTGCATGTGAACGTGGATGAAAACGCGCTGTAAACCCGGTAAATGGCTGTGCACGGCGCGCACCAGAGCGGAAACAGGAAGGATACAGGAAAAAGATAAAGAAATGCTGCAGCACAGAAATAGGAGTACAAATGAGTAATTAACACCTAGGAACCCACAGTGGGCCATTGACAACAGCTAACAAGGCTGCTAGCAGCTACCTGCAGAACAGGAAAGGGGAGGTGCCGTACTGCAAAGAAAAGAGAACTGTCACAGCAGAACAAAGCAAAATTGCAGTAGATCAACTACATAACACATTTTGCAACACATTCCTGGGTAGGGAAAGTACAACACAAAAAAGCCAGTAGCTGGATGCATGCCTGTCAATGGGAGGGGATTCGGGTTGAAAAGTGAAATAAAGGGCAACAGATAAATAATGGCAGACAAGCATAATTCAACACCAAAGGCCACACAATTGCATTACTCACTCTAAAACCCATAATTAAGATACCCTGCAGCTGGAATTGCACATACACACCCAATGACATCAGCAGCATCCATAGCACAATAGTATAAAGTGTGAAAGCACCTCACACACACTTGTGTATTCCCAAACACTCTGCACCATCGGTGTAAACAAATGGGGAACTTTTAAAATGTACATGTTAGGGGCTGCCATAGCTTTGATTCATCAGCATGTTTTGGAGACTGAAGGTGGTGTGGAGGATGATGCTGACAACCACCTCAGGCACTGGAGGAGGAGAAGAGTGTTCAGACCAAGGGTAACCCACCAGGGGCTAAATGATCTGGAGATAGTAGAGCATTACAGTGTGGACAGGGACACCATACAGCAATTTGTTGAGCTGTGCCAGCCACGCCTCAGAGCGAGAAATAACAGAGGGGAACCCATCCCAGTGGACACGAAGGTATGTGTAAACTTGAGAATACTAGCCACAGGTACCTTCCAAAGGCCAACTGGGGATATCCTGGGGGTCTCACAGGCATCAGCATCCAGGGTACTCCACCAGTTCCTGGATGCCATGTTACCACATAACAATGAGCACATATACTTCCCCCAAATGCAGGAGGAGTTGGCCAGCAATATGCGTCTCTTCCACCATGTGGCAGAATACCCAGAGGTACTTGGTGCAATACACTGCACGCACATACACATCAAGTCACCACCCAGTGAGCAGGCTAGGCACTAAATAAACCAAAGGGGATACCCTTCCATCAACTGCCAGGTCATGTGCAATGCCCAGAGCATTATCATGGATGTGTGTTCATACAGCCCTGGAAGCTATCACGACTCCCACATCTGGCATGCCTCACAGCTGTATCAGGTATTTGCCAGGGGGGACATCCCATATGGCCACCTGGTGGGGGATGCTGGCTATACACTAGAACCATGGATGATGACTCCCATCAGAAATGCACATACACCCATGCAAGAATGCCATAATGAGGCACACACACAAACCAGAATCATCATAGAGCATGTGTTTGGGATGATGAAATCACGGTTTCTTTGCTCTGACATATCTGGTGGAGCCTTGCAGGACTCTCCAGGCACGTGTGCCCACATCTTCATTGTATGTGCCATGCTACACAATATGATCCTGTGGAAACAGCTGCAGCAGGGACAGAATGGTGAAGGTCCTCACAGCCCACCACCATTGCCAAGGATCCCACAGGCACAAAGGTACTCAGACCACGAACACCCTGAGCCAGCCCCAGTAGGCAGACGGAAGTATGCCCAGTATTTCCATGCCTTGGCAAAGAGGGAAAGTATAGCACACACACTGACAGTGCAGTCACCTATGGACTGACACCCTTCTCCACCTGCACACACAGTAAACATGGATGGCATACACACAAGACCACCTTTTAATTGTCATGTATAGGTGGTCTACTTTGTGCATCCTACAGAGGCAGCCCTCAACTATTGCACACACAACCGCTACTGGCACAAGGTAAGGTAACACCTGAACAGTAAATTAAGCTATCAGCATGTGCTGATACTGTATGTATAGGTTCATAGGTACATAGGTAGGTACTTGGCTAACTGCCCGAGGCCATTCATATGCCTAGCTGAAATATGTCAGCTGTCGCCACCCCATTAATTAACTAACTGTCCGTCTGTGGAGCAGAGCCAATTGTGGGATCCCTGGGGTGTACCCACTGTTCCCTATCCACTCTGCAAGGTGTCCCTGGAGTGTTAGTGAGGTGCTTCGTATAATGTAATCAGGGATGTAGTTCCAAAGCATGGGGAGTACCTGTGACAGGAATCTGTCACTCCAGCATCTTCCAGTTATGGTTGTGGCAAAGATTAGCTCATTACAGTGTGTGGCTTACTGTGACATGGATTCCCATAGCTGGAGCATATCCATTAAGCCTGACTTGGACATGGCTTTGTTGGGCAGCAAAGATCATCTCTGAGCAAACGAGATGCCACTAAGTAATGCAAGAGTTCATGCAGTCTGGCAGCATAGGACACATGTCTGAGGCCAGTAATGCTCTTGGCAAGGTATGTTCGTGGACCCTCCAGCTGTTGGATGTGTCTTCTGAGGTACATCCCAAATGCGTTATCATACTCGATGATGGGATTGATGAGTGATGAGTAAAGGGGCACAATAACCTCAGTATGTCTAAATGAGAACCCTTAAGTAATCAGATGGCCTACATAGAAGGATGTCCTAATTACTTTGGAGCTATGATTGTCAAAGGAGAGATCACTATCTAATGTAGTCCCCACACACCCATTACCTCATCTGTAT
Organism: Protopterus annectens; assembly: GCF_019279795.1. NCBI lineage: Eukaryota > Metazoa > Chordata > Ceratodontiformes > Protopteridae > Protopterus > Protopterus annectens. The sequence goes on along the minus strand of NC_056730.1, from coordinate 554,445,268 downwards.
TAAAGTGGCTGCCACTCATGTGTTAATATGTGGGTGTTTAGTTTTCCCAACATGGAATGACCTTGCAGTGTGTGGCCTTTAGCTGGAGGTCATGACATTTACACCCTATGTTGGTCTATGTGAGGCCCCTTGAAGGACGTCTGTGACAGCTGGACTGTCAATTATGGCTCCCAGTTTGCAGTAATTGCCAAACACGGTCTGCTGTAGTCCACCTGTGTTTGCCTGTACCTCTGAGAAGTATATGGCAAACAGTAGGGATCCAGGACTGAGTCCTGTGGGACACCAGTTGTGACTGGTTACGAGTTGGACCTGGAGGCTTCTAGGCTTACCATATGGGTTCTGTGTGCAAGCCTGTTGGCAACCCAACCTGTGATGTATGGGTGTATGTACTGGCTGGTGTGTTTATAAATAATACCTGAGTGGGAATGGTGTCAGAATCCTTGGCAAGGTCCAGGTAGTATGTGTGAACTACCACACCCCTCACCTAAAGCCTAGGTGTCTGTAAGACATCAAATAGGTTCAGTAGGCATGATCTGCACTCATTCAAGCTAACCAGGGTTGGGTTGAGTGTCTGGAGGTTCCCAATGTCTCTGTTAATGAATTCCATGATGATCTGCTCCATAGCCTTGCAGACCAGGCTAGTCAGGCTTATAGGGCAATAGTTCCCGGGGTCCATTGTGGCACCACCTTTGTGGAGTGGGATAACTGTTGCTGTGCGCCACTCTGTGGGTATGTAGCCTGTAGAGAGGCTGGGTTTGAATGGTGTGTTTAGGTGAGGGGTTAGTTCATTTGGAACTCTTGTAAGACACAGCCTGGGACACTGTCCGGTCCCATTGAGGCTGTGTTTGTGGCTTTGGATAGGGCTGTTTTAACCTGTATGTCAGTGATTGCCAGGGCCATACATTCTTCTGGTATGGTTATGGGCTGTTTAAGGGTTGAGAGGCATGTGAAGTTTGCACTGAACCTGTCTACCAAAATGTTGGCAATATCAGTCGGTTCAGTGTATTTTGTGCCAGTCTGCACTAACTCAGAGCAGATTTGAGAGTTCCCACTTAGGTTCTTGACATAGCTAAAGAACAATTTTTGGTTATCTGTAGGGTCCTTGGGAAATTGTCTTTTGAAGCTAGCCTTGGATTTCATGAGGGATCATAGTTTCTTGCTGATACTGATCAGAGATGTCTGTCCTTCTAGGGATTTTGCTCTTATCTGTACTAGTTTCCTCCTTCTATTGTAGAGCCTGTTTATGGCAGGGTCCACCAGACCGGTTTCCTTTTCTTGGAGGAGTGAGTCTAGGTTTGACTTGGGATACCATGATCCATGCATTCCTGCAGATGATCATAGAGTGCATTTGTATAGGGTTTGGCATCTTGGACAGCATTGTCCATTGGCGTGGGGGCTGTGAACCTTTCCACCCTGGGCTTAAGCAACGTGAAGGCCACTTTGGAAAAGATTTTCATGGTGGTTTCCTTGTTTGGGGTTGTGGGTGGAATGTGAATATCCAGAGTGATTAGTCTATGGTCTGATCTAACCAGCGAGGGGTTGATGTTGGTTGTGGAACACTGGTCACCCATGTTGGTGATGACCATGTCCAACATGTTGTTCCTTCTGGTGGGGGTGTAGACCAGTTGTTCCAGGGTGTTTGAGTTTAGAAATTTTAGGAAGCACTGGGCAAGGAAGTTAGCACTTGAGTAGTTCTCCCAGTTAATGTTTGGGTAGTTGAAATCACCCAGTAGTAGGATGTTTGGTAGGACCTGCATATTTCCCAGTGTCTCCAGAAATGTGGAATGTGAGTCCTGGGTCTTGGTGGGTGATCTATAGCACGCTACAATTTGGATTGCAGTTTTGCCCATTGTCAGTTGCACTTGGATGATCTCTGATGCATCGTGCTGCGCCACTAACCTGGAGGTGTGAGTATCCTTGATGAATATGGATACACCCCCACCTTTTGTGTTCCGGTCTGGGTTCTGTGGCCGAAAGGTGTGGTATTAGCTATAGCCTGGTGGTGCTGGGGTGCTCTCTGGAACCTTAAACCGGGTGTCTGTTACTGCACAGATATCAATGTTCTCCATACTAAGAAGTGCCTCGAGTGTGTGCAATGTGAGGTTTAGACTTCTGGCGTTGAGTAGCAATACCCTCAGTTTCTGGTTACTTGTGCTATGTATGGTGGTGGGTTTGTCTTATGAGCCTTGCCTAAAAGTCCACCTTGCCTAATATCCACCTTTCTACTATTGTTTGCAATCAATGACAGCTGTGCATGTGTACATGTTATGCAAATGTGTACTGAGCCTTGCTACAGGGCTGTACCAAATCGCTATGTGCACACTTACATAGAGTGAATATTGACAGTAGAGACACACTGGTTGAACATGTAGATTTGTGTAGCCTAACCTCTCATTGCCAGACTAACAGCTGCTTGGAAATATGTTGACAGTACTGGTAATGAAACAGGGTGCATATCATCTTTAACTCCAGTATGACATCTGCAGTAGGCATGTAAGATGTAGGAAACAGCTGCCCATGTGTAATAGCAGCTTCATAGGTGAATGCGTACACTATCTGATTACATCCTGATCATGTCGATAGTGATAGCAGAGGCTATTGATATTTGACTCTGTGTGGGGAGTGGGTGTCTGTGCCCAACAGAGCTCATGATTCTGCTGGGTATGTGAGTTTATACCCAGACAAGGATACAGCCTGTTTACACTTGCATCATCTGTAATCAACTATCAGGATATGATGTGGCCCTCAGAGCGGGATTGCTACTAAAGGTAGCTACCATGTTCCTGTAATAGCTAGTGTTGCCACATCCATAACTCAAATATTTACATGTGAGCATCACTGTCTAAAACCTCTTCATAAGCAGTAAGTATACTAAATACAGTACCTGGTACTTGTAGTACTGAATGCTCATACAGGCATGTCCACTGCTCAGCTACTGGTGTTTACTAATGTCAGCTTTGTGTATGTGGCCATCCTGGGGGAATGCAATCTCTATGCCATGTACCCTGCCAAATCCGCCTAACACCACACCCCACATATTGTCTGGGATGCAGCTACCTGGGTGATCTTGGAGGCGGCAGTCCATACTACACCCATGACTGGACTAGACAGTCAACAGGTGTAGGTTAACACATGCATCACATCACCACAACCAACACATACCCTTACCAGAACACATTAAGGACACACACACATTCCACCAGATATCACACACATCCACAGAGGCCTCTAAGTATCTGGCCAAGCAAGAGGCCACCCAAGTTGGAATAGACATAGAACAGAATACAAAGACTGTACAACATAGTTTGCATAATTGTGTCACACCTCAGAACACGTGGCTGGAAATATGGCCAACAGTACTTATTTGTGAACGCAAACCCTAGCACTATGTCACGCACTAAGCTATATGAGGGCAAACATACTGTTAATTGCCTGTCTGCCATGATTAGCCACATACCCATACACTCCGACCACCTTTAGAACTATACACATGTCTCTGGCATATGCTATGTTGTTGTGCAGGACCTGTGATGCAGTAGCCTGGACTGCATGGAAACACATGTAGGAACTGACAGATCATGTAGCATATGTGGGTATGTCCCAAGGCCTGGGTAGCATTCTGCTAGTGGTCAGAATGATGCAGCAGTAAAGGGACAAGTATTGTATTCCACAATCGTGAAATTTACTAGTGTAATTCAAAGAGTATCCAGTATCTCTCTGCCTTAGATAACATGGTTGATAGACCATGATGTTTTGTCAGACAGGGCCTGCACCTGTCACCCCTGAGAATTTGGATACTGGCAATGGCCCATGCTTCCCTTATAGTGCCCTCATCATGCCAGGTTCAACAGAAAGTCCACTGGTGCAACAGGGACTGCCAAGAAATAAACTGTGGATCTTGCTACTCAATGATACAAAGCAGGTACTCAATATGGACTCAACTATGGCAATCTAAAACATGGAGAACATATCTGTGCAGTGATTGAGATATGGTTCAATGCTTTGGAGAGCACCCCTGCATGACCATGTTATAACACATACCTCACCTCTTGGCCAACATCCTTCATTGGAACACATGGGCCACAGGTGTGTCCATCTTCCTGAGGGATATATACACCCCCACTCAAGTTGCACTTGCACAATGTAAGATGCATTATTCTGAGCAACTACCTTTGTGCCAAAGTGTAATTCAAATTGCACCTTGTGACAGATCATCCACCATGCCTCAGAAATACCAACTGTCATTGCGCTGTAATGGGGAATACCAGTTGTGGGACAGGACACCATAATCATGGCCACTCAGTTATCCCATTATGAACCGGGAAGACTCATCATGTACCAACACATGTGCTCAATGCATGTTGGATGTCATCAACACCAGTGACCTGGATCTCCACAGTCACACCAAGAGGGCTAACAGTATGCCACACATGGTCAGTCTTCAAAGCCAATGTTATGCTCCTTAAGAGCAAAGTGATAACTGTCATGGCACCCATGCAGATGTACAATGCATGTGCAAATGCTGGGTCCTACACAAATGCACTTTAGGCACTCACATATGTGCAGTGATCGTGCCATTGAAACAGAAACAGGATTCAAACAAACACAACCATGAAGGCAAACCGGTGGTACCCTGCCTTAAACTGTACCACAGAAGGTAGTAACTGTTGCAAGGGTCAATACACATGAGTGGAAGTTGATCCATGGTCAGCCTCAGTAAGATGCAGATACACCATATAATGCCATGTAAAGCTACTGTGAAACTACTCATCTACATATTATGAGGCCAAACACAGAGGATTCCATAGCTGTGTCATGAAACATAATGGCAACAACAAGACCTGCTGTGCTTCACAGCACTATGACATGAGAGGTACTGCACCTATGGAAATAACACCTGTTCAGCCGGATAGGGTCTTGGATAACATAAACACACTTTCCCCCCGCCCAAAACAGGTACACATTCATATATCCATGTACACTACAGAGCCCCTGTAATAAGAACTATGCAGGTACAAGCTGCACTTTCTAATGCCATACATACAGGCTGCATGGGACCTGTCCACATTCCAGGTTATATACTACACAAATGTCAAAACAATCTGCTCCCCACATAAACATCTCGTACAATCATAGCCTCATGTCAGGCTGTGTACACAATGAATGGTGCACAACAACAATCATCTGTTAATGCTGTCAATATCTGAGGGACCCTGTTAAGTGTACAGCTGACCTGGTTACAAACAGTGGTATCATTGCACTGCATAACACATAATGTAACTGTGTCAGTACATGGGTATTCTGCACAGTTTTTGTAGGGCTAGGTACAGTCCACCAGTCAAAGGTTACTTGGTGTTGTTCTATTATATGTCATACCACATGTATGGTCATGTGTTGGTGGTCTGAGGACATAGTGGTATCTGAGGATTACATCATAGAATGCAGCTTTTGACAATGTCATCTGCACCTTCCTCATCTGTGATGATATATGTTGGAGTACTGGTCTGCACACGTGAATAGCCATTATGAATGTGGGGACACCACCAACTGTAGTGGTCTGTACCAGTGTTATGGCCCACATGTCTGGTTCTGAGTTATATGGTGGTAGTGCTATTGTGCACAACAGAGCCATCAGCCAGGTGTTCCTCATTGCACAGATGTCAGTATTTCCCATTGTAGGTTCAACAGTGAGCCGCTGTGATTACGACAGCAACACATCTAGCACTGGTTAGCATAAGCATACAATGCAGTTGTCTTCTAGGTGTCAGGGTGTTATTCTGTGTTTAGGTCATTTGCCTTGGAATCGCACTATATGGGCAAATGAGAACGAGGTATTATCAACACTCCCTTGAATCAGGGATGCATGTGATCTGTGACAAAGGCTTGTCTTCTGTCAGTCATGTCATCCCAGACTGACAGACACTGGACAACCTCATAATTAGATCAGAATATTGGCTCATTGTGTTGGTCAAGCAGATGCCATTCCTAGCATGAAATCACTGTGAGTGGTAGTATTGTGCTTGGTATAGACTGATACATCTAAGGGTTCTGTGTGCAAGCTTGTTGGCAACCCGACCTGTGATATATGGGTGTATGTACTGGCTGGTGTGTTTATAAATAATACCTGAGTGGGAATGGTGTCAGAATTCTTGGCAAGGTCCAGGTAGTATGTGTGAACTACCACACCCCTCACCTAAAGCCTAGGTGTCTGTAAGACATCAAACAGGTTCAGTAGGCATGATCTGTACTCATTCAAGCTAACCTGTGTTGGGTTGAGTGTCTGGAGGTTCCCAATGTCTCCGTTAATGAGTTCCACGATGATGCGCTCCATAACCTTGCAGACCAGGCTAGTCAGGCTTATAGGGCAATAGTTCCTGGGGTCCATTGTGGCACCACCTTTGTGGAGTGGGATAACTGTTGCTGTGCGCCACTCTGTGGGTATGTAGCCTGTAGAGAGGCTGGGTTTGAATGGTGTGTTTAGGTAAGGGGTTAGTTCATTTGGAACTCTTGTAAGACACAGCCTGGGACACTGTCCGGTCCCATTGAGGCTGTGTTTGAGGCTTTGGATAGGGCTGTTTTAACCTGTATGTCAGTGATTGCCAGGGCCATACATTCTTCTGGTATGGTTATGGGCTGTTTAAGGGTTGAGAGGCGTGTGAAGTTTGCACTGAACCTGTCTACCAAAATGTTGGCAATATCAGTCAGTTCAGTATATTTTGTGCCAGTCTGCACTAACTCAGAGCAGATTTGAGAGTTCCCACTTAGGTTCTTGACATAGCTAAAGAACAATTTTTGGATATCTGTAGGGTCCTTGGGAAATTGTATTTTGAAGCTAGCCTTGGATTTCATGAGGGATCATAGTTTCTTGCTGATACTGATCAGGGATGTCTGTCCTTCTAGGGATTTTGCTCTTATCTGTACTAGTTTCCTCCTTCTATTGTAGAGCCTGTTTATGGTGGGGTCCACCAGACCGGTTTCCTTTTCTTGGAGGAGTGAGTCTAGGTTTAACTTGCAATAGCATGATCCATGCATTCCTGCAGATGATCATAGAGTGCCTTTGTATAGGGTTTGGCATCTTGGACAGCATTGTCCATTGGCGTGGGGGCTGTGAACCTTTCCACCTTGGGCTTAAGCAACGTGAAGTCCACTTTGGAAAAGATTTTCATGGTGGTTTCCTTGTTTGTGGTTGTGGGTGGAATGTGAATATCCAGAGTGATTAGTCTATGGCCTGATCTAACCAGCGAGGGGTTGACGTTGGGTGTGGAACACTGGTCACCCATGTTGGTGATGACCAGGTCCAACATGTTGTTCCTTCTGGTGGGGGTGTAGACCAGTTGTTCCAGGGTGTTTGAGTTTAGAAATTTTAGGAAGCACTGGGCAAGGGAGTTAGTACTTGAGTAGTTCTCCCAGTTAATGTTTGGGTAGTTGAAATCACCCAGTAGTAGGATGTTTGGTAGGACCTGCATATTTCCCAGTGTCTCCAGAAATGTGGAATGTGAGTCCTGGGTCATGGTGGGTGATCTATAGCAAGCTACAATTTGGATTGCAGTTTTTCCCATTGTCAGTTGCACTTGGATGATCTCTGATGCATCGTGCTGCGCCACTAACCTGGAGGTGTGAGTATCCTTGATGAATATGGATACACCCCCACCTTTTGTGTTCCGGTCTGGGTTCTGTGGCCGAAAGGTGTAGTATTAGCTATAGCCTGGTGGTGCTGGGGTTCTCTCTGGAACCTTAAACCGGGTGTCTGTTACTGCACAGATATCAATGTTCTCCATACTAAGGAGTGCCTCGAGTGTGTGCAATGTGAGGTTTAGACTTCTGGCGTTGAGTAGCAATACCCTCAGTTTCTGGTTACTTGTGCTATGTATGGTGGTGGGTTTGTCTTATGAGCCTTGCCTAAAAGTCCACCTTGCCTAATATCCACCTTTCTACTATTGTTTGCAATCAATGACAGCTGTGCATGTGTACATGTTATGCAAATGTGTACTGAGCCTTGCTACAGGGCTGTACCAAATCGCTATGTGCACACCTACTTAGAGTGAATATTGACAGTAGAGACACACTGGTTGAACATGTAGATTTTTGTAGCCTAACCTCTCATTGCCAGACTAACAGCTGCTTGGAAATATGTTGACAGTACTGGTAATGAAACAGGGTGCATATCATCTTCAACTCCAGTATGACATCTGCAGTAGGCATGTAAGATGTAGGAAGCAGCTGCCCATGTGTAATAGCAGCTTCATAGGTGAATGCGTACACTATCTGATTATATCCTGATCATTTCGATAGTGATAGCAGAGGCTATTGATATTTGACTCTGTGTGGGGAGTGGGTGTCTGTGCCCAACAGAGCTCATGATTCTGCTGGGTATGTGAGCTTATACCCAGACAAGGATACAGCCTGTTCACACTTGCATCATCTGTAATCAACTATCAGGATATGATGTGGCCCTCAGAGTGGGATTGCTACTAAAGGTAGCTACCATGTTCCTGTAATAGCTAGTGTTGCCACATCCATAACTCAAATATTTACATGTGAGCATCACTATCTAAAACCTCTTCATAAGCAGTAAGTATACTAAATACAGTACCTGGTACTTGTAGTACTGAATGCTCATACAGGCATGTCCACTACTCAGCTACTGGTGTTTACTAATGTCAGCTTTGTGTATGTAGCCATCCTGGGGGAATGCAATCTCTATGTCATGTACACTGCCAAATCCGCCTAACACCACACCCCACATTTTGTCTGGGATGCAGCTACCTGGGTGATCTTGGAGACAGTCCATACTACACCCATGACTGGACTAGACAGTCAAGAGGTGTAGGTTAACACATGCATCACATCACCACAACCAACACATACCCTTACCAGAACACATTAAGGACACACACACATTCCACCAGATATCACACACATCCACAGAGGCCTCTAAGTATCTGGCCAAGCAAGAGGCCACCCAGGTTGGAATAGACGTACAACAGAATACAAAGACTGTACGACATAGTTTGCATAATTGTGTCACACCTCAGAACACGTGGCTGGAAACATGGTCAACAGTACTTATTTGTGAACGCAAACCCTAGCACTATGTTACGCACCAAGCTATATGAGGGCAAACATACTGTCAATTGCCTGTCTGCCATGATTAGCCACATACCCATACACTCCGACCACCTTTAGAACTATACACATGTCTCTGGCATATGCTATGTTGTTGTGCAGGACCTGTGATACAGTAGCCTGGACTGCATGGAAACACATGTAGGAACTGACAGATCATGTAGCATATGTGGGTATGTCCCAAGGCCTGGGTAGCATTCTGCTAGTGGCCAGAATGATGCAGCAGTACAGGGACAAGTATTGTATTCCACAATCGTGAAATTTACTAGTGTAATTCAAAGAGTATCCAGTATCTCTCTGCCTTAGATAACATGGTTGATAGACCATGATGCTTTGTCAGACAAGGCCTGCACCTGTCACCCCTGAGAATTTGGATACTGGCAATGGCCCATGCTTCCCTTATAGTGCCCTCATCATGCCAGGTTCAACAGAAAGTCCACTGGTGCAACAGGGACTGCCAAGAAATAAACTGTGGATCTTGCTACTCGATACAAAGCAGGTACTCAATATGGACTCACTTAGGGCAATCTAAAACATGGAGAACATATCTGTGCAGTGATTCAGATATGGTTCAATGCTTTGGAGAGCACCCCTGCATGACCATGTTATAACACATACCTCACCTCTTGGCCAACATCCTTCATTGGAACACATGGGCCACAGGTGTGTCCAACTTCCTGAGGGATATATACACCCCCACGCAAGTTGCACTTGCACAATGTAAAATGCATTATTCTGAGCAACTACCTTTGTGCCAAAGTGTAATTCAAATTGCACCTTGTGACAGATCATCCACCATGCCTCAGAAATCCCAACTGTCATTGCGCTGTAATGGGGAATACCAGTTGTGGGACAGGACACCATAATCATGGCCACTCAGCTATCCCATTATGAACCGGGAAGACTCATCATGTACCAACACATGTGCTCAATGCATGTTGGATGTCATCAACACCAATGACCTGGATCACCACAGTCACACCAAGAGGGCTAACAGTATGCCACACATGGTCAGTCTTCAAAGCCAATGTTATGCTCCTTAAGAGCAAAGTGATAACTGTCATGGCACCCATGCAGATGTACAATGCATGTGCAAATGCTGGGTCCTACACAAATGCACTTTAGGCACTCACATATGTGCAGTGATCGTGCCATTGAAACAGAAACAGGATTCAAACAAACACAACCATGAAGGCAAACCGGTGGTACCCTACCTTAAACTGTACCACAGAAGGTAGTAACTGTTGCAAGGGTCAATACACATGAGTGGAAGTTGATCCATGGTCAGCCTCAGTAAGATGCAGATACACCATATAATGCCATGTAAAGCTACTGTGAAACTACTCATCTACATATTATGAGGCCAAACACAGAGGATTCCATAGCTGTGTCATGAAACATAATGGCAACAACAAGACCTGCTGTGCTTCACAGCACTATGACATGAGAGGTACTGCACCTATGGAAATAACACCTGTTCAGCCGGATAGGGTCTTGGATAACATAAACACACTGCCCCCCCCAACTGGTACACATTCATATATCCATGTACACTACAGAGCCCCTGTAATAAGAACTATGCAGGTACAAGCTGCACTTTCTAATGCCATACATACAGGCTGCATGGGACCTGTCCACATTCCAGGTTATATACTACACAAATGTCAAAACAATCTGCTCCCCACATAAACATCTCGTACAATCATAGCCTCATGTCAGGCTGTGTACACAATGAATGGTGCACAGCAACATTCATCTGTTAATGCTGTCAATATCCGAGGGACCCTGTTAAGTGTACAGCTGACCTGGTTACAAACAGTGGTATCACTGCACTGCATAACACATAATGTAACTGTGTCAGTACATGGGTACTCTGCACAGTTGTTGTAGGGCTAGGTACAGTCCACCAGTCAAAGGTTACTTGGTGTTGTTCTATTACATGTCATACCACATGTATGGTCATGTGTTGGTGGTCTGAGGACATAGTGGTGTCTGAGGATTACATCCTAGAATGCAGCTTTTGACACTGTGATCTGCTCATGGCTCATCTGTGATGATATATGTTGAAGTACTGGTCTGCACATGTGAATAGCCATTATGAATGTGGGGACACCACCACATGTAGTGGTCTGTACCAGTGTTATGGCCCACATGTCTGGTTCTGAGTTATATGGTGGTAGTGCTACTGTGCACAACAGAGCCATCAGCCAGGTGTTCCTCATTGCACAGATGTCAGTATTTCCCATTGTAGGTTCAACAGTGAGCAGCTGTGATTACGACAGCAACACATCTAGCACTGGTTAGCATAAGCATACAATGCAGTTGTCTTCTAGGTGTCAGGGTGTTACTCTGTGTTTAGGTCATTTGCCTTGGAATGGCACTATATGGGCAAATGCGAACGAGGTATTATCAACACTCCCTTGAATCATGGATGCATGTGATCTGTGACAAAGGCTTGTCTTCTGTCAGTCATGTCATCCCAGACTGACAGACACTGGACAACCTCGTAATTAGAGCAGGATATTGGCTCATTGTGTTGGTCAAGCAGTTGCCATTCCTAGCATGAAATCACTGTGAGTGGTAGTATTGTGCTTGGTATAGACTGATACATCTAAGGTGTCGGACAGTAGCAGGTGTTGTGTAGATGACTAGTGTGAGATATATGTAGTGCAGCGTTCCTGCTAACAATGACAACTACTAACACTGGAGAGAATTACAACATGTTCTGCACATCTAACTGTATGAGCATGGCCACTGTGGCCGTCATTGTTTATAATCAGAGTGCATCCTAAACAGCCCTGTGCTACTAAGTGTATGAACATGCCCATTATAACCTTGTGTACTTGGACTCATAGTGCATTCCAAACAGCCCTGTGCTACTAAGTGTGTGAGCATGCCCACTGACACCTTGTGTAAGTTATGTGCTTCTATGTGTATGAGCATGGCGATTGTAACCCGGTATAGTGATAGTCGTCACCCATTCCACAGAAGGGCATACTCCTGTTCAGGATGGACTCCTATGTTAAAAATACAGGTTCACAGCTATGTACATCATAACTGTCAGCATCCCTGTTGATGTCCGCAATCCTAGAAGGTCATGATGACTGCCTTGGAATGTGTAATGTCTGTGGCGCAACTCATAACTGTGTAGTACTGTAATAGTGATCTGTAGATAGGCAGGTGTTCTGATCCCATCACTGGTGTGTATGTGTTGTGTGTGTCCGTCTGCCGGTGGACAGAACAATGCTTTTTAGAGTACTCACACTCCGTACAATTCCTATACTTAACTTTGGCAAGGCTGATGATGTCACCCACCTAGGAATACTCCTCTGGGATTGCTGTGATCCAGTAATCTCGATAGCGTGTTCTGTAATTGCGTAATGCTGTAGTATGATAAAGTAGTTAGGTCGGTGTTCTAATCCCGGACATGCCAAGTGTGTGTGTGTTCATCTGCCGGTGGACAGAACAATGCTTTTTAGAGTACTCACACTCCATACAATTCCTATACTTAACTTTGGCAAGGCTGATGATGTCACCCACCTAGGAGTACTCCTCTGGGATTGCTGTGATCCAGTAACCTCGATAGCGCATTCTGTAACTGCATAATGCTGTAGTGTGATAAAGTAGTTAGGTTGATATTCTAATCCCAGACATGCCAAGTGTGTGTGTGTGTCCATCTGCTGGTGGACAGAACAATGCTTTTTAGAGTACTCACACTCCGTGTGATTCCTATACTCAAGCGTTGGCAAGGCTGATGATGTCACCCACCTAGGAATACACCTCTGGGATTACTGTGACCCAATAATCTTGATAGCACATTCTGTAACTGCATAATGCTGTAGTGTGATAAAGTAGTCAGGTAAGTGTTCTGTTCCAAGGCATAGCAGGTTTGTGCGTTTGTCAGTCATATCCTATGTGGTGGTGGCTGTGAGTGGCCAGCCACTGGATGTGTAGAGGACTGTGTTTTGTTGTTTCCCTATATAAAGGCCATAAATGTCACAATCAGCCAAGAGACTGGGTTGGCAAGACATACCCATACATTTGGCAATAGGCCTGGTAAGTAAAGTCAGCAACCCTAATATTACCCTGAATACAGTATGAACTCATGTGTGGCACAGGAACACACTTGCCTTGGGATTAACACCAGTACATAATACAGGAGTAGCTGGTGGTTTACTTTTCATTCTTGTCTAATGCTTTGGTGTCACAAGGTTTGTTCTTGAGATATATATTCTTTATCTATGTATGTGTATGTGTATATATATATATATATATATATATATATATATATATATATATATATATATATATGAACATTAACACACATACATCTAGGTGATGGAATACATGTCCTATACTGCTGAATGCCTGTGCTGGATGATATGTACGTGATGACATCTGATGTATGTATATCTGCCATGGCTTACTGGTAAAGCACATCGTCTATGGTGTGCAGGGTCCTGGTTTCGAGCCTTGCAGAGGCTGGTTGTTTTGTTTCTGGGCAGAACAAGGGCCATTGAATACGGTGTGATTAAGGCACTTTTAAGCAGTTGTGTGCGGGTTTGCACGACAGTAAGCAGTGGTTAGTTTTGGGGACGCTCAGTATGGGTCATGTAACTATGCATTAGCAGGCAATCCTATGCAAATGAGGTAAAGGATAGTGAATTCCAGTTTTCCCCAGGGTGTGAGGCAGGTCCCAAGAGTGTATGTGTATAGATAGCTGGGTGCCGGACTCGAATATAGGTGACATCATGGGGTGTGTATCAGGCATACTGTACATGGATTGGAGCCCTGTGGCTCGGGATTGCTCCTAGCTTAGCTCAGCTAAGCTAGGGGTGTGTATTCACCTGCCTAGTGCAATTGGGAGGGACAACAGCAGTAGGAGAGTAATCAAGGTGAACTAGCTGAGCAGACAGGTGATATGTATCAGAATCAGCCAATTACAGGGGCAGCAGCCCAGCCCAGAACACTACTATAAACTAAGCAATTACCTTCCCATCTGGTTTTTCCACACTCTATACCACCGGTGTATATATGCAGGGAAATTTTAACAAACAAACCTACGAAATGAGAAGGGCTGCAGCAGGCAACATAGACCAACATCTGTAAGAGGCTGAGGGTGGTGAGGATGTCAATGCTGCCGAACAACCCTCAGTGAGGAGACAGAGAAGAGTGTACAGACTCAGGGTAACCTACCAGGGACTACATGAGCTGGAGATAGTGGAGTGCTATAGAGTGGACAGAGACCTCCTACAGCAGAATGTTGAGCTGTGCCGGCCACACCTGACACATCAAACAGGCCGAGCGGAACCCATCCCAGTGGATACCAAGGTATGTGTAGGCCTAGGTATACTAGCCACAGGTGCCTCCCAAAGCACAACTGGGGATATCATGGGGATCTCACAGGCATCAGCATCCAGAGTATTCCACCAGTTCCTGGATGCCATGTCAGCACATGCCAGTGAGCATGTATATTTCCTCAATACATGTGAGGTGTTGACCAGCAATATGTGTCTCTTCCACCAAATAGCAGACTACCCTGGGGTAGTGGGTGCTATAGCCTGCACGCACTTACGCATCAAAGTACCACCCAGTGAGCAGGGTAGGGACTACATCAACCGCAGGGGCATCCTCTCCATCAACTGCAAGGTCATATGTGATGCCCAGGGTATTATAATGAATGTGTGTGCTAGCTGTCCTGGAAGCTATGACGATTCAGAATTATGGCATCTGACACAGCTGTACCACAGCTTTGCCAATATGGACATCCCCTATGGTCACCTACTGGGGGATGCTGTGTACCCACTGGAGCCGTGGCTGATGACACCCATCAGAAATGTACACACACCTGAACAACAACGCCATAATGAGGCACACGCACAGGCCAGACGTATAATAGAGTGTGTGTTTGGGATGCTCAGGTCATGGTTCTGGTGTCTGGACACATCCGGTGGAGCCCTGCAGTATTCACCAGCTACATGCACCCAAATTGTTATGGTATGTGCTATGCTACACAATATGATCTTGCAGAAACAGCTGCAGCAGGAACAGCATGGGGCAGGGCCACACAGCCCCCCACCAATGCCAAGGCCTGTATAGGCATAGAGTGACTCAGAGGAGGAACAACCTGAGCCTGACCCAGTAGGTGGAAGGAGGCGTGCCCAGTATAACCTGGCCTTGGCAAAGAGGCAACGCATAGCATATGCACTGACACAGTAGGGACCCAGGGTATGTCACCCTCTCTGACTCACACAGGCAGTAAAAGGGATGCCAAACATGACACTTCATGTGCTCAGTCATGTATAGGAAGTGTACTATGTGCATCCGACAAAAGCAGCCCTGCAGCACCATCCTCAAGTCTGGCACAACCACAAGGTAAGTCAATCAACCTACCAATTGCCAAATGTAGTAGAATGTATTGGCACCTGTAGCTATGGTATGGATGTGAGCATGCAAGGGAATTGGGTGGCCGAATGTTAAGGCAGCAGACAATAGACACCCATACTGGCACCATGACATCTGTAACACATACTGGAGTTACCATAGTAGCTAGTACTACACAGGGTGACAAAACCCACTGCAGGTAATGGGCTGAGCATCATGTGTGTCCATAAGGCCCACACAAGTCTCAACCAGCTGGACAGGTGTAGACTGACACAAACAAATGCTGTACTATGGCCTCTGAATGTCTTCTATGGGTAACCCCTCCCACAGACCCACACAGATAGACTACAGCAGGCAAGGCAGTTGGATGTAGGTCATGAAGGCTAGGAAGTCAGAAACTAATATGTTGATAATTAAAGCTAAGATCTGTAGTACACTGGTATGCCTCTAGCCAACACAAAAGATAAGAGGTAAGACTACACACTGATGCCTGACATACCAGTACAGTACTAGCAAATGTGTACAAGTGTCAGGTGTGCCCCCCATCCAACGTACACTTATAGCAACAGTCAGGTGTGTCCCCCCACTCCTGTGTAGGAATGTAGATACAGTCAGGTGCCCCCCCGCTATGCATAAATGTAGCATCAGTCAATGCCACATGACCGATGGATACCCTGCAGACACAGCATGCTACCTGTCTGTGTACAACACAAAGGTCAGCACCACAGTACAAACTACCTGGACATGTAACACATGCGATACAGATGGCCATACTGGGCATGCTCACACACTTGAGGGTATGAAGGCAATGTCAGTTGACAACATACTGAATGGTCATACTGGGCATGCTCACACACTTAAACACATGAAGGCCATGTCTGCAAACTCCAGTGGTCTGGACATATCTGGCGGTCGCAGTTCTTAGTGCAGACACATGTTAGCATGCACCACTCCTGCCTTGCACACACAGTGGATAGGAATACAGGCATATATGTAAGGACAACACAGTATAATACATTAAAAGTAGATGGACATAGATGTGTAGAAGAGGGTGTCCATGACAAGGAGCCATCCGGGCCTGTCCCATCCAGCACACAACCAAAGGGCCCCAAACACATGAGGTGCAGGTGTCATTCACTGCAGATACTAGCCACCTGTAATCTGTCAGCATGTCAGACTATGTGGTGCACGTGCCAGCTGTGCAACATGACTGTACAGGGAAGTAGTCATCTAGTAGCTGTATACACATACCTGTGACATATGGCCCTGTGTGCACCTGCATGTGGTATGTCAACCCCTACATGACTGGGTTATGGCCCATGCACACACTGCTCTCCCAATAGCAGTATTATGACAAGCCTGCTGAGATCATCCATTGTGAAATACACCTTTGGGAGAGCTGTAGCTCAGTAATCTCCATGGCGCGTCCCATAACTGCATACTGCTGTAGTGTTATACTCGTTAGGTAGTAGTTCTATCCCCAGACTTGCCAATTATGTGTGTGAATGTGTGCGCATCTGTCTGTCTCAGACTGTGTAGAGAGAAATGGTTTATAGGCTACCCACAGTCCGTACAAATCATATACTCACCTTTGGCAATGCAAACCTAGAAATACACCTCTGGGAATGTTGTAAACCAGTAGTCTCTGTTGTGCGTTCTGTAACTGCATATTGCTGTAGTGTGATAGAGTAGTTACACCAGTGTTGTAATCCCAGACTTGCCAACTGTGTGTGTGTGTGTGTGTGTGTGTGTGTGTGTGTGTGTGTGTGTGTGTGTGTGTGTGTGTATGTGTCCATCTGCCTGAGGACAGACCAATGCTTTTAGAGTACTCCCACTCCGTACAATTCATATACTCACCTTTGGCAATCCTGCTGATGTCACACACCTAGAAATACACCTCTAGGACTGCTGCAACCCGGTATTCTCTGTAGCATGTGCCATAAATGCATATTGCTGCAGTTTGATACACTAGGTAGGTAGGGGTTCAAATCCAATACATGGCAGGTGTGTGTGTTTGACTGTCAGAGCCTGTTTTGGGGTGGCTGTGAGTATCTAACCACTGGACATGTTGGGGACTGGTTTTTGTAGTTTTCCTATATGGTGTCCATCTTATGACACAATGCCCACCTCACGAGGAGTACAGATGTCAGTCAGCCATGGGACTGTGCTGGAAAGCCATACCCCTACATCTGGCAAAAGGCCTGGTGAACAAAGATGCAACCCTACTAGTACCCGGTATATGTCCTGAACCCATGTGTCATACACAAACACACTTGCCTAGGATATCCTGCTATGTTGCTAGTACCATGCACATTGATGACAGATAGTAGGCATGGTGTGATTGCAGTGGGCTACAGAGGACATGGTACCCTGTACAGTGGTACAATAGGCACATAATTGCGGACAATGTGCCTTCACTATGTTCCCCACTGGATGCCTGCAACATATGTGGTGCCATCAAATGTGATCCACAGAGGCCATACAATGCTGTACACATGTGCCCTGTATGGACAGATGCCATGGACACCAGGGAATACCTGTATCATGCTATCAATGAAGGTGCAGGGTCGACCTGCTGACTATAAGCAGGTTTTGCCACACCAGGCCAGTATTGGCATATCGGAGGATAACAGTCTGTGTACACAACATGTGCCTGCTAAACCAGGTACACCTGTATATGTCACTGTACAGTATTGTGGAACATGCACATCCCAGGCAATGTCCATGTCAAGGACTATCAAACAGAGACATGGCATGCATTGCAAAGCCATGGCCATACACAATGATAACCAGGATGTCAGGGCAGTTCATGCAGTACCCATCTGTGTGGGACACTGCAGACACTACACCCCTGTATCACACTGCACACCATTGTCAGGTGGCACAATGCCAAGGATTATCCCTCACCCAGCCTTGTACAGCAATCTTGCACAGCCAACCACTACACACCTATGAAGCAATGCATACATGCATGTCAGTACTGGCACTTTGTGTCTGCATGTGGGTTATGATGCTCCCAACCACAGTCACTCCCAGTATAACCCCCATAGGCATACCAACAGATGTCAAACACGTTCACATGCTCTAGCTCATAGAACCTCCAGATATCCCCTGTGGTGCATGTAGTACCTGTGCATTACTGCAGTGTGACAAACTAAGTAGTTAGGGGAGTGGATTTGTGGTCCTGGCAAAGAGTGTCAATGTGACTCCATTAGATACTGTGGTTGTGGTGACAATTGCATCCATTCACATGGACAGCCATGTGTGCTACACCTAATGTATGTCTACTATATCTCTGTTGCACGTGTCTCTCACCAACACACATAAATGTTCTTACAGCACAGTAACATGTCGGCTTTGTGGCACATGTAGTAACTGCACGCACTTGTAATAGTAATGACTAGTCAGTCAGTGGTTTGACCCCTGTACTGGTAGGTGTGTGACAGACGATGCTGAGGTTTTAGTCTCCAAGCCCTTCTCTGATGTACTTTGTCTGTCCCTCCCACACACTGTCAAGTGGATGTGGAGATGTACATCTGCTCAGCAGCAGCATGTGTATTGTAAGTGATGGACATGATCAGATGATGGCCTCTGCACCTATTGCAGTCCTCCTCTAGCTTATCGCATGTGGAACAGTTGTGATGATGTTCCCATAGCCATTGTCATGATAAACACAGTACAATATCTAGGAACATCATGTTGGTGTTTGGCCATGACAGTCACTGTGAGTGGTACCTGGATGTGGTGTTTGGAAACGGCATCACAAATTATATCTGGATGTTACTCAAACATCATACACAGTGGAAAATAGCCTAAAGACAGGAGAGTGATGTGCCAGACATGACTACAGCATGTAAGTGTAGCTATGCTTCATTGAGACTACTGCCTGTTTAAAATGTTGTGTGTGGTAATGGCTATTCTGCATGTTTTAAAATAGACATGACTGTGCTCTGTTCATGAGGGACCCCCATCTGTAGGGCCATCTGTGGACTGGTCAGTGTGTCATTGTTTCCTGTGTTCCACACTGAACACACATCTGTGCAGAGCAGGAGCATAGTGTGAGGATTGCTGCCAGTACATGGTGATAGGGATGTGTTACTGTCATCGCATCCCTGACAGTACATATGTCACATGAAACAGTGGCATGACATACACTGTCTGGAGTTCTCAGTGGCAAGCCAATAATGGGCCACTGTTCATAGCTGCAGTCACACGTCAACCTTCAGACACTGGACCCCACCCAGTTTGGGTTCGTGAAGGGGCGATCTTGTCTCCTGAACCTGATTGACTTCTTCAAATCAGTCTCCAGAGCCATGGACATGGGTAAGGTGGTCCACACAGCCTATCTAGACCTTGTCAAGGCCTTTGACACCATCCCCCACTCTGGTATCATAGATAAACTTACTAAGCTGGGCATTAATCCCTACTTCACCCAATGGGTTGCTAACTGGCTTACTGATAGAACCCATACTGTAAAAGTAGCCGACTCCAAATCCAGCTCCAGACAAGTGACAAGTGGAGTACCTCAGGGTTCAGTTCTGGGACCGCTCTTGTTTGGCATCTACTTCTCTGAAGTACAGGCCAACACTAAGGGACCCTGGCTAACAAAGTTTGCAGAAGACTGCAAACTGGGAGCCATTAATGAATCCCCAAATGATGTGGATACTCTAGAAAAGGGCCTTACAGAAACAGATGATTGGTGCCAGAGCCATGGGCTCAAGCTCAATGTCAAGAAATGTATAGTTATCCCCTTTGGGAAAAAACATGTACCTGTGAATTACCATATAGGTGGCAATACACTAACCACCGAAAGTGTGATGAGACTTAGGGACACAGGTGGACAGTGGTCTCACCTTCAATAACCACATTGCCACAACAGTCAGGAAATCCTTCTATGTGGCACACCTCATCACTAAGGGCTTTTCATCCAGAAAAAGGAGGTCATTGTCCCACTGAACTCATCCCTCATTAGACCCATTATAGAATACAATGCCCCATTTGGTATGTACCTCTCAAGACATCTGCAACAACTGGAAAGGCCGCAGAAATACCTCACTAAAAGAATCACAGGCCTAAAGCAGATGCCCTACGCTGACTACGTTAAAAAACTCCAGCTATACTCTGTCACATATCGTCTACTCAGAGGCAATCTCTGCTTAACATACAAGGCCATGTCAAACCCAGAGCTGCTGCACATGCTACACTTAAAGAAATCCCAATCCCTCAGAGCCACATGCTCCAGGGATCTAAACCTTGTCATCACAATAAACAAAACATGCTGGAGGGATAGTTTCCTGACCCAGAGACTCCCCAGACTCTGGAATAGATTGCAAATACATGTCAAGCAGAGTGCCTCTTTGGCCCTCTTCAAAAGGAACCTTGACGATTGGATGGGAGAAAGGAAATTCACCCCGCGGATCACGTCAGTCACCCTGCTAGACAGGGGTCCAGGGAAGTAAATAGTGTGGGAAGAAATAGCCAGGGAATTGTTATGGCTAGGCTTGTATAGGCCCTAGGGCTGATAGCCTAATACCAACCTATGAACCTACACTTTCTACAGATGTAATGCAGTATATATGCATGTGTTGTGCTCCCTCTGCTCCCTCTGCAAATGTATACCATCTGTTGTGTTGGATTGATGGTCATATCTATGCATACTGTTGTAAATAATCCTGAATGCTGTTGTCTATTACTAAGCCATATCTGTGTTTAAACTGCAACACCATAGGCTGTATGGGTTTGGAGATCCCAGCAGAGCCTCCTGGCCCACTTCAGCTCACCATGGGACTGGGCACCAGCACATCTGGGGCCCAGCCGTGGACCTCAACCTCTGTTGGCTCTGCACCACCTTCTGGTGGTACCACCACTGAGGATGGGGCTTGTCGCCCCTGGGAGCAGGGCCAGACAGGAACATGTCCGCTGTCGTGCTGTCCCAGATGTGGTGCATTGGGGGCTCAATAAGGGGTTTCGAGGCCAGATATGCAAGCTCAAGGGCAGAGTGTCACATTTATAGGGTGAGGCTGCCCCTCCTGTACAGCCCCCAGCACTGCCTCCTTTGCAGCTGTTTTGGTGCAGTGGTGGCTGCCCATGGCTGGGGACCTCCGTCCCACTTTTCCCATGGGCTTGTGAATGCTGAACACCCCTCCCCGTTCGAGGTGTATCCCCCCACCTGCATCATATACTGACCCTGTATGCTGTCTTGTCTGTGATCCTACCCTACCTATCCTCCACGGGCATACCTACTCTCCTTCCCCCACATCCCACTCTCACCCTATGGAAACATAAGGCCAATCAGTTCCTAGGACAACATTTGCCCCATACATAGCTGTCCTTTTCACACACGTGCCCACTGGACACATGTAACCCTTGTAATATGCATCACAACATACTCCTGTTATCCTCACCCCTGTCCCTCAGGCACACGATCCTGGTATGCACATCACTCCTAAATTTTCCAGGTACACATGATGCGGACGACCCAATTGTACCCACAACACTACCGGTCCCTCTATGGTTACCCCATTTACTGTTATCATGATGATGATGTTGCACACAGCACCTTGCAAGAGTACTGTTCTCACATAATGATTGGACAGGAACTGTTGTATTAATGTACATTACATGCACAGAGTGATGTATATGGCCAATGTACAACTGTTTGTGTGTATGAATGACACATGTCTGTCTGAGGGAGTCTTGATATTACATAGGAGAACACAACTACATAATACAGGCATTACTGGTGTTTCCCTTTTCATTCGTTTGTAATGCTTTGTTGTCAAATGGTATGTTCCTGATATATCTCTATATATGTATGTACCTATATGCTAGACATAAACACTCACACATACATCTACATGATGGAATACATTCCTATACTGTTGAGTGACTATGCTGTATGATATGTTTGTTGTAAGGTCCGATGTCTGCATATCTGCCATGGCGTATTGGTAAATCACATTAGCTGTGTGTGCAGGGTCCAGGTTCCGAGCCTTGCAGAGGCCATTTATTTTGTTGCAGGGCAAAACAAGGCCATTGGATACGGAGGGATTAAGGCACATTAAAGCAGTTGTGAGTGGGTGTGCATGGGTTTGCACGGTGTTAAGCAATTCTAACCTCTGGTTACAGCTTCTTACACTCAGTTAGCCTCTACATTGCTTTACCAGTATAACACTCGCATACTGGTGGCCAAACAGGCTTACACCCTTTTGCTCCTGCACTTGCAAATGCATTGACATTGGTGCTTGCATCTGACACTCACACCCCTGGGTGGGAGCGAGGACCACAATATTACCTTGTGATGCCTATTATATCAGATTACATGCCTACAGTATCGGGAATGGCTGCCCATTAGGCGATAGCATGCCATTCGACTGTACGGAATCCGTGGCCTGTCCAGTGTTTTATTCGTATTATTTGTGTGTTCCTCTTACAATCTGCACCCGTCTGGCTGATACATGGGAACTGAGACTCTTCAATACAGACAAGTAATTGAGTTTTGGGACCCACATCCGTCAGACGAGTCATGCTACTGCATACCTATTATTCTATCATCTTTCTAAGGTAGTCAGTGGAATATGTGCTTTCTGTCCCTATCAGACCTCTCATACGATTGTGGGAAAATGAAGACTGAATCAGGGACATAGTATAACAACATCAGGGACACATTTAAATTATTGGTGCTACTAACCCGACACATTGACAGACTCAGAGCATATGAATTCATACACATTGTCTGAGGTACATGCTGTCTATGACTCTTAATTGTTGTCGTTATTCATTACATGTAATCCATTACCTTTCCTCCTAATATCACTAGTCCTAGGAGGGTTTAGGTGGGACAGAGTTAGAATCTGAGTCAAAATCAGGGACGTCCCTGGTAATCGGGGACATTTCAATGGTATTGTCCTTATGTGTTCCCCCAATGGTTTATGGCCTATCCAGTGGATGTGCTCTTAGGGGTTTGGAGGTATGGGCGTCAGCTATGCCCATATCGGGATATTACTTACATCCCTGGGGCAGTCCTAATACAGCTCTGCCAGCCAACACCTGCACGCCTAGGCCCATAATCGCATACCAATAGTTTCCCCCACCTGCCACTCCTCTACAGCACTCATCCTTACTGTGGGTGCAGGTGGGGTATAAACACACCACTACACAATGCCCACTCTCCCTGTGTCGGGACACATGTCATACGTTGTGTAGACCCATGGGTTATCAGGCTTGCACAACCTACTGGTCCGTGTAAATCTACAGCCCAGTTTGCTAAATCATTACCGGGACTGGCTCCGATCATTAATTTTTGGTGTCCCACAAGGGACATCGATGTCTATGTTTCAAGATTAGAACTTGCAGGTCTCTCCCACTGGTAGTATCCTGTTGGTGGTCTGGGAAGCAGTGGTGTGTTTACCTTTATTGTGTGTCTGTATAGATTGGGGGTGGCGGGTGATGCTACGTGTTACATGTTTGTTTATTGGACCTCCTACCACCATATGCACAGTCTGTCAACATATGTTACTCGTAACTGCTATATCATATCCTAGCTATATACATGTGTATATTTACTGCTACATATATATATATATATATATATATATATATATATATATATATATATATATTTATATATATATATATACATATATTTACATTAATATATGCAGATATATCTGTATATGCATGCATATATGTATATTTATAGCTTGCTGTATATATATATATATCTAATCTAATGACATATGGGTCTATGGTTGTCTGCATATGTATATGTTTATATGTGGGTATGTATCTGTATTCTTTCTCTGTATGTATACATTCATACTACGGTGAGAGAGAGGCATATCTCTATGTCACTACGGGTAGAGATACACACACATACCTCTACATATATACATATATACGTCTACATCTGGTTATTCCTTTCCTTGCCATATAGATAACACTTTGCTTTAGTGGGTCTCGCAGTGGGTGTGGCTGCTCATTGGCCGACGACTCTGCCCACTGAACAAGTCACTTACATCCCTAGGGCTGTCCATATAGGCCCACATCAGCCAACACCTGCACACCTAGACCCATAAGTAGCTACCCATAGTTCCCCCACCATCGCCTCCTCAACAGCAGCTATCCTTACTCTGGGTCCTGGTCTGTTCTGGACACACCACTACACACTGCCCACTCTCCACTTCACAGGACCCATTTCATACAATTGTCTCGGCCCATGGGTCATCAGGGTTATCCACCCTTGTATTCTGAGTCTGTATACACCACGGACAAAATGGACGGTCTATCGCCTTTATTTGGTTTGGCAAATTTTGCAGTGTCCCGCGAGGGATGTTCCAGTCTGTTTTCCAAGATTAGAATCCATGGGTGCACTGTGTATCCCCCCAGTTGTATCCTGCCTGTGGTCTGGGAAGCAGTGGACTCTCTACATTGTTTGCATGTATGTTTCCCGTGTCTGGCTGGGGGGGGTGGAAGGGCATGCTACGTGTTTCATGTTTCTTGCCTGGGCTCCTCACTTCCATTGGCATAGCCTGTGAACATATGTCATTCCGGTGTGCTGCTTCCTATCATAGCTGTATATCTCTGTATGTCTATGCACACACATACACATACACAGATATATATATATATATATATATATATATATATATATATATATATATATGTATTTCTGTATGTATATATGTACATATATATATATACACACAGATATATATATATATATATATATATATATATATATATATGTATATATATATATATATATATATATATGTATATATATATATATGTATGTATATGTATATATATATATATATATATCTATATATATATATATATATATATATATATATATATATATATATATATACGTATACGTATGTCTGCAACTATATATATATATATATATATATATATATATATATATCATCTTCTTTCGGCTGTTCCTGTTAGGGGTCGCCACAGCAGATCACCTGTTTCCATTTCTTCCTGTCCTCGGCATCTTGCTCTGTCACACCAATCACCTGCATGTCCTCTCTCACCACATCCATAAACCTTATCTTAGGCATTCCTCTTTTCCTGTTATCTGGTAGCTTCATCCTTAGCATAGTTTTCCCAATATACTCAGCATCCCTCCTCAACACATGTCCAAACCAATGTAGTCATGCCTCTCCGGCTTTGTCTCCAAACCTTCCAACCTGGGCTGACCCTCTAATATACTTATTCCTAATCTTGTCCATCCTCGTCACACCTAGTGCAAATCTTAACATCTTTAATTCTGCCACATCCAGCTCAAACTCCTGCTTTTTTGTCAATGCCACTGTCTCCAATCCATATAACATAGCTGGTCTCACTACCCTCTTGTAGACCTTCCCTTTCACTCTTACAGGTACTCGTCTGTCACAAATCACTCCTGACACTCTTCTCCACCCACTCCATCCTGCCTGTACTCTTTTCTTCACCTCTCTTCCACACTCACCGTTACTCTGAACTATTGACCCCAAGTATTTAAACTCATCCACCTTCGCCACCTAAACTCCTTGCATCCTCACATGTCTGCAACCATATATATATATATATATATATATATATATATATATATATATATATATCTATATGTATATATATATACGTATATATATATATATATATATATATATATATATATATATGTCTATACATATATGTATATATATTTATATATATATATATATATATATATATATATATATATATGTCTATACATATATGTGTATATATATATATATATATATATGTCTATATATATATACATATATATATATATATATATATATATATATATATATATATATATTTAACTATACATATATGTATATATATTTATATATATATATATATATATATATATATATATATATATATATAGATATATATATATATAACTATACATATATGTATATATATTTATATATATATATATATATCTATATATATATATATATATATATATAAGTGTTTGTGTGTGTGTGTGTCTGTAAACCAATACATACCCCGCGCAAACGCACTTACACATGCGTAATGGTGTTTATATATGCTTCACCTGCATACTAGTGCCTTATTCATTACGACACTGACACTTCACTCCAGTTATCTTGTAATCGATATTTAGCAGGTTATACAGCAGACAGATGTCACAATATGTTCATGTACAGATTACCAATGGTAGTTGGAATGTGATACAGTGGGATTCAGTACAAGAATGTCTGTTTGTTAGAGGGTTGCTGTAATGAATGCACTATTGCCATGCTGCTCTGTATGCATATATACCCATATACCCATGGCTCCTGGTTCCCCAAACACACACCCCAATGCCTCCCTAACACTGCTGTCATACATTCTCCTGTCAGATTTGCAATGTATCGACACCACTACACACTGGCTACTCCCTACTCCTATAGAGCCATCCCATTGGTTTACTCACTCCATGTATCCTCAGAATTCCCATACGTTTAGTCCAGAAACATTGGTGATGTGAGCGACCAAAGGAATACTATTCGCAATTATTGGGTTGCCCCACATGGAACACGCATATGTTCATGGCAGGATTAGACTCTATACTTCATTACATCCTTACTCCCGTTAACATGACACTACAATTAATTAATATGTATGACTATGTGGTAACGCACGCGTTACACATGGGAGCCTAATTATGTACGTGTTCAGTGTATTTCTTTTACAAATAGACAGTTTAATTCTTGGTGTTGCCGTAGTGGGCAGATCACAGGATTGATTCCGTATGTGGGGAAGCCCTCACATATCGTCAGCACAGCACTGTCTTTGGACACTGTACACACCTCTGCATTTTAGCAGTTTTGTCCCATCCCTTTTCTGCACAGCCTATTGTTCCATCTACTGTCGATGTTTGTATGTGCACATTCCTGTTATTTATGTCAACGAATGGAATGCATGTGTTACAGAGAATGTACTTCTACATATTGATGTCTGCATGTGTGTATGCATATATACCTATTACGAACTCACTGACCTCCACGGGACGGTCCAGTTAGAACTGGGCCATCCAACCCTGGCACGCCTGGATCCATAATTTCAAACCCATAGTTCCTCCACCCCACCCGTGTTCAGCTTACATGCGTAACTTCCATTATCCACTTATTATCGCAGCCATGACACACCGCCAAACATTGCCCTCTCCAGAGCGTTAGGGGCCCTACACATATGTTGTCCTGCCTCGTGTATTCTCAGGCTCTCCCACCAATAATTCTTTGAACATACCTGTCCTTGCTTGTGTAATGGTCGGATGCCCAAATGCACTATATAATTTTTGGGTAGTCCCAGCAGGGACTATTCTCTGTCTGTGTGTAAAGTGGACTTAGCAATTCAATGATGTTACTCCCTCTGATAATATCCTGCCTGTGGTGTGAGTACCAGTGCTTTGCTCACTCCTGGCCAGCGTGATATGACATACGCTGACAGCACTCTATAATACTATAGTTGCTGATGATTCCCTTCTCTTCCCTTGTCTATGCTTTATTGTTACGACGTTCATTCTTCATATATATATATATATATATATATATATATATATATATATATATATATAGATATATATTGATATATATAGATATATTACATGTGTACATACTTGGGGGCTGCTTACACCTGTGCAAACGCATTCGCATATGCTTACTGTTTGTTACATATGTTTACTGTTGCTTATTTGTGCTTATTTGTGCCTTATTCATTATGACAGTACCACTTTGATTGAAAGGATCTGGTTAAAAATCCCATGTGATACTCAAGTTCACTTTTACATGTTATTATGTCGGTTTTACAATAGAACTACATTCATTCCACATGGAAAATTATATGTGCTATAGTCGAAATTGAATCGTGAATGCCTGTTCATTAGGCGGATGCTGTAACCACCACACTATTGGCATTCTGCCTCATTTAGATGTATACGCATGGTTAATAGTTACCCGAACACACACCTCAACACTTCACTAACACAGCAGACATCCATTCTCCAGATGGATTTGTGGTGTATCCACACATTGGCCGCTCCCTACCCCTATAGGCCTATCCCATCGGTTGACTCACTACACGTATCCTCTGGAAACCCTAACATTTAGTCCACAAACACTGGTGACATGAGTGACCAATAGGACACTATTCGCAATATATGTGTTATCCCACATGGGACACACCTGTCTTTATGTCAAGATTAGACTCTTACTTCCTTTACATACTTACTCCCGTTAACATGACACTACAATGAATTAATTAGTCTGACTATATGGTAACATGCACGTTACACATGAGAACTAATTATGTATGTGTTCGGCGTGATTCATTTACAAATAGACCGGTTTATTAATTGGCGTTGCCATTGCAGGAAGATCACGGGGATAATTCCCTGTGTGAGACAGACATCACATTTGATTTATTCAGCACAGCAATGACTTTGGACATTCTACACACTTCTGCGTTTTAGCAATTTCATCCCTTTCCTCTTATGCACTACCTATTATTCTATCTACTGTCGAGGTTTGTAAGGGCACACTCATGTGTTTATGTCTGCAAATGGAATGGGTATGTTACAGGGAATGTACTTCTACATATAGATGTATGCATACATACATATAACTAACTCGCTGGCCTCCAAGAGGTGGTCCAATTAGAACCAGGCTATCCAACCATGAGACGCCTGGATCCATAATCACATACCCATAGTTCCACGACCCCACCCGAGTTCGACATACACGTAAACCATCCATTATCCAGTTGCTTTCACAGCCATGACACACCACCACACATTGCCCTCGCCCCAGCGTAAGGGGCCTACACCTATGTTGTCCCAACACATGTATTATCATGCTCTCCCGCCATTTAGTCCTTGAACATACCTTCCCTTGCTTGTGTAATGCACGGAAATCCAAATATGCTGTCAATTTTTGGTAGTCCCACTGGGGACTACCATTTGATTGTTTGCAAAGTAGACTTAGCAGATCAACAATGTTACTCCCACTGGTAAAACCCTGCCTGTGGTGTGAGTAGCAGTGCTTTGCTCACTCCTGGCCAGCTTGTTATGACATATTCTGACAGCACTATATAATACTATAGTTGCTGCTGATTCCCTTCTCATCCCTTGTCTATGCTTTATTGTTACGACGTTTCATTCTTTATATATATATATATATATATATATATATATATATATATGGATATATATATGTGTGTATATATATATATATATATATATATATATATATATATATATGTGTGTGTGTGTGTGTGTGTGTGTGTGTGTGTATATAAATATATATATATATATATATATATATATATATATATATATATATATATATATATATATATATATATATATATATATATATATACATATATATATATATATATATATATATATATATATATATATATATATATATATATATATATATATATATATATATATATACAAAATCTATTTATATTACATCTGTACATACTTATATATATTTCCTATGCTGGGCGCTGCTTACACCCGTGCATGTGCACTCACATATGCTTACTGTTTGTTATATGTTTACGCTGCTTATTTGTGCTTACTTGTGCCCTATTCATTATGACAGTACCACTTCGATTGAAAGGATCTGGTTAAAAGTCCCATGCAATACTCAAATTCACTTTTACATGTTATTATGTCGGTTTTACAGCAGAGCGACATTCATTCCACATGGAAAATGATATATGCTATATTCGAACTTGAACCGTGAATGCCTGTTCATTAGGCGGATGCTCTAACCCAGGGGTGTCCAACCTTTTCACTTGCAGGGGCCGCATTGAGTCAATAGAAATTGTCTGGGGACCGCATGTAAAATTTATCATATAGTTAACTGTATCGCTGTCGCGGGCGACCAAAGTAGACCCCCTGGCTGTATTGTAGGTGAATTTGAACAATGAATAAATGTAATAAATGCATAATATTTGCCCTAAAATTCAATATCTCATTCTAATTCTTAAAAAACAGTTAAATCTAACATCTTAGTTTAACATCAAAGTTTATTTGTAAAAAAAAAAATTAACAGGTATGAACCCTTCAAGTTGTATGAGATCATACCTGTGATTTTGCTGGTTTCCTAAAGATGTCCATTTCTTCCATCATGTCCTTAATGCCCATATGTTGTCCAAAGCACTCATGTATTCTTCTGTTTCTAGCTTTTGAATCTATTCCTGAAATTATTCAAGACATGCTACATCTGGTCAGGCTGGTCTGAAGATAAAAGAAGGTTCTTCAGTGGTATTGTCAAACTGAGCACCCCTTTGAAAGGCACATTTTTAGCTTTGGAGTTTGGAATCTGTCCCTGAAATATGGCACTGGCAAGTTTTCTTGCTTCTGCACTGCTGTCTGGTCAGGCTGGTCTGAAGATAAAATAATTTCTTCGGTGGTATTCTCAAACTGAGAACCCCTTTGGAAAGGCACATTGCTAGCTTTGAAATCTGTCCCTGAAATATGGCACTGGCAATATTTCTTGCTTTTGCACTGCTGTCTGGTCAGGCTGGTCTGAAGATAAAAGAAGGTTCATCAGTGGTATTCTCATACTGAGCACCCCTTTGGAAAGGCACATTTTTAGCTTTGGAATCTGTCCCTGAAATATAGCACTGGCAATATTTCTTGCTTCTGCACTGCTGTCTGGTCAGTCTGTTCTGAAGATAAAAGAAGGTTCATCAGTGGTATTCTCATACTGAGCACCCCTTTGGAAAGGCACATTTTTAGCTTTGGAATCTGTCCCTGAAATATGGCACTGGCAATATTTCTTGCTTCTGCACTGCTGTCTGGTCAGGCTGGTCTGAAGATAAAATAATTTCTTCAGTGGTATTCTCAAACTGAGCATCCCTTTGGAAAGGCACATTTCTAGCTTTGGAATCTGTCCCTGAAATATGGCACTGGCAATATTTCTTGCTTTTGCACTGCTGTCTAATCAGGCTGGTCTGAAGATAAAAGAAGGTTCATCAGTGGTATTCTCAAACTGAGCACCCCTTTGGAAAGGCACATTTTTAGCTTTGGAATCTGTCCCTGAAATATGGCACTGGCAATATTTCTTGCTTTTGCACTGCTGTCTGGTCAGGCTGGTCTGAAGATAAAAGAAGGTTCATCAGTGGCATTCTCAAACTGAGCACCCCTTTGGAAAGGCACTTAAATATTTTTGTCATAATGCCTTGTTTTGTATGCAATTTGCACTCATGAGTAATGCATGCTTACTTCTGTAATTGCAACAGACAATTGTGAAATTCAGGAATGCTTCAAACACTTCAAGCACGAATGCATTGAGATGTTCACAGACTAGCTTACATAGTCAGTTAACAGACAGACAGATACCTATTGGAAAAGGCCACAATCAATAACATATTGAACTTTGTTTCATATTAGTTTGATGGACTTACTAGACTAGACATTTAAACACCCCTTTCTTTTGAGTCATTTTGCCTATAGACAGCACTGAGGAATAACCAATGGAACAGTATAACTGAAATATTGCTTAGCAATCTATTCCTCATCTAACCGACAGCACATACTGCTTATGACTTATTTAAAAGGTTCTTTAAATACATAAGTTGAACAAGGGAGTAAGCAGGAAGAAAGACTAGAAAATGTGACTGTATTTTCCTTTGGCTAGCAAGAGAAGGAGGTATTAGTGAGACCTAACAATTTAAAAGCATTTAAAGAAGCGCAGTTACAGCAATCAGGAATGACACGAGCAATCAGAGGTCAGTAATATGCGCTGGTTGTAATGAATTATTCAGACTGTGCATATTAACAAGTAATTTTACAAATTAGTCGGCATAGTTCCGTATATTACAGTTCAGAAAACTGGTTTGTTGAATACGTTAGGGGCCATCAAATAAAAATGACTGAATCAAATGTTAAGCCAAAGATGTAGCTGTTAAGAAAAGGAATAATCTATCAAGCAAAAAACTTTCTGCTCCCTCAAACTTCACAAAGCAGAGCATAACAACTACTTCCGTCACCCAAAGCTCATAGGGCGATTCTAAGAAAATAATCAGATGTGCTGTGCAGTTACAATGGCCTGTGTTTCCAGCCTGGTACGAGTTGCATGATAATGAAAATCTAGCCAAACAACCAACTTAACTACAAGCATGAACCAAAATAATTTTCATTTAAAAGTTTACAAAACTATGCAGCAAATCAAGCACTGCAAAACATCCAGGACTGGTTTATTAAAAGTCTTCTGTAGATGCAGACATTTTATTCTGCTCATGCATTCACTTTTTCATGTGCTTTGAAAAATACATATACAGTTGCATTTCACACAGTACAGTCCGGAACATCTCACTAGTAAACTTCAGTAATCCCTCCCTTTTAACTAATACCCATTTTACACTACAATAAACAATTTAAAAAAAAAAAAAAGGCCAGCCACATCCAACAAGACACAAAATATGCAAAGCTGTTGTTGGGGGCTGCAACAATAATGAAAGCTGGTGCGACCAAATAAGCACAGTACTTTATTTTTATATAGTGTGACAGCTGCACTAAACTAAGAATACAAAAGATAGTAACATTTTTAGTTAAGAAACTCGACAAAAGCAGTTCTACACTTTGAGTAAAGCGTCAAAGGAAAAAAACAAAAACAAACAAGTTTCAGACCATCTCGCAGCCTTGCAGGGAGGACACATACTTAGGCAGACAGTCACATTCTGAAACCTGCTCCTTTTATTTCTTATTTTTATGGCTTTTGGTGTTTGACAAGTAATTTTTGCCACTGGAGTGTATTAAAAAAACGAGTGGAATCAGGAGACGCACTTCGATTGATGGATCTGAGAATTGTCTGGTTCCAGCCAGAACAGCTTGTACTTTCCACAATTTTGTGGTTACAAATTTGGGAAACTACGCAAGGGCTGAGGCATCTGTACTTTAATAATAACTGTAATATTAACACAAGAAGCAGCACCACCGTCACAGACTTTGGTGGTTACCCGGAGGGGATGGACCAGAAGTCATCCGGCGGCCAAGGACCAAGATGCCAAATAGTAGGGGTCCCAGAACAGATTCACGTAGAACATCACTAATGACAGCTCTGCTGTCGGAGGTGGTGGTGCATATTTTGACCATGTGGGTCCTATTGGTGAGCTAGTTGGCCACTCATCTGATGAGACAGGGATTTACGCCAAGTTGAGTTAGTTTTTTGATGATGTCTGAGTGGGGCATTATGTCAAAGACATTGGCCAAGTCAAGGTAAAGCTGTATGTACTGAATTTTCCTCATCCAGGGCCTTGGTGACAATCTCAAAAAAGTCAACCAGGTTCAACAGGCAAGATCTGCCCCTTATGAATCTGAAATGGGCGGGGTCAAGTGCTTGGAGATTGCTATGTCCTTGTTTATGTGATCCATAATCATACGCTCCATGGCTTTACAGATCAGACTTGTCAAGCTAATGGGGAAATAGTTTCTGGGGTCAGTAGTGAAATTAACAGAGCAACCTCTACTAACTACAGAGCTAACTACAAAAAGAAGCTCATTACTAGATCTTAGCCGTAATTTATTGAACTAACTGCCAGAATTGCCTCTAACATTGCACCATGGTTTGCCGAATAATGAAACACCATTTCTGGATTCTATCTACTTTTTTGTCTCTCTATTTCCCTGCCTTAAAGTCAGCAACAAAGGAGGTTATTATTTCTTACAGGTCAATGAGCATAGAAAATGCTAGCTATATGACTGCAACTTTATTTTCCAGTGAAAAAGTAAATCCAGCATATTACACTGAAACTACATCTCTTTTCATATGTCCTCATGTGGTATGCTTTTAACTTGACCTTAATTTGGCTACTAGCTGTACTTTCTAATGAAGAAGAACAGAGGTATGATTTATTTATTTAACATTTGTTTACCGGGAAAGTCCGACTAGGACAGGGCCCATTTTCAGTGGAGGCCCGGGCAGAAATGCTCCAGATGCAGCTAGTAATAAGTTATAAAGTTCAGTTTCAGAAAGTGCTTGGCTCCTCAAACACCAGAGTTGGAATCACAAAATGAGAGAGCATCATGGCAACCATTAACTTTCACTTTACAGGTGGGTCTGAGAAGATATCGCAACTTGGTTTGTGGCATAATATCCACTGCCATGGTTGTCACAGCATAAATAACACTATTCTTCTCGACTATCACAAACACAAATAGAGTATAAAGGTCGTGCATAAGGTATAAAAATATAAAGATGCTGATGTAACTGCGATCAGAAGTAGAGCAAGAGACTGAGCTGGTGACTTGCAAAGAGAATTATCTGCGATTTAAAGCATAAAATGCATTGAGTAGTTAAACTTGTGACTAGCAAGTTGAGTAGCTAAAGATGTGTAAAATAAAAGGCAGAAAATTATAGGAAAAAAGTAAAGCCAAACACTTAGAAACACAGTGTAGAAGACTGCACATAGTAGTCCAAGACGGTGCTGACCAGTAGTTGGCCTTATGCATGCGCATTTTGTTCAGAGGTGTGAGAAAAGGCAACACAAAGTTTTTATAATCAGATTTACTGGCACTGTGGGGGGATGTTTCAATTCTTCCAGAAGTACATTAATTCACAACACATTCTGAGTCTAATTAGGCAGTTGAAAGCTGATGTTTGGGGAGATTGGTAGAAATGCATACACATACAAAACAGAAACCAAATGAGACCCCACATTGTTAGAAAAGCTGATAATTCAGGGCAAACAAGTTGCTTTTAAGCTTGAGGGGAATGCCAGATGTAATAGTGCATTCTAATTTTAAATCAACCAAATGAAATATTTAGAATCTCTCTGATTTTGCATGGTAATATTCCACAGGCACTCTTCTTACTGAAACTACTTGATCGGGTTATGCTTGCTTGTGAATGCATACGAAGAGAACAGAAATCGTGTTTGTATAATATATTTAAATCAAATTGGTTTGGTTCAAATGGTATGATTAAAAAAAAGTGTACAGGCACAGAATTATTCTTGTTTGAGCAGGTGATTATTTCAGCATTAGAAACCTCATTCTGCTGGCCTGAAAACACTACTAAGCCATATTAATAAAAATGAGTTTAGTAATATTATATAAGGTGGTTGAAAATATCCCAGTGTAAATAGTCTGTAAGGATAGAATGAGTACTTCCACAAGCATTAAGTAAGCAAATGCTAAGACAAAAGCAATGGATTCTGACAAATCTGCCCCATTTTCACAGTGCTGTTTGGATATATACTGATCTGTTTGCTGGTGGTTGCTTGCCAGGTGAATGTCTGTGTACAATTTCTTTCGAAACAGTCTTTGTGATACATGCACCTAAGAGTGCAGAGTAGCCATTGTGCTTATAGATTAATCATTAAACTGAGCTTCTCCTGATAAGTGATAAGCTTCTCCTGATAAATGCTGATGTCAAACTGCCTTGCTTTTCCCAAACTGGAAAGCTGTAGTATAGTTGAACATAACAGCATTGAGTTAACAAGAAATTAAATTCACTTACTCCTCATTAAATTAGTGGATCAGTGGCCCAAAAGACACCCCGGCTCTAAACAGTCTTAGATTTCCAATGCATTTCTGACAAAGACATCTGAGATTGTACCAGCTCTGACACATCTTCTCCTATTCTAATATACAGTAAACCACATATAGTTATATTTCTACTAAGCTGTTCAGAATGTCCATACCTAAATTTAGGTATATGTAGCAAAGTCTACTTATATGCAGTGCAACACAAGATACCAAAGTCTGGAAAATGACAAGTGACTGATATAAAGAACATTTCCATCACTTTTAATAAAGTTATCTCACCTTACTATGGATACCAGGAAAAAATTTAATAGATTACACTCAGAATCCAAGACAGGCAAAAAAAATGTAAGACAGCGAAAATAACCTTTTATTTTTTCCAGACGAGACAACCACGGTTAGTTTTATGTGCCTCAGCTATATCACAAATCTCCTTATGGGTCATAAATACCCTATGATTATATGCACTTTTGCTAGAAGGTGCTGGAAGTTCACATGGATATTGTCAAACATACCTTTTCTCAGTTGAGGTTAATGTTTTCTCTGCAGTCCATAGAAATGTGCCTTTCTTCATTAGCTATTTTTATAATTTAGAGCTGTCATATTACACAAGATAAACAGTATGGCTGCAGAGAAAAAAAATCAGCTAACTTAAAAAAAAAAAAAAAAAAAAAAAAAAACTAAATTCAACAATGAATAGTGGCATTACACTGAAAAGGGATAACTCCTCCAATCTGAGTGTATATGACAGATTCCCATACTAACAAAAACAGTACTGCTTCTACAAAAAAAAAAACACTCTGGATGTAGAAAAGGTATTTATTTCAATTCAAACATAAATCCATACACCCACCATCGACTAGTGAACAAAGACTGCATTACTTACTACCTCTCTATACCCAGATTTGTATTTTTTTTTGGAAGAAGCAATTAACCTCGAGAGCTGTTTGTGGAATTAAATGTTGGATTGCCCAACATACACTGTTTACATACAGAGGATGACAAGAATCCAACAAAGAAAGCTCACAGCCTTTCCAGAGTAGTAGGAACTAAAGAGGCTGCCATCCTAATCTAGTCACAGTAACATGGACATTCAAAGAGGACTCTGAACAAAGCCACTACATCAAAACAGAATCTGGGGTATCAGAGTGAATGTGAGGGCAAAAAACTACATACTTAGCTTACCTGTTAATGCAGTCAGGAGATGGTGTAGTGTAGTCAGTGTAATAAATCCCTCTCTCTCTCAACTCTTTCTTCGGCATGATCTTCAAATCCTCTTCCTTCAGCTCTTCTTTGCCGCGAATGCATCTATCGGCGCGAAAAACTAACGGAAGGGTGCTTTGGCGCATGCGCACACCAGCTGAAGGACGCGGGCATGAAAAAAAAAATGGAAAAAAGGTAAATTGGCGCATGCGCACACCAGCTGAAGAACGCGGGCATGAAAAACAACGGAAAAAAAGTTACATTTTAACTTAAGGGTCGCGGGCCGCATGGAGGAGCTCTGAGGGCCGCATGCAGCCTGCGGGCCGCGGGTTGGACACTACTGCTCTAACCACTACACTATTGGTGTGCTGCTTCATTTATATGTATACCCATGGTTCATAGTTACCCGAACACACACCTCAACACTTCACTAACACAACTGGCATCCATTCTCCTGTTGGGAAAACCGCACCACTACACATGCACCATTGCATACTGCTCTGGACCCGTTTGGCATGTTGACTCACTCCAAGTATATTCAGACTTCCCAAGCCTATAGTCCTGGCACATACGTTCATATGATGGTCAGGGTGTTTATATGGTCATCTGGTTTTAGGCTCGTCTGACTGGGGACCGGGACTGCCTTGTACATGTTTGGAAGTCAGACTTATCATGTGGACAAAGTTAGTCCCACTGTTAGCATCCTACCTGTGGTTAGAGATGCAGGGAGTTTGCCCACCTCTAGCCAGCTTGATATGTCAGCACTAGATAATACGGGTGTTCCACTACTGTTTTCCTTCGCATTTGTTATGAATGCTTTCTTGTGCCCATGTTCATTCTGTATATATATATTATCTGTACGTATGCATGCATATACTTCTACGTGATTAATAACTTTGATCATACTGTTGAATGACTGTGCTGTCTGCTATGTTTGT
Organism: Protopterus annectens; assembly: GCF_019279795.1. Classification (NCBI taxonomy): domain Eukaryota; kingdom Metazoa; phylum Chordata; order Ceratodontiformes; family Protopteridae; genus Protopterus; species Protopterus annectens. The sequence continues at coordinate 554,407,081 of NC_056730.1, read as the reverse complement.
GATAACATAAGAGTTAGGTATAACTGCCGTGGCTTAGTGGTAAATCACATCGGTTGTGGTGTGTAGGGTCCTGGTGTCAAGCCTGGCCGAGGTGGTTTATTGTGTTGCTGGGCAGAACAAGGGCCATTGGACAAAGGGTGAGTACAACACTTTTCAGCAGCGTTTTTCCATTTCACCATGTTTAACTGCCGTTTCCCATCACGCAAACACCTTCTGCATTCTTACTGTGATACATCACCCCAGTTCACATTTCAATGGTATTATATCATTATACAACATAAAATTAGCAGGATATGCTCGTATATGGATTACGTGTCATAAATGGTGTGTGCTGCAGTCAAACCGGCAATGTCTGCTTGATAGGTGGATGCTCTAACCACTACACTATTGCTGTGCTGCTTCATTTGCATTTATACCCATGGTTCATAGTTGCCCGAACAAACGCAGCAAAACATCACTAACACAGCAGTCATCCATTCTGAGTTCAGAAATAAATCACACCACTACACATGTGCCACTTCCTACTGCTCTAGACATGTCCCGTATGTTGGCTTACTCCAAGTATATTCAGACGTCCCAAGCTTATAGTCCTGGGACATACGTTCATATAATGGTCAGGGTGTTTGATTAGTCTTCTGGTTTTTGGCTCGGCCGAATGGCTACTGGGACTGCCCTTTACTGGTTTGAAAGTCAGACTTAGCATGTGGACAAAGTTAGTTCCACTGTTAGCATCCTACCTGTGGTTGGAGATGCAGGAGGTTTGCTCACCTCTGGCCAGCATGATATGACAGCACTAAATAATACGGGGGGCTCTGCTGCTGTTTCCCTTCACATTCATTATGGCTGCTTTATTGTGACCATGTTCATTCTTCATGTATGTATATATATATATATATATATATATATATATATATATGTCTGTACATACACATTCATATACACCTACATACTTATTTACATTTCCCATACTGTTGAACGACCGCCGCGCATGCCCGCTTACATCAGCTTGTAAGTGACTTAATCACCCTATATCTGACGGCCATTATTCAGGGCATCATATAAAATTAGCAGCCCTTGCATGGCTTGGACCCAAGAACAGAAACACCTTAGTCACCGGTTTGATCACTACACCATCCGTGGTACATTCTGCATGGATAGTAGTTAGGATATATGACTTTACTACAGGCATTCCACACTACTGGCAACAAATGTGACACTCGGTTGGTGTGCATACGTATAGTACATGTTAATGTTCATATGTTTCTGGAAGACATATGTATACATTTGCAAGTATACATATTTATAAATAGGACACATACTTGACAATTACTTATATGCATGTATGTGTGATGTGTAGCTGTAGCTATGCGTATATAAGTATGTACATTTATAGATGTATGACTACATATCTGGGGTTGTACATGGCCATGTATATGAACACCCGCATCCGGGAGGGACGTGTGCCATTTATATACAGGGGTTGTGTGCATCGTTATGACGTGGAACCTGGACAGGGTATACAATTTGTGGACGTGTACTATTTGGACGATGGCTATGGGGAAGCTTTTAGGGAACATGTAAAAGGTATATATTCCCAATAATGCACACAGGGAGACGTGCATCATGGTCAGGTGTTTAATCCCGGGTCATAGGTTATGCAGGACCGGCTGGAGGCTGAGCAGGGCTGTGGACAACTACTGCTAATGCAACTTGTGTCCGGATGTCTACGGGGCTGGACATCGTGTTTTGCCACCAAGTCTAATCTTTAGAACAGACACTTATCCCATGAGGGATGTCCAAAAATTGTGGATGCCAATGACTCCCATTCTTTTGGCTATATGAAAATGAGGGAGAGTTATACATGCATGGAATACCTAGTTTGCAAGCCTGAGACTGCCTACTAGATGTGGGTAGGGGGCACTATGTGCAGATATGGCTGGCCCAAGCTAGCAGCCCGAGTATGGGTGTTTCTGGTGGACATTCAGCGGGGGGGGGGTGCTGTGGAGGGGATGATGGGTATTCAATTATGTATCCAGGTGTGCAGGGGTTGGATGGCTCAGTTCAGGCAGACCATTATGTGGGTGTGAGCCGGTACCGTTTCTGTACATGTGTATCGCACATTTTAATGTTCATCTGTTTGTGGGATTGTGTTCTGCCGTATGGCCTGTCAGGGTGTATTGGGGATGTGAATTTATGTTCTTTGGTTTCCTTTTTGATTCACCTACTGCTCCCTCGTACACCTCCAGTTCACCTATTTACATCCGACCCAGTCTCCCCTTGGCAAATTATTACATTACCTGTCACCCCCCGAAATTCCACATTCACACCATCCATCCCTTCTCTGGTTGCTGGCCCATGGCACAGACAGAAGTACACATTGCGTACTCTACATATCTCTGGTACCAATATGGTTGTGAGGACAACCCTAGCATATTTGGTCTTCCACATGCTGTATTTCACGCACATAGGTACATGCAAATACTTATCTTTCGTGACATGGTAGGTTGACCCGGGCAATACCCATTCATTTTTGGGCTGTCCAGACAAGGATGACTCAGACCGCAAATGGGCAGATATTAGGTGAATGCTCTAACCATTGGGCTAGGCTTAGCAAAGGGCAGCGGCTCACAAACACGCTGCATTTTGCTTCCACTTGGTATAAAAATCAACACTACAATGAAATATGGACACAGGGTTTTAAATGTAATAGTTCTAGGGACGGGGGGCTCAACATTCAACTACGTGCTTGTGTGTTTTCTCCTGTGATTTTATTATATTGTTCGCGGAACTCTCTTATATGCTTTGCATACATTTCAGTATCCATGGACACTGACAGGATTGATTGGTATTAGAGGCAGGCTGTACTAGTCAGCATTTTAGGTTGCACGACTGTAGCGGACATGTTCACGCCTCAGTGCAGTGCTTAAACACGCCCCCTGCACTCGTGCACATTTCCTGTGCACGTGGACGGTGCGGCAGTGCGCCTTCATTAATATGCATATGGTGCTGCTGTGCCATCTCAATGCTGCACACTCGGTGCAAGGCTAACACCATCCTTGCGCCGAACTTCATGAATCCTGGGGAATATCTTTGCCATTTTTTTTGCCAAAAACTTCACAAACACTTTGTATTCATCGTTCAGAATTAAAATTAATCTTTATGATACTGGATCAAAGAGGTTATTCTCTTCATTTGGTATAAGTACTACTGTTGTTTCTTTCTACATCAGGTGCACATCTCTACCTATAAAAATATTGTTAAAAAGTTCTAACCAGACTTTTGTCTTCTGTTCCTTCTTCTTTCACATTTCTACTGGAATTCAAATGTTACTGGAAGCTTTGCCTGCATTCTGTTTCCTCGTTTCTTCTTTAATTTCATTTTGTGTTATTTTTGATGCTAGTACTCCTCTTTCTACTTTTTGTTAACTGAAGGAGTTGTGTAAAAGGACAGATTTCTTGATGGCATGGAATTCAGTGCTGTGTTTATAAAACATATTTTGACAGCACATGTAAGCAACACACAGATACTCATAACTGCACTGTGACAGTCTTTAGTAGCTTTAACTTCATTATCACTTGATTTCTCATTCATGTAAGTATCAGAAATAGAAAAAAAGACTTATTTGCAAATATCCTAAAAGAGAATCACATTGTTAAGATGAAAGGCAAGGCAGAAAAAATTAAGAGGAACTTGGCAGATCTGTTAGACTGGTTTAAGAAGCAAAGTATGCCAGCTCCGTTGTTGTAGAGGTTGTAGTCCTGAGCAGGCTGCAAGTAGCTCAGATATGAGTAACTCTCTGAGACCAGAGGACATTACTGAGAGGCACAGGAATGTGGCCATGGCCCATGAAGTCTTTTTTGAGAGAGTGAAGAAAGTGTGGTCTTCCTTTGCAGGAATGTTCACTCCTTTGCTGGGGAATAGGATGGTACCCTGAGCACAAAAATCTTGGTTTAGCTTGCATGACCACAGCACATTGTAAAACAACATTGAAAGTGCAGAAGCAGAACTGTGAAATCCTTCTCAACTGCTGATGATTTAGTGTTCGTGTCTTACCTCACTTCAGACTGCCATTAAGTGTGGAGGTGAAAGGTATAATTGATCCTGAAAAAGAAACCTCTCCTCACACAGAAAGTGCTAGGCTAGGTAGACTGCAAGTATCAATGACTCAGTAAGGAATCAAGTGATTAAATAGTCAAGCTGGTATATGCAAGAGATGGGAAAATATGGCTGCTTAGATTTAATGCCAACAAATGCAAAACAAATAATCTGGGAAATAAAAATCAAGTTGAGAGCACACAGCATGTCTAGTCTGCGCACGTGTGTGTGTGTGTGTGTGTGTGTGCATGCATGTTTCTGTAGTTGTAAAATATTTATAACAAAAAATTTAAAAAGGATCTGGGAACATTCATGGTAGATGTCCTAATGTAGGGAAGCAGGCTAGGGACATAGTACAATCTCTCTCTCCCCGTCTCTCTCTCTCTCTCTCTCTATATATATATATATATATATATATATATATATATATATTTATACTTACAAGCTGTATGTGATACTATATCTGGAGAGTACTATGTAGTTCTGCAGATCTTATCTCCATAAAAGCATAGAGAAGATGTAGTCCAACAACACTACAAAGAGGAATTCAATGGGTTTTACTAGGTAACCCTACTGCTTGTCAATGGCCAGTGAAACAATGCTCAGAAAGTCAAAACTGAAAGGTCTCCTGGTTAGCAAAATTGATGTGGAACTTGCAAATGAGTAAGAAGGTCATGCTTTATCTCACTTTCTCATTCCCTACGATTTTTTGTGATCTTGGAGTTGGTCTGTGTGTGTGTGTGTGTGTGTGTGTGTGTGTGTGTGTGTGTATACATATACATATATAAAAAATGTTATTTTACTACATTGCTGACCCACTAAACTGATGTTCACAATACTGACCACAAACAGTCAAAATGCACTGCATTGAAAAAGAATATTTCCTGAATAGAGTTAAACCACTCCTGCAGTTGCCATGTGGGGAGTTGAGCCCTCCATACCCCCTGCTACTTATATATACCAACTGGTAGAACACGCACAAAAGTGGAGAAAGGTCAAAATCTCTCTCCCAACTGTGAACCAAAATGACAACATTATGCAATAAACAGATTTCGATGAAAAAAGACACCTAAAATGATTGCTATACTGAATATGCAACTAAGTCTACAGAACTTGTATAAACAATTCACACACATACATTATATATGTGTGTGTGTATATAGATAGATAGCGAGATAGATAGATATAGAGATATATAAAGTTTGGAGTGTTTTGGGGGTGTCTCACTTGCACAAAATGTTTTTACATGTTTTACATATTTAGGGGTATCATTGTTTTTGAGTTGTGACCTTTCAAGAATTTAAGAATTTCAGGATCAATTAATTGTGCTTATTGAACCAGAATGCAATTACTCATAGTAGGTCCATTTTAACAAACCATTTTTCTGTTTCTGAAAGCATTTATTTCAGAAAAAATGAATGTGAAAAAAGTCATGCAATCATTTTATCAAAGAAGAAGTAAACCATTAGATAAGTAGGAACAGTGGCTTTTTCAATAACCAGGGAAGACAGGGTAGTGGAATTTGTTACTGAAATTCATATTTAGGTGATTCAAAGTTTTGCAGTTGAATATATGTGTATGTGAGAAAAGGTGAAGCAACTTGACTTAAAAACTTAAATGAATAGATAGAAACTATACGAATGTGATACTGCCAGCACATACCAATAAGTGAGTAAATTACAGGAAATTATGGGTTCAGAGAACACCTCTAGCAAGAATTCCAAGTAAAATAAGACTAGATAATTAAAAAAGTATGCTGCTTGGTGGCATATTCTTGCATTCTGGTAATGTTGTCAACTCATACTTAAGTGAATCAAAATTGCTTTAGGATATTATTTAAAGCATTATTATGTCTACATATGAAAAATTCTTTGCATTTCTGTAAATGAGTATTTCTATAAATGGTAAACTAGCTGCAGGCTAGTAGTAAGATGGCTTGCTTATATGCCATGCTACAGTCATATTTTTGTTTGAAATAGTAGTCCTGTATCATGCATTCCGACTGTCAGACTTGCAGGGCTGGTTAGGACTGTGTTGTTTTACTTACTTGTATTGGTTTCTTCTCTTCTTTTCACTGTTTTCACCTTCACTGTTAGGCTCATCAGTCATACCAACAACTTCTGGTATTACTGGAGAATAGGCCTCTTGTCATTTTCTCTTATTCCTGGACACTAGCACCTGCATGAGGAAAATGGCCTTAAGACTATACAGTTATCTCTTCACTAAGACTGTCTGCAGCCTAACTCTTCTTGGGCTTAATACATGTCTGCAACCCTCCTAGCACAAAAGTAATAACACAGAAGAGAGTTATTCATGGAAAATTGTTGATATTTCAGGGTAATGAATGTATGCGAGTACTCACTTCCCCTTCATTAAGATAAACTTCATTTAATTTGGTATCTCTCTTTTTCTCCTCAGCTGCCTCTTTTTGTCTGTCTCTGTCTCATATGGCTTCTGCTGCTCACAGTAGACTATATCGTTATAATTAACCAACTTTTGGAATGCTATCTTGTGGTCTATAGCCTTGCAAAGTGTGGGATTGCAAGAATTTAACCCAGTATTCTTAACATGTTTTCAGAAGAATGGTGTGCAGTGTGCTTGTTATTGGAGACACATTTTATTATGCATTTTATTATCCTACAGCAATTTCTACTTCATTGTTAAACCACTTCCACATATTTAGAAATGATCCAACTGCACTTAGGTTAATTTATTTTGTGACAGCACTTCTTCTGTCACTGCATAGTGTTGGCTTGATTCCTTCCAGAGGGCTTCCTACATCTTTATGTTGAAGCTAAGCTGGAAAATTTGGCAATTCCTGCAGTACACTCAAGATCCTTTTCTTCGTTTTCAAATTATCGTCACATACTGTTATGTACAGCGCATGAAGTATAATAATCTGGAGAGAGAAAAAGACAGAGATAAAGGAAGACAGAGAGAGAGAGAGAGAGACAGAGAGAGAAAGAGAGAGAGTATGGCAACAGAGCAAGACCACTGGAGAGAAAGGGAGAGAGAAAAAGAGACAGAGAGAAGACAGAGTTAACTTTCCTTCGATTTTTATGAGTGCATTTATTAGTAAGTTAAAAAAAAGACATAAAGCTGAGGTACTGAAACCTGTTCTTTTGGTATTTTTTTCTGCAAAGTATATTTTGTTTACTTTTATTGTCTACATAATGCAACACAAAACATTATAAACTACCACGATCGGAAATAATTCATATTGCTGAATTTGTTTGTATTCTTTGTAGAAATTTGTCAGATGCTTTATTATTTGATAAGAGGGTAGGTGGCCTGGTATGAAAACCCATTTCAGCCATGACCCAGGCATAAATGCAAAAATGCAAAATTACTGACAGGCAAAGGCAAACATGCAGAGTTGAAAATAAGCATAATGAGGTAATAACTTGCATAATATGAAGGATATTTTTATCTGTACTTGTTTGGTTCATTATTAAACAATGCTTTCTGTGGTGAATGTGTTCAATACTGCATTCAATGGTGAATAAAGACATAAAATCAAATGGTCATACAATATATTTATGCCGATTTATGTTGAATGTATAGCCAAAAGAACTGAATTATTTACTCATTTTCTTTATGCTTCACTTGATGAAGAGTAGCAAACTAAGTAGTGCTGGCCAAGCTTCCATTTCTTAGCAACAGATTCTAGCACATCCAGGGGAATTGCCAAATATTCTCAGGCTAGCCAAGCAATATAGTCCCTCTTCCGTATCCTGGTCTCTGCCAGGATTTCCACTTAGTGAGTTGTGCCTGAAACAGCTGCAGTGGGTGACACTAGAGAGCATCCTTAAAAGATTTCCAAACCACCTCAATTGACTTCTCTTCTTCCAGAGGAATAACAGCTCTACTCAGTGACTCTAACAGTTTATCATGTTCCTCACCGTATTATAAAGTGCAGTCCCAATGGCCTGAAGGGAAACCTTATTTCTGCCACTTATACCCATATTCTCATTTGGGTACTTTTCCCTTAAACCCCTACCATGCATTTTAGGAGCTGTATTGCCTGATTCTGGCTTATTTGTTTATCAACTTCCTACTGCATTACAGACATTTGATTAAAAAGTCACTTTTTCTCTGTATTGCCTACCTAGCTGGGTGGTACCTATGTTTGCATTTTCAGTAATACCCACTACACACCTGGAATGGGGTGGTTGACTAGGGAGCAGGAGAAGGGTCCGGCGGCATGTTAACGATTGCTCCAAAGTCCAGGGGGAACACACAGCAGTAGCCATTCATCTGTTATAATCAGTCGAGACTGGTCATAGGCAGAAGACATGTCAGGTAAGGTGATTTGCTGTTCATTCTGACCTCGGTTACTGGTCATTGAGAGGATGTAGTGGGACCGTGCTTCATGAAAAGAAATCTGGCAGAAAATGTCGACCTCACAGCTGTACACAAGGGTAGGCTGTCATACAAAGGTTCACTACTTAATACACTACTCGAAAGCCATGCCATTTGTCTGATTTGCAGGTGACCTACACTTTACGATGAAAGCAGGTGTGATTGTAACAATCATATCCATGCAGATGACTGGGTGACAGCTTCTATTAATAACTGTAAGCAGGAGTCATCACCAACACAAATTTACAGCAAAGGGGACAACACTTGAAAGAAGATAACACTAAACAGTTTGGGGAAACAGAATGTGTAGTATCGATCCAGACCCGTGAGGGAAGAAATAAGCCAAAAGCCGCCAATACAGCTCCTAAAATGCATGGTAGGGGGTTAACGGAAAAGTACCATCATTTGTGTTGTAAATATCCACAGCTCATGGTCACAACAGAGGAACCAGCACATAGGAAAATCATTAAACTGAGAGCTTTGCTTGAGAAATCATTTCCTGCTTCAACATTCTAAGATGATTCAGCGTAGTGTTTGTCATCCCCATGATTATTCTTTCCCATCACTCATTAATAAAAAAAAAAAAAAAAAACTTGAAGGTAAAGTACTCCAGCAATGGTAGCTTTTCCACCCACATGATGAAAACAGTCTGCATTTTTCTGGGAGACCACCATGATCTCAGATTTGGAGGTGCTGATTCTCATCACCTCTGTTTCATACTCAAATGTGAATCAACTGAGTGCATGTCTAAAATCACAGCAAAATGAAATCAAGAGGGCAGCATCACCTGCAAGTGCCGGTTCCCAGACCCAGTTATCTCACAGCTGTGCTCTGTTGTAGTCTTCCTCTTATTCTTTAAATGAAATTTGAAAACAGAAGTTTTGATATAAGATATCTTTGGTACAACTAAGCACCTACCTTGAATGACTTTGACTTACTACCAAACTATGCATGTACCTCTTGTTTCATTTGCACAGAGAAGAGCTAGTTTGGAGGTGGTTTCCAGATACCCCTTTAGTCTGCAGAACCTTAGAACATGCTAGAGCAGATAACCATAAACTTCTAAATCTTATTTTTTTGAAATTCCCACAATACTCCACATATATGAGGATGGCTTGGGTGGAATCTGCATTTTTCCCCAAATTCTAAGATTTATTGAAAGTCTCATGTCTAGCACTCTGGAAAAGAGTTTCACAGGAGACTGACTTACCACCTATGACTTTATCACACTGCCTGATCCACTTTCTTAAAGTGGGTGTTCACCACTTTGGTTTACAAATCCAGAGATACTGCTCCAACCTTCTGTGCAAGAACATGCTAGCCACACTGTGCTTACTTTGCCGACAACTTTCAGCATCTCTGTCTGGATCTCATCCAACTATCAGCAGCCATACTATTACAGGAATATCTGATCAGTGAATGGATTTCAGCTATAGTGACAAAGTCTAGTGCATAAAATGTTTCAGGCTTGCCCTCCTGATAGGTGGGCATGTCTGCTGTGTTAAGTGGTTATTCTGAATTTCTCTCCCTCCTCCCTACAATTTTCCAGTAGTGGTCAGCAGTTTCATAGCCCTGTTTAGCAGAGTTATAGTAAGGTCCTGCATTCTTCTCTTGTAATACTAAATGGTTTGCCAGAACATCTTTGGAGAATTCCTCCACGTTCTTTCCAAATTCTCCATGTTCTTTCCAAACTCCTCCCATGCCTTTTACTTTGGAAATCTTTGCTGTGGCAAGTATCTCGATCTGTTAATTTCACTCATTTGAATCAGGAGAACCCATTTTATGTATTGAGCACAAACAAAGATAACACGTTATGCTAAAGTCCTGTTGTACCAAACCAAGTAAGTCCAAACAGAAAAGTAAAGTAACAGGCCACTGCTGAAACAATTCCAGTTAAAACCACCTTTAATTAGTAAAAGTAAGCGCTTTCGGAATAATCCTTCATCAGACATATTTTAAGATAACAAAAGCAACCATATTTAAAAGACAAGCCATCCAATCATTTACTCATAAAAACCCGCCTATTTTGTAACACAGGTTTAATAGGTAATACATCATTAAGACCTGGGGGTCTATGTGCTCTTAGATCTACTATCCATTTAGATTCAGCTAATGCTGTTCTGTGCTTGATATCACCCCCCTTGTCATTAATTCTAATGTTGACAATACATCTAAACTTAAAAGTGTGTGTGGGATATTGGTTGATATGCCTATAGAGAGCATTACTCTCTTGACATGTTCTGATGTTGCTAAGATGTTGTAAAATCCTGACCTTCAGCATATTGTTGGTCATACCCACATAAAAACATTCACACTGTTCACAATTAGCCATATATACTAAGTGTTGTGTCCTGCAAGTTGCCCTCCCTTTAAAATAAAAGGTTTTTGTCATATTAGGATGTTTATACTCAATATCTCTATTGATATATGTGCAGGCCTTACAATTGCCACAGGGATGTGTGCCCACTCTCATATTGGGTGTATATCCCTTGTCCAGATGTATCTCTTTACATAGTAGCTCCTTAAGATTATTATTCCTCCTATAGTTGAACGTAGGACATTCTCCCACTATATCCTTCAGGCCAATATCACTTCTTAGTATGTTCCAATTATTCTGTACTATCTGGCAGATGTCTTTTATATTACTGCCATAAGTAAAAAGAAGTTTAGGTTTGTCCTTCCTATAACAATTCAAATCAGTGTGTGCCTGTCTATCCCTAGCAGGACCTTCCATCCATGGCCTATGCTTTGTCTTTCTATATTGTTTATTGCCACCCACAACATTACTAACCATAGCTCTCCCATATCCCCTGTCCGTGAAGTGTCGACTAAGCCTAGATAATTCTTCATCACAGCATGCATCTTCTGAACACACCCTAGATATCCTACCCACTTGACTCTTGACAATGTTGGGAAAGATGTGTCTCGGATGCATGCTGTCAAAGGATAACAGTGTATTTTGCCAACATTTTATGTATTGCTTAGAAGATCTCCTTCTTCCACTCCACAGCGATAACAATGAGTTATAGCCTTCCCAAAAGTCTGGCTTCTAAGACTTCGTGTTTCTTTTAAATGTTATAATATTAGACTATAAACAACTGATTCATTTTGATGTGTTGCTTCAGTTTTTTAAAAGTATGAAAGTGAAATTAACAGGATTGTATTTTATTGCTTGCACCTTTTGAAGTGCTGTTGAAGAGGAATTCATAGATATCAAAACATTATTGCACGAGTTGTTAAGAGATGTCAGTGGCATTGCTTAGTTCTGTTTTAGATCTATGAGGCAAACTCCCATAAGAATACAAAGTTCTGATTTCTTCATTAATACTTCTTTCAAAATTCTTTTTGAAGGGTCTATATTAGAACATCGAAGTTTCAAAACTTCAAATGTTCTAATATCAACCCCTATTCAACAAAAGCTGAAAATATTGAACATACAGAACAGCAAATCTTTTCCTAGGGAAACCAATTGCTGTTCCAAAACACATACACACAACAAAAGCACACCAAACAAACAGCAATCCACACACATACACCTAAAATCTTACACCTAACCCTACACTAAACTATACACACACCACTAACTGTCCGCTTACCTTAACCCAAACTCTAACCCTAAGATCCGTCACCCGCACCCTAACCTAACTCACCTAACCTGCCCTAACCTTCACGTCCACACAATCGCATACATACCTAACCCGCGCCATAACCCTAACTCACCTAACCCGCCCTAACCCTCATGTCTACACAATCGCACACATACCTAACCCGCACCCTAACCCTAACTAACCTAACTTGCACTCAATCACACACTTACATGAACCCAACCCGTAGCTTTCCACCACAGCACTGAAAATACTGAAGCAACAGAAACGGACAACCAAATCCTTTCCCTAGGAAAAAATTTGGTTTTCTGTTGCTTCGATATTTTCAGCTTTTGCTGAATAGGGATCGATATTAGAACATTCAAAATTTTGAAACTTCAATGTTCTAATATAGACCCTTTTTGAACCCTTGTTAGTAATAATCTATGAATATTTGCTTAGTAATAGCTACTTATTATATATTTGTCTCTCGTGTATGCTTCAGGATTTAATATTGTACTTTGTGTATTTGACCGTATGCTTCAAGACTCAAAATTGTATTATTTCTATATTATTGCACTTTTATTCCCCTGATCTGAACCAGAAAATGGTTCATCTGGCTTAAAGTTCTACCCTTGTTGACAAAGGAAAAATAAAATAATAAATATTCTGGCTTCATTGACAGGCCTGATAGTTGACTCCCTTAAAAAAAAGATTGTTTCTATATATTTATTTGGGTACATATATAACAATCATGTCTTAAAATACTACGTTATTCTCTTACTATATTATTGTCATATTTTGCTCTCCCATCCTTAAGTGCCCACATCACTCCTTTCTTCTTTATTTGGCTCTTAGTACACGTATAAAAGTTTAACATATTTTCTCTTTTTTTTTGTAGTAATTTTACCCATGAGATAAATATCTGCATTGACTGTGATGCCATATTCTGATTCCTGCTTTAGTTCGTTTTCTTGATAATTGTAACTTTTCTACTGCTTGAAACAATTAACTAATTTGGTTCTCTAATGGTTCAGTAAGACAGATCTCTCCCCTCAAAAATCTATAAGATAGTGTATAAAAGGATAGTGCTTCCAACTTTTAAACTGCATTACTTTCAAAATAGGACTGCATTGTTCAGATCACCCAGTGTGCTTAGTTCAGCATCCAAAAAATTAGCAACCTCCCATTCTGATTCATTTTAGGATAGATGTTACCCACCTGGCACTTCAAAACATGTGCTGAAACTGCCAATTACATCAATCTTTGTGTAACACTATTGCTAATATGTTTTTCGTCTAACTAGGTCTAACCATTTGCAATACAATTTTCACTTCTTCATCATTATTAGAAACTATTTTGTTTAGTTTCTATATCTGCAACAAGGGCTACCTTAAGTTACTGGAAATACATTTATCCTACTCTTTTTTATTAATAAATTAATGATGGTGTCACATTGCTCCTACAAATTTTGAAAATATTCAGAGTTTAGAAACATTATTAAATTTAATTATAGCCAAATTATGTTTGCAGAGATCTGAAGAGGTGTGAAGAGTAAGTTACATGCGAGTTTAAGAAAGAGAAGCTGTTAAACAGTGGAAGCATGACAGAGAGAAAGAGAAAAAGAGAAAGAGAGAGAGAGAAACACATTTTTTAAAGAAGCACTATTTCAGAGCATTATTGTACACCACAGCACATTTGCAGTAGCAACAACACAATGAATATTAAACAGCTTAATTAAATTAATTAATTTAAATATGCTAACAAATACTTGTTTCTATCTGAATGTTGGAGCCTTTGTCAGTGCTTCATCTCTCTCTCTCTCTCTCTAGTGTGTGTGTGTGTTTGCATGACTCATTTGGCCTTATTCTAAAAGATTCTGGATAGTACAGCAGAGACACTCCCCATAGTGCTTTACTATCCCAAACTAAACATTCATCTCCATCACGATATGGCATCATCATTGAGACAGCTATGATCAAATCAGTTGCTCACAATATGGAGTACATGAATGTATGATATTCCAGCTGTACCAGGAGTATATAATGCAGTCCATACAAGTCTATGGTAATTCATCTCAGTAATGAGATTCTATAAAAATTCTATGGTAAGGAATGCCGTTACCCGATTTTGGTGTAACCAAGCTGGGCCAAGGCCATGGCAGAACTGCAGAAAGTTGACATACACATGGAGCTGTACATCCAGTGAGACATGCTACATAACAGCACCACCTGTATGACAGAGGGAAAAATGCATGCATGACAGGCAGTATACCATCTTGCATGCATTCTCACTGTCTGTAGACCAGGATGAGCACTGAATTACAATAGTCAAAATTGTATCTGTGGGAGTCATCCCCACTGAAAACCAGGGATGATGTGCAGGCTACTTAACTGTGTATGTATGAGGTCTTTGACCAGCCTCCCAGTGGCACCACAGCAGCAGATGAACCGATCATATGCACCTGTATGCGAGGCTTGCTACTGCAGGCATCTTGCCTTCTCATCATGTACTATCTGCAGTATCAGTTCTTTCTTTCAAGTGGAGTTGTTGCAATACTAAAACTGACCATTGACGTTAGTGGGCAATTACATTGCTTCAGGTTTGTTCATTTTTGCAAGCCCATTTCTCTTTTGCAATTGGGCACAAAGCTCTTCCAGTTTCCACTAACATACACTGAATGAGGACTGACAGAGCCCTTAGTTTTGCACTTTTGCACTTTACAAATATTGACAAATATACAAATGTTTAAACATATTGCTATAAAATCTGTTTAAATTTTCATCTCTATTAGACCCCTACTCGTTTTTCCATAAGCACCATCAGATTTTACTTAATATTGTTGTTAAAATCCATTTACTATTAAACATAATTTCATTTACTCTTTCATTCCATATAACCCATATATTCTTTTAATGTATTCTTTACTTCTATGCTTATAAAATCCATATTTAGTCATACCCATGCTTATTTTACCCACGTCTTTTATATCTTACAAAAATCTTCTTTGCATAGTTTCCCCATAATGTTTGTACTCTTTTACATTTCAAAAACATTTTCCATAGTTTCTTCTTCTGGACAATGTAAATATATTCTATCACTTTTCTTTTTGTATGGCAGATTTCCTTTTACTGGCAATTTATCTGTTAACAGTGTTCACAAAAAAAATCTTGACATTCTGCTTTTTGATTACACCATGTGCTTCTTATTTTTGTAGTCTTAATTCTTTCATCTTTTAGATTTTCCCATAGTTTTACATACTAATGTTTTTATAATTACATCTTTATATCATACCTTTTTATCATTTCTATATTATTAGTTTTTATTTTCTACAAACATATTTTTCTTGGTAACATTTTATTTCTTCATTTATACACTCTTTTTCTCTTTTACTCTTTTACCATACCTCAAAAATGTTCATACTTATATTTATACAATTTTACTACTAATCTTTTATTTTTTTATGTATCTATTTTAATACTTTGCAGAAATTTATTGAAGCAGCATATACTACTGGGTTAATTAACCCTAAACATACTTATTTTATTTACATACAAAATTCCTCTTTTTACTGGGTTTAATTTAGAGCTGCATATAAAAAAAAACATCTGCAATAATTCCTTTTCAAATACTGTTGGCAAAATAAATGCACTTGCTAAGTATACTATTTTCCCATCAGAACTGAATTGATCAAATAAGGCCTTTTTTCTGGATGATAATTTATAAGTTCTCCAGAAAAGACAGGTTTGCTTTATTTCTTCTATTCTTTTTTCCCATTGCATTCTACTTACATCTTTATTTCCAAATGTTATACCTAATAGAGAAATTTCATTCATTGTAAAATATATACCCATATCTTTACTATATCACCTAAACCTTACACTATCCCTATCATCTCTAGACACTAATTTGTACAATTTATTACTTCTTTTATCCAAATTTTGTTTTTCACAATTATTATAACATCATCTGTATATGTTAACAGAAGTAGAATTCTCAACCCTTCAGGTGTTATATACCCTGTCTCCTTCATTTTGTAATTTATTTCACATACTATCACATTCACAACTAATACAGAGTATAAAACTCATTGAACACCCCTGTCTTACACCATTCTTCATATGTGCCTCTTGGCTTAACCAGCCATTTACAAGTATTTTTACTTTATTATTACTATTCATTGACATACATAATTTCCGAACTTTCTCACTTATATTATATTGTTTCATTACTACCCATAAGATTTTATGTCCACTTATGTCAAATGCTCTATTAAGGTCTCCTGTCATGATTTTCACTTCTTCTTTTCTATTCATATTATCATTCCAGTTTCTTCAACTATCATTAATAATTCTTGACAACCCTACCCCTTTAGGTTCCCTATTAGCTGATCGAAGATGTATTCTTTTGAATGCATCTTGGTCGAACTTTATAGTGCCAAACAGCAAAATACCAAAGCAGCATATAAGCAAATTCTTTCCCTGAGAAAGAAATCGCTTGGCCTCCTTCGGTATTTTGCCTTCTTCGTTACTATAGTGTGGTCTCAGAGTTGGTATATTTAAGTAGGGGTGTGTGGGGGGCAAAGCCCCCCATGTCGGGGGTTGTGAGGGGGCAAAGCCCCCCACATTAGAAATAGTTTGTGGTGTGTGTGTGTGTGTGTGTGTGTGTGTGTGTGTGTGTGTGTTTCTCAAAACAGCAATTTTTTTCCCTGGGAAAAAAAATCGCTGTTCTTAGTGTTCGAGATTGTAAGCTTTTGCTTACATGGGGTCGATGAATCAGTGTTCGCTTTTCTAAGCATTCGATGATGCAATGTAGACCCCCCCCTATACTATATATACTATATTCCATAATATTTTCCATTTTAGTCTCAAATCTCTTTTGTATTATTTTCATAAAACTCTTATAATCATTATTATTTAATACTATCATTCGCTAATATTTTAATTGTCTTCTATCTTCCTTCCTCGATATGAATTTAAGTATTCCAGTACATAATTCTTAATACATAAAACCTTCATTTAACCATTTATGCAAAATCTTTAAAAAATATTTTTTTTGCCAGTCCTTTAAATATTTATACATTCCATATCCTATTCCACGTAGTCCTACAGCCAAATCTATATTTATTTGTCCTAATACTTTTATCTAGCTCATCCAAAGAAATCTCCTTTTCCAGCTCTTTAATCTCCATTTCTGTTAACTTTTCAATTTTCAGTGTTTTTTTTTTACTACCTTCTTTTTTCTTTAAACATTCTTGTACATATTGTACTGCACTGTTCATGACCTTTTCCTGAGTTATTTCTATTTCTTCATTTACATTTTTTTATTTCTGTCATTACACTACCATCTTCCTTTAATAATCTGTTTAAGTAACTCAGTACTTCCTCTCTTTTTCCTTGTAAAGAATATCTTTCCTTTTATAAGAATTCTTGATTTATTTAGTATAATTTTTTTCTTTGTCAAGGTACTTTCTATCATTATGTTCTAAATATTCAAATGCATCATTATATGTTCTTTTATATTTTTCTTTCTTTACTTTTCTCACAACATATTGCCACTGTAAACAACATTTTTTTATATTTTCCTCAAATGTCATGCACCATTCAGACCTTCTTTTTCTTCTTCTTTCAGCTTTTTTCCAGTTAGGGGTCACTACAGTGGATCACCTGTCCACTCATGATTGGCAGTGGAATTTTATGGTGTTGAGTTGCCAGCCTGGCACCCAACCTTCCAAAGAAGGCACACACATACGCACTCACACCTGGGGCCAATTTAGCATGTCCAATCCACCTACAGCATGTCTTTGGGATGTGGGAGGAAACAGGAGCACCTGGAGGAAACCCATGCAACCACAGAGAGGACATGCAGACTCCATACAGAAGGCACCCCAGCCGAGGATCGAATCAGAGAACCTCTTGCTATGAGGTGACAATGCTAACCGCTGCACCACCATGGCCACCATCATGCACCATTCAGACCAATTTCTATAAAATGTAATATGATCTTTCCATAACTGTATTATTAATCTCTTTCCTTCTTTATTCCATGCTTTCTGGTTTATCCTTTTTATTTATTTGCCTATTTTTATATATTCCTGTTTTCCTTATCTCTAGCTATATTGACAGATGATCAGTAAACTCTGTTTCACCTACCTTTCTTCTAATACTAAACCTTCTGATATCATAAAATAATCTATTTCAGTTCTATGCATATGCTTTTTGTAAGTCCATGAAGTTTTGTCTGAAAGTTTTAACTTACCACATCTTATAACTTCTAACATTTTTCTTATATAATTTCCTATCTTTTTATGCTTGACTCCTAAATCAAAATTATAGTCTTCTCTTATTAGAATATTCATATTTATCACTGCATAGTTTAAAATCTAATGAAATAAGCTTTCCTTTTTTTACAATCAGTATAAGCATTTAACGTTATAATTCTATATCCTTGTTCTTTCCATTTTAAATCTCCAGTGGTTAACTGTCCTATTTTTGCTGAAGTTACATCTAATAACTTTATTATATTTCTACAGAATATGTTTTTTCCAGAACATTTATCATTTCCCAAATTCCAGGTTATCTTTCCTCTCCATAGTTTCTCTATTTGCAATCTTTCTTCATTTGTTAAAAATCTTGTCTTCTAAAATAATTGTATCTACATCACATGTATTACATCACTGCAAAATTCCTGTTCTCCTTACTATATTCTTAATAACATTCACATTTACAAAAAACAGTATAAAAATCTTCATTTTCTCTTTTCTGTAGATTCATGGTTTCATAAGTTAATAGCTAATTACTAGGCTAACTTTCTTAATGGACCATTCTAAGCCTATCCAATTTCCTTCCTAAAGGTGAGAATCAACCACCGTACTTTGCATCTGTGAGTCAAACACCATAACCATTATACCAACCCACAAACATTGCTGTATTTATTTCTTTTTTATCCATTTCATTTCTTTTTTCTTTTGTATTTATCCCTTTAAATTTTCTTTTTGTGTCATTTACTGTTTTACCACTGAATGAACATTTGATGGATATGGTTCAGTGTTTAGCCATTTGATGCTAATGTTATTTGATGCTTAAACATAGACCCATGTGTGTGTGTGTGTGTGTGTGTGTATATATATATATATATATATATATATATATATACACATATATGTGTGTGTGTATGTATATACATATATATATATATATATATATATATATATATATATATATATATATATAAAATATATATTATATACGTGTGTGTGTGTATGTGTGTGTATATATATATATATCTATATATATGCGTGTTAGTGTGCGTGTGCATTTATGTATATATGTATATATATAGAGAGAGAGCAATATAGACATAGAGATGTCTATGTTTATGTTATATGTGTGGGATTATATATTTATGTGCATGTTATAGTTGGCTGTGATTTTAGATAGATAGATAGAAGGGATTATTCAAGAACTACATATGTGGCATTCTTTGGACTAGCTAATAGTAAAGTGCTTCTCAATTTGAGAGATAAATGCTTTCAGGACTTTAGATTTCCAAACAGAAGCAGTTCAAAATGAAACTTTGTGATTTTGTAACTTCTGCCTGATTATAGGACAAATATTGCTAGAAGTTTTGCCTTGACCTTGATTGTAGTTGAACAAGGTCTTCAGACCAGCTCATCTGCCCAATTAAATAATTCAGACTTTAGGTCTAGTGAATGAACATGCTAAGCAAGTAACAAAGAGATGTCCTTGGGTATTTAAGGATTAATTAAGAACTAGATGACTATAGATATCTGGAGCAGGTTTTCAGCTGAAGTGCTTTCAGAAAGATGGCCATTGACTTAGATATAAAAGGATGAGACTGCCAGCTAGTATTTTGACATTCAAATAAACTAAAAAATAATGGGCATTCTCCATGGTCAGACAGTGGTGCTCTATTCTGGGTAAATCTATTTGTGTATCAAAAATTTTCATTCAGAGTTACCTGGAATGTCTCTACGTTAGGTAAAAACAAATAGGACACTGCACCTTAAAGCTGAAATTAAACACTTCTAACAATCAAACCTCTTCTCTCTTCAGTAAGGAAATTTAGTACTATGTGGCAGGTCATTAGTAGGGCCACAGTTTTAATTATTGCTCTATTGGCATGCCAAGTGAACTTAATGATGTATTATACAATGACTGGCCAGTAATATTCAAAAGGAGCATGCTGATTGGTCAGTTCAGCCAGCGTGCCCATTGTAAATCCAAGAATATACCAATGGAAATAGGTCCAGTCACCAGATCTTTTTTTTCATTAGTATATCTCATAACATTTTTACTTTTCTTTCTTTTTTTTAAATAAATCTACAAAACTGAAGACCTCAAACAAATGAGGGGGCTGGAGCAGAAAAATAAAAGGATAATCAGGTACATTCTGCAAAACTAAAGAAACGTACCTGATTATCCTTTTATTTTCTCAGTACCAGCTCTCCTGAACGTTAAATGTCTCCCGGTTTCTTTTTTCTTTTAAATTTAAAAAAAAAAAAAAAAAAAAACAATGGAGATCTTCCTTTCTCCATTGCTTCCTTTGCCCAGCACTGATGTACTGCGTAAGCATGGGAAATCAAGTCCCATACACATGTGCAGTACATCAGAAAAGCCCCAGGATACCAGAAAAGCATGGAAGGACACCAAGGAGGCATTATACAAAGACATTATTTAAGAAAAGTTAGTATTTCTTTCTTAAATAATGTCATAGTATAATAGCAATAACTGACTTTGTGATGTGGTATATTGAAGATTTACCCATGGTTGGCTTTATTTAATCACTCAGGCCTTGCCCCCATGATTAAACCACACCAACCATGGGTAAATCTTCAATATACCACACTGACATTGTTGATTATTGCTATATTAAACCAGGTCCTAAGGTATTGGAAAAGATAAACAGACTGCCTGTTTCTTAATAAGAGCTGTTATTATAATGTCTTTGCCAGCAGAGGAGACTTAAATATGGAAAACAGCATATCATTTGTCTTTTGAAAACTGATCCTCAGGCTTCACCAGTTTGACTACTGGGATTTTATCGCTGGATACTATGTTACTGAAGACATCTGTCTTTAGATGCTGTACGAGTAAGTCTTCAGCTGAGCACGTCATGCTGGCCTTGGTTAGGTACAGAAAATGGGTTAATTAAATGGGGGAAAGTAACAGTCATAGAACTGATACTTGGAGTTCTGGATATGTTAGGGAGAATTGCTGGAAAAATTCCTTTCATCAATGGAAATCTTTTCCAGTTCCATATTGTCATACTCAGAACATCAAGTCTCATTTCATCACTGATAGACTACATTTTGCCTCTATGTCTTGTGAGGTAAGGACGTTTTCCCTTACTCTGGAGGTTGGGTGACCTTAAGTTTACTATAAGTAGATTAGCAGGGTGATGAGAATATAGAGCGGATTTTGTATCACATCCAAAGTTGTACCTTTTGTAATATTTATGAAAGTCATTAGTGCAAACTGTTGACTTTGACATTTTATGTTGTAGGGTAAGGTGATGGAGTTGACAATTATAGGTTAATAGGTGTGTCCTAGGCTAATGACAACTAGTGCCTTTTTAAGCCTAGCCATGCTAATGACAACTAGTGTCTTTTTAAGCCTAACCATGCACCCCAAATGTCTGTCAAAATTCTGGCACCCCTGATAAGTGTAAGCAGGGGCTTGAAAGATAAAGCATTTACAAGCAGGGACCTGAGAGATGAAACATTTGCAGACTGCCTGTGTCCATCAGAAAGGTAGGTATCAAACCAAGAATTAATTTCCTGTTCTGTTTCCAGATGGTCAAGTAACACTTCAATTTGGTTAGGGAGGATTTGCATTGTATCTAATTTTATGAATTGTTGTCACCTTCTTTAACTTTGAAAGTTTTTTCTTACAGGTAGTTTATGATCCTAGAGAATAATCTTTAAGACAGCAGTTTTCTCAGTAGTCTTTCACAGAGAACTGAACTGAATGCTTTTGACAAATCTATAAACACTACATCAGCAAGGAATCCCTAATTCATTGCTTAGTAAATGTTCCTTGGGGGTGGGGGTGGGGGAACTGAATGGGAAAGAGACAGACAGACAGAGAGAGTACAGATGTTATCTTACTTAGACCCCTCATGAAGTCATGCTTTCTGTCTAAAAATAGACCACAACCTTGGGATGTTTTTTATGTAGTAAGGAAACAGATGGTCCTAATAATCTAGACAGATGAGATTTATGTTACATAGGATACGTAGTTTTATACCCTGTCTTCCAGAAGAGAACAGCACTGCTCTACACTCAGCATGGCTGGTAGCTTCCATTAAAAGAAATGGTTATTAAAGCAAATACTCTCAAATTTAGCTTCCTAGATACAACAAGCTACAGTTTTATGAATTTATAAATAAGATTAAGTCCAAAACAAAAAGAGAAACCAGAAAAAGACCAAAAACCAAATGTAAAATTGAAAAATAGCTGGTCAGGCAGAAGTGTAAAACAAACAGGAACTTTAATAAAACTTTACACACTAAATAAAATCAATAAAACAATAAAAAACAGGATAAGCGCTTTCGTACACACAGGTACTTCTTCAAATCCATAAATGCATCCACAGTGAGTTTTTTATATGCACAGCCTAGTGTTTCAAGTCACGTGATTTCAATAAAGGCCTAATTGGATTAACTTCATTTAACCCTTTACCTTCATTGGCTCTAAGCAAACGCATCCATTTTATTTCAATACATTCTGTCTTAGTTTTTACATCACCACCTCTCAAGCCTGGTATATACATATCCAAAACTATAAACTTAAACCAGTGCTCACACCTTGCTGACATAACATGTTTTGATAAAGCATTCCTCACATCTTGCTTGCTAATACCATAAACATGCTGTCTAATCCTATCCCTTAAACAGTGGTTGGTCTTCCCAACGTAAAAGCTTTGACAAACTACACATGACGCACAGTAGATTATATTCTTACTACTACAGTCAGCATGTGATCTAATGCTAAACACCTGTCCTGTATCTGGGTGTACAAACTGGTCATCTGAATCCACATATCTACATGCACTACAATGATGGCATGGGAATTTCCCTATCCTCTAGCTATGGGCTCTCCTCTGACCGTCAGATAGGAGTTTATAACATAACATTTTCTTTAATGAGGGGCGAGTCTTAAAACAAAAATATGGTGTGTTTCCTAGTAGCCCTTTGCACTTATTATCAGAGATTAAAATTCTCCAGTGTTTTCTAATAATTTCACATATATGTCCTGAATTCTTTGAGTATGTAAGGCTTATACATATCTATTAATTTCACATATATTTCCTGAATTCTTTGAGTATGTAAGGCTCATACATATCTCATGAGAGCGCTCCTCATTATGGGGAGTAACGTCCTCTGCTCTACAATCAAAGTAAGGTCTTGTACATGTCTCCCTTTGCATAACTGCATCATTCTGTGCTATCGCTATCTCTGCAGTAGTATACCCACTGTCCAATAAATTACTGCTAAATGTATCAAAAGACTCATAAATATCTCTATCTCTTGTATTCAGTCTTGCCATTCTAAAAAAATTGTCCTCTAAGGACATTCTGCTTGACATGTCATGGGTGCATACTGCAGGAATGTACTGTATTGTTGGTCATACATGATTTAACAAACTGTTTTGTGTACAGACCGCTTGCAGTCAACTACCATAACATCCAAGAATGAAATAGACTCAGTAGAGCATTCATAAGAAAAATGGAGAAAGCTAGTAGTGTTATTCAGATAACAAACAAACTGATCTAAACTTCTCTGTGTCCCCCTAAACAAGAAACAGATTGTCCACATAATGACCATAAAACAATATTGAACTTTTGAAACTGTTAATGTCAGAAAAAGCACTCCTGTTCCCATTCCACCAGAACCAAATTGGTGTAACTGTTCGCACATGCCATGCCCATTGCTACTCTTTTTTGTTGCAAAAAATATTTACTCTCAAACATAAATACATTATGTCCCAGAATAAGCTCTATCAACGTGCAGATAGACTTTTTCATTATGAAAAGCAGTGTCCCTATTCAAGCTCCTCCTGACACTATCAATACCTTCGTCATTTGGAATACAAGTAAAGAGTGAAGCTATATCTAACGTAACTAGCATCATCTCTTCTTTAAAGTCTGTTGTGGACCATCTACACAACTTGCTGAGGAAATCTCAAGTGTCTTTTAAGACGTTCCCCATCTCATTTATGACCGGGTGAAGTTGTTTTTCAACAAAAATTGACATAGGCTCCATGGCCAAACCCCTACATGACACAATTGGTCTCATAGGGGATGTGATGGATCTTTATGGACCTTTGGAAGCCCATACATTTTTGGTACTACTGCATTCTCTACCATAAAATACTCATACAAACTTTCATTAATCACACCATCCATGAGAAGATCTTCTAGTCTCCCATGAATGTCAGCTAGTAATATCTCTATTCTCTGTACATCTAGTTCAACATAAATGCAGTCCTCACTTAACATTACATTCATTAAAGTTCCTGTTTGTTTTACACTTCTGCCTGACCAGCTTTTTTTTAATTTTACATGAATTTATAAATGCCTCAGATTATGTTCTTTGCCTCTGATGTATCCAAACTAATTTAAGATAAGTAAGAAATCTCTAGTTATTTCTGATAAATAAATTGCATTTGAACATTTAAAGTATTGCAGATGTACTTGTCTTCTCAGCCAGTGTGACTTTCCACCAATATATATATATATATATATATATATATATATATATATATATATATATATATATATATATATATATATATATATAAAAAGACACACACACATATCAAGATAGCAAGTATTTCTAATTGGGTTCTCAGTGCTTATTTCTTTGTCTTTGATCTATGGTTTGTATATTGTTTACCAAATACTGATAGATTGAATTTACCATTTTTAAATACCTAATTATGATATTTAGTTTTCATCCTAAAATCCATTTCACACTGATCTCTTGCATTTAGGCTCATTCATGAGGAATGACTATGCACCCCATGGAGTATTTTGCCTTATCTTTTCACATTACTAGTGTGCGTGCCACCATATTATTTTCTATAGGAATTTGTATTAGCTCATCTCTGTACTACATTAAATTGCACAATTACCTAATGACATTTCTGTTTTTTTGCCTGATAACTAATGTGAGAGTGAAACATTATTTGATAGGGCACATATTTTGTTAGTATAATAGCATCTGCAGCTTATTTCATAATCAGGAATATAGCCAGATTGAGGGAGACGTGGTGCACATCTACTGTTGAAGTTGGTGCCCCATTTTGTTTCAGTGTACTAGCAGTCTTTCAAAGGAGGGTAAATGTATGTGTAAGGTAAAATAGCTTTACGCAGATCCTTAGGAGAATGACTCCACAATACAGCAATGAGGCACTGCATAAATATATACATACCAATGTGACAGTGATCTGTATAAGATTATTGCTGCTAAAGTGACTTCTGGCAAGAATTTAAAGCAGACAGAAATAGAGCAATGGGCATATATACAGCATGATGACGTCTTCATGCTTCTAGCTAATTGTGACTGAAGTCACAGTAGCTTGGGTGATGACATATTCATCATAAGCTTCATCAGCAGATGACTATAGAAGGGTTACATACAGGTTTTGAAAATGCCTGTTTCTATCAATGGCAAAAGCCTGAGGTAAACATTAGAAGGACACACATGCATGCCAAATAAAATCACATTTTAAATTAAATAGTTGTGATACATCTGTTTAAGAAACAAATTGAGTGCAGAGTACAGTAATGATTGCAGTACCAGCAAAAATTATTTAATTTAGTCTGCTGTTTTCTTTTCTTCTGCTTTCTGGTTTTACTTACACTGATTTACCATTTTCGCCAGCAGGTGCTAAAATTGGTTGAGAGTACAGCTAATGTGTTTTTATTTTTCTTCTGAATCATATGCTTGCATGAGGAGGTAAGAATTCCATAAGGACTTTTAGTTATCTTTGGATTGATATAGCAACCTGATTTATTGAAGACCTGTTGAAGTAATCAAGCTGTTTAGCAGAAACATAAGGATCACTGACACATATTCAGTTAAAAGTATTACACGTAAGCATCCCCCTGAAGAATGCTACCATCCTGAGGTTAGAAATACATCATCGTCAAATATTCATTTTGTTGGCTATCTCAATCCATTTTCCATTAAATAATGTACTTATTTCTCGATGTACATAAAAAAGCCCTTATGATGAAAACAGATTTGTTTTCTAGAAGTGGTGGAGCTCAGTGGCTTTGCCCAAGGGATCCCTGCTACAGTTCAGACTGCCTGAATGATAGGTGTTTTAGAACCAAAGTTAATAAAATGCCTTCCACATCATATTATATGCAAGCCAGTAAATAGGCTATTTCTCCCCAGTTACAATAAATGCTGTTCAAACCTGCCAGTGGGCATACTATTTTCCCCTTTACTTCTGTAATGCTTGTAGTTATTTTAAATTAATTTAAAACTTTTATTTCAAATTTTATAGCACAGACACTGATAGCCATTTGATAAACAAAACACTACAGTCTCACATTGAAAAAAGACTTAGCACGAAGAGTAAGCTTCTCTGTCCTTGAAACTTGCATCCATTGAAACTGCATTAAAACCCACATTCAAAACCAAAGCATCTGGACAGTAGAAGATTAAATTTACCTTTGGGCTGTTTTCAAACTATAAGCCCCTTCTACACATTTTTAAGGTCATGCATACTTGCATGTGTTCTTTGATTCACCTTCCTGATTGTATTAAACTATATTCCTTGTATAATACAGCACCACTTGCTACAGTGTGTTTTAAATGTGTAGTTTTGATCATTTTCCAGTTTGCAATGACACACAATGTATGAGCTAATAATGATAAACCTACCCATTTGAGAACATTTGAACCATAAAATGACTCTCAAATTTTTGTCATCACAATTCATCAATATCAGTCAAAATGCACAATCTCTACAGAAGTAAAAGTCATTTTAATAATTTCACATTAAAGAGATCTGTAACTAACAAAGAAGTTGCTGCTGGCAAACTTTACAATTCAATGTTTCATCTATAAATTCAGTGCCTGTAGCCCTTGAAGAATAAATTACCTGTTTCATTAAAAACATTGTAAGCTGATAATATTGGAATAGGGAATTACTGGCAAACTGACAACAGTTCCATAATTACTAGGTGTCTCATCCAAAGGAGATGAGACTCAGGAGTGCAGCATCCCCATCCTCACTTAAAGTGCACCACAGTTTCAGTAATCCATCTACATAATGTGGGAGTAGAACCCAAAGTCTTCTGCACCAAAGGCAAGTATGCTACCTATGTTACCTGTTGTTCTACCAAAATTGTTTTAAAAATCACTAGAACAAACACTGACAGCCATTTGCTAAACCAAACAGTTGCACACTGAAAACAGACTTTGCATAAGCAACAATAAACTTCTGTTCCCTTGAAGCTCACATTCCTTAAAAATGCTCCCGTGATGACTGAGTTAGCTGTTAGTTTGTGTACAGGATTCAGGCTCTTGTCTCCTATAACAAAGGAACAGGGTTTGAGCCTGAGTAAGTTAACGAACTAACATGCTATCCCTAACTTGGGCACTTAAATGCGCACACACACACACACACACACACACACACACACACACACACACACACACACACACACACACACACACACACACACACACACACACACGCATGCACGCACACGCACACACACACACACACACACCTATACATGCAGCCAGAAGGAGGCTTGTGTCTCTCACAGGCATGGTAACAAGTTATGTAGAAGCTCATTCTGCTTAAATCCCATGCATGAAAGTGGCAGCAGGTTCCAATATTAAAGTCAACATTTGATGCATGCACATATGCAGATTGCATCCTTAAAGAAGAAATTATATGGATGCACTGCATCCTTAAAGAAGAAATGTATTGTTTAATTAAAACAGCAATCAGCCAATGGGCCCACCTCCAGCCAGCAGACCCTAGGCAATTGCCTAAGTTACCTCGTGTTGGATCCAGCTCTGAGGAGAGGTGCAGTTCATCAGTTTGGATAATGTAACAACTGCCATAGCTCCGAAGTTTTTAAATAATCTACAATGCTAGAAATCATTGGTGTGCAATTGCCTAGGTTACCTAGCGCTGGATCCAGTTCTGAGGAGAGGTGCAGTTCATCAGTTTGGATAATGTAACAACTGCCATAGCTGCAATGTTTTTAAATAATCTACAATGCTAGAAATCATTGGTGTCCAATTGCTTGCTTGCCTGGGCTGGCCACTACTTTTTTTGTATAAAAATATTTTGGTTGACTAGTCTAAATTGTTCACATATATAGTATTTACACTTGGCGTTGTGGCCTAGATTATCAATGAAAAGTGTTCATGATGACCATTTCATTTACTGGTTTAACAAATGACTAAATTAAAAAAGGGGCAAAACAGAAGGAGAAAATGGAGAACTTTGGGCATATTGTAAGGATGCAATTAGAACATGCTGGACTTGTCTATCTTTAAAATGAGTTCAGGCACATTCCAGCTTCTTTTACCATGAAGTGAGACATAAAAGTGCACACTTTCACGCAATGCTTATTTTAATACTGAACAACCAGTGTATCAGCTTATCAAACAACTATCTGGACTCTCTATTTCTGTTATGCAAATTTGATTTAATACTATGTTAGATTAATCTTAATTACCAAAAAAAAAAAAAAAGAAAATCATAGTATCAGTGGGTAAGTCTAACTTAGTTATTAGTACTACAGATAACTTTATTTTTTTAATTAATATACTGTCTGCACAAGTCTATTGTTTTGAGCAAGTTTTGCATTCATAACTTAAAACCAACACAGATGTGATTTCAGACATTTAAATTAGCATCATAACTAGTGTTATCTCCTAATACTAAACCTTCTGATATCATAAAATAATCTATTTCAGTTCTATACATATCCTTGTTGTAAGTCCACAACGTTTTGTCTGAAAGTTTTAACTTACCACATCTTCTAACTTCTAACATTTATCTTATATAATTTCCTATCTTTTTATGCTTGACTCCTAAATCAAAATTTTAGTCTTCCCTCATTAGAATATTCATATTTATCACTGCATAGTTTAAAATCTAATGAAATAAGCTTTCCCTTTTTTTACAATCAGTATAAGCATATAACGTTATAATTCTATATCCTTGTTCTTTCCATTTTAAATCTCCAGTGGTTAACTGTCCTATTTTTGCTGAAGTTACAACTAATAACTTTATTATATTTCTACAGAATATGTTTTTTCCAGAACATTTATCATTTCCCAAATTCCAGGTTATCTTTCCTCTCCATAGTTTCTCTATTTGCAATCTGTCTTCATTTGTTAAAAATCTTGTCTTCTAAAATAATTGTATCTACATCACATGTATTACATCACTGCAAAAATCCTGTTGTCCTTACTATATTCTTAATAACATTCACATTTACAAAAAACAGTATAAAAATCTTCATTTTCTCTTTTCTGTAGATTCATGGTTTCATAAGTTAATAGCTAATTACTAGGCTAAGTTTCTTAATGGACCATTCTAAGCCTATCCAATTTCCTTCCTAAAGGTGAGAATCAACCACCGTACTTTGCATCTGTGAGTCAAACACCATAACCATTATACCAACCCACAAACATTGCTGTATTTATTTCTTTTTTATCCATTTCATTTTTTTTTCTTTTGTATTTATCCCTTTAAATTTTCTTTTTGTGTCATTTACTGTTTTACCACTGAATGAACATTTGATGGATATGGTTCAGTGTTTAGCCATTTGATGCTAATGTTATTTGATACTTAAACATAGACCCGTGTGTGTGTGTGTGTGTGTGTGTGTGTGTGTGTGTGTGTGTGTGTGTGTGTGTGTGTGTGTGTGTGTGTGCGTGTGTGTGTGTGTGTATATATATATATATATATATATATATATGTGCATGTGTGTGTGTATATATATATATATATATATATAGAGAGAGAGAGAGAGAGCAATATAGACAGAGATGTCTATGTTTATGTTATATGTGTGGGATTATATATTTATGTGCATGTTATAGTTGGCTGTGATTTTAGATAGGCAGAAAGAAAGATAGACATACAGATAGATAAGATAGATAGAGTAGGGATTATTCAAGAACTACTTATGTGGCATTCTTTGGACTAGCTAATAGTAAAGTGCTTCTCAATTTGAGAGATAAATGCTTTCAGGACTTTAGATTTCCAAATAGGAGTTCAAAATGAAACTTTGTGATTTTGTAACTTCTGCCTGATTATAGAACAAATATTGCTAGAAGTTTTGTCTTGACCTTGACCATAGCTGACCAAGGTCTTCAGACCAGCTCATTTGCCCACTTAAATAATTCAGACTTTAGGTCTAGTGAATGAACTTGGTAAGCGAGTAACAAAGAGATGTCCTTGGGTATTTAAGGATTAATTAAGAACTAGATGACTATAGATATCTGGAGCAGGTTGTCAGCTGAAGTGCTGTCAAAAAGATGGCCATTGACTTAGATATAAAAGGATGAGAGTGCCAGCTAGTATTTTGGCATTCAAATAAACTAAAAAATAATGGGCATTCTCCGTGGTCAGACAGTGGTGCTCTTTTCTGGGTAAATCTATTTGTGAATCAAAAATTTTCATTCAGAGTTATCTGGAATGTCTCTACGTTAGGTAAAAACAAATAGGACACTGCACCTTAAAGCTGAAATTAAACACTTCTAACAATCAAACCTCTTCTCTCTTCAGTAAGGAAATTTAGTACTATGTGGCAGGTCATTAGTAGGGCCACAGTTTTAGTTATTGCTCTATTGGCATGCCAAGTGAACTTAATGATGTATTATACAATGACTGGCCAGTAATATTCAAAAGGGGCATGCTGATTGGTCAGTTCAGCCAGTGTGCCCATTGTAAATCCAAGAATATACCAGTGGAAATAGGTCCAGTCACCAGATCCACCAGATCTTTTTTTCATTAGTATATCTCATAAAATCTTTACTTTTCTTTCTTTCTTTTTTTTTTTTTTTAAATAAATCTACAAAACTGAAGACCTCAAACAAATGAGGGGGCTGGAGCAGAAAAATAAAAGGATAATCAGGTACATTCTGCAAAACTAAAGAAACGTACCTGATTATCCTTTTATTTTCACTGTCCCAGCTCTCTTGAACGTGAAATGTCTCCCGGTTTCTTTTTTCTTTTAAATTAAAAAAAAAAAAAAAAAAAAAAAAAAAAAAAAAAGCAATGGAGATCTTCCTTTCTCCATTGCTTCCTTTGCCCAGCACTGATGTACTGCGTAAGCATGGGAAATCAAGTCCCATACACATGTGCAGTACATCAGAAAAGCCCCAGGATACCAGAAAAGCATGGAAGGACACCAAGGAGGCATTATACAAAGACATTATTTAAGAAAAGTTAGTATTTCTTTCTTAAATAATGTCATAGTATAATAGCAATAACTGACTTTGTGATGTGGTATATTGAAGATTTACCCATGGTTGGCTTTATTTAATCACTCAGGCTTTGCCCCCGTGATTAAACCACACCAACCATGGGTAAATCTTCAATATACCACACTGACATTGTTGATTATTGCTATATTAAACCAGGTCCTAAGGTATTGGAAAAGATAAACAGACTGCCTGTTTCTTAATAAGAGCTGTTATTATAATGTCTTTGCCAGCAGAGGAGACTTAAATATGGAAAACAGCATATCATTTGTCTTTTGAAAACTGATCCTCAGGCTTCACCAGTTTGACTACTGGGATTTTATCGCTGGATACTGTGTTATTGAAGACATCTGTTTTTCGATGCTGTACGAGTAAGTCTTCAGCTGAGCACGTCATGCTGGCCTTGGTTAGGTACAGAAAATGGGTTAATTAAATGGGGGAAAGTAACAGTCATAGAACTGATACTTGGAGTTCTGGATATGTTAGGGAGAATTGCTGGAAAAATTCCTTTCATCAATGGAAATCTTTTCCAGTTCCATATTGTCATACTCAGAACATCAAGTCTCATTTCATCACTGATAGACTACATTTTGCCTCTATGTCTTGTGAGGTAAGGACGTTTTCCCTTACTCTGGAGGTTGGGTGACCTTAAGTTTACTATAAGTAGATTAGCAGGGTGATGAGAATATAGAGCGGATTTTGTATCACATCCAAAGTTGTACCTTTTGTAATATTTATGAAAGTCATTAGTGCAAACTGTTGACTTTGACATTTTATGTTGTAGGGTAAGGTGATGGAGTTGACAATTATAGGTTAATAGGTGTGTCCTAGGCTAATGACAACTAGTGCCTTTTTAAGCCTAGCCATGCTAATGACAACTAGTGTCTTTTTAAGCCTAACCATGCACCCCAAATTTCTGTCAAAATTCTGGCACCCCTGATAAGTGTAAGAAGGGGCTTGAAAGATAAAGCATTTACAAGCAGGGACCTGAGAGATGAAACATTTGCAGACTGCCTGTGTCCATCAGAAAGGTAGGTATCAAACCAAGAATTAATTTCCTGTTCTATATCCAGATGGTCAAGTAACACTTCAATTTGGTTAGGGAGGATTTGCATTGTATCTAATTTTATGAATTGTTGTCACCTTCTTTAACTTTGGAAGTTTTTTCTTACAGGTAGTTTATGATCCCAGAGAATAATCTTTAAGACAGCAGTTTTATCAGTAGTCTTTCATAGAGAACTGAACTGAATGCTTTTGACAAGTCTATAAACACTACATCAGCAAGGAATCTCTAATTCATCGCTTAGTAAATTTTCTGTGAGGGTGGGGTGGGGGAACTGAATGGAAAAGAGACAGACAGACAGACACAGAGAGAGAGAGAGAGAGAGAGAGTGAGAGTACAGATGTTATCTTACTTTGACCCCTCATGAAGCCATGCTTTCTGTCTAAAAATAGACCACAACCTTGGGATGTTTTTTGTAGTAAGGAAACAGATGGTCCTAGTAATCTAGACAGATGAGATTTATGTTACATAAGATATGTAGTTTTATACCCTGTCTTCCAGAAGAGAACAGCACTGCTCTACACTCAGCATGGCTGGCAGCTTCCATTAAAATAAATGGTTATTAAAGCAAATTACTCTCAAATTTAACTTTCTAGATACAACCAGCTACAGTTTTATGAATTTATAAATAAGATTAAGTCCAAAACAAAAAGAACAACCAGCAAAAGACCAAAAAACAAATGTAAAATTGAAAAATAGCTGGTCAGGCAGAAGTGTAAAACAAACAGGATCTTTAATAAAACTTTATACAATGAATAAAATCAATAAAACAATAAAAAACAGGAAAAGCGCTTTCGTACACACAGGTACTTCTTCAAATCCATAAATGCATCCACAGTGAGTTTTTTATATGCACAGCCTAGTGTTTCAAGTCACGTGATTTCAATAAAGGCCTAATTGGATTAACTTCATTTAACCCTTTACCTTCATTGGCTCTAAGCAAACGCATCCATTTTATTTCAATACATTCTGTCTTAGTTTTTACATCACCACCTCTCAAGCCTGGTATATACATATCCAAAACTATAAACTTAAACCAGTGCTCACACCTTGCTGACATAACATGTTTTGATAAAGCATTCCTCACATCTTGCTTGCTAATACCATAAACATGCTGTCTAATCCTATCCCTTAAACAGTGGTTGGTCTTCCCAACGTAAAAGCTTTGACAAACTACACATGACGCACAGTAGATTATATTCTTACTACTACAGTCAGCATGTAATTTAATGCTAAACACCTGTCCTGTATCTGGGTGTACAAACTGGTCATCTGAATCCACATATCTACATGCACTACAATGATGGCATGGAAATGTCCCTATCCTCTGGGTAGGGTCTCTCCTCTGACCGTCAGATAGGAGTTTATAACATAACATTTTCTTTAATGAAGGGCGATTGTTAAAACAAAAAGATGGTGTGTTTCCTAGTAGCCCTTTGCACTTATTATCAGAGATTAAAATTCTCCAGTGTTTTCTAATAATTTCACATATATGTCCTGAATTCTTTGAGTATGTAAGGCTCATACATATCTCATGAGCGCGCTCCTCATTATGGGGACTAACGTCCTCTGCTCTACAATCAGAGTAAGGTCTTGTACATGTCTTCCTTTGCATAACTGCATCATTCTGTGTTATAGCTATCTCTGCACTACTATACCCTCTGTCCAATAAATTACTGCTAAGTGTATCAAAAGAGTCATACATATCGCTATCTCTTGTATTCAGTCTTGCCATTCTAAAAAATTGTCCTCTAAGGACATTCTGCTTGACATGTCTCGGGTGCATACTGCGGGAATGTACTGTATTGTTGGTCATACATGATTTAACAAACTGTTTTGTGTACAGACCTCCTGCAGTCTTAACTACCATAACATCCAAGAACAAAATAGACTCAGTAGAGCATTCATAAGAAAAATGGAGAAAGCTAGTAGCTTTATTCAGATAACACACAAACTGATCTAAACTTCTCTCTGTGTCCCCCCAAACAATAAACAGATTGTCCACATAACGACCATAAAACAGTATTGAACTTTTGAAACTGTTAATGTCAGAAAAAACACTCCTGCTCCCATTCCGTCAGGACCACACTGGCGTAACTGCTCGCACATGCCGTGCCCTTTGCCACTCCTTTTTGTTGCAAAAAATATTCACTCTCAAACATAAATACATTATGTCCCAGAATAAGCTCTACCAATGTAAAGATAGACTTTATCAGTACGAGAAGCAGGGTCCCTATTCAAGCTCCTTCTGACACTATCAATACCTTCGTCATTTGGAATACAAGTAAAGATTGAAGCTATATCTAACGTAACTAGCATCATCTCTTCTTTAAAGTCTGTTGTGGACCATCTACACAACTTGCTGAGGAAATCTCGAGTGTCTTTTAAGATGTTCCCCATCTCATTTATGACCGGGCAAAGTTGTTTTTCAACAAAAATTGACATAGGCTCCGTGGCCAAACCCCTACATTACACAATTGGTCTCATAGGCGGATGTGATGAAAATTTATGGACCTTCGGAAGCCCATTCATTTTTGGTACTACTGCATTCTCTACCATAAAATACTCATACAAGCTTTCATTACTCACACCATCCATGAGAAGATCTTCTACTTTCCCATGAATGTCAGCTACTAATCTCTCTATTCTCTGTGCATCTAGTTCAACATAAATGCAGTCATCACTTAACATTACATTTATTAAAGTTCCTGTTTGTTTTACACTTCTGCCTGACCAGCTTTTTTTTTATTTTACATGAATTTATAAATGCCTCAGATTATGTTCTTTGCCTCTGATGTATCCAAACTAATTTAAGATAAGTAAGAAATCTCTAGTTATCTGTGATAAATAAATTGCATTTGAATATTTAAAGTATTGCAGATGTACTTGTCTTCTCAGCCAGTGTGACTTTCCACCAATATAAAGACACACACATATCAAGAATGCAAGTATTTCTAATTGGGCTTTCAGTGCTTATTTCTTTGTCTTTGATATATGTTTTGTATATTGTTTACCAAATACTGATAGATTGAATTTACCTTTTTTAAATACCTAATTATGATATTTAATTTTCATCCTAAAATCCATTTCACGCTGATCTCTTGCATTTAGGCTCATTCATGAGGAATGACTATGCACCCCATGGAGTATTTTGCTTTATCTTTTCACATTATTAGTGTGCATGTCACCATATTATTTTCTATAGGAATTTGTATTAGCTCATTTCTGTACTACACAGATACCTAATGACATTTCTGTTTTTTTGCCTGATAACTAACGTGAGAGTGAAACATTATTTGATAGGGCACATATTTTGTTAGTGTAATAGCATCTGCAGCTTATTTCATAATCAGGAATATAGCCAGATTGAGGGAGATGTGGTGCACATCTACTGTTGAAGTTGGTGTCCCATTTTGTTTCCGTGTGCTAGCAGTCTTCCAAAGGAGGGTAAATGTATGTGTAAGGTAAAATAGCTTTACGCAGATCCTTAGGGGAATGACTCCACAATATAGCAATGAGGCACTGCATAGATATATACATACCAATGTGACAGTGATCTGTATAAGATTATTGCTGCTAAAGTGACTTCTGGCAAGAATTTAAAGCAGACAGAAATAGAGCAATGGGCATATATACAGCATGATGACGTTTTCATGCTTCTAGATAATTGTGACAGAAGTCACAGTAGCTTGGGGGATGACATACTCATCATAAGCATTGTTAACAGGTGACTATAGAAGAGTTACATACAGGTTTTGAAAATGCCTGTTTCTATCAATGGCAAAAGCCTGAGGCAAACATTAGAAGGACACACATGCATGCCAAATAAAATCACATTTTAAATTAAATAGTTGCGATACAT
Source organism: Protopterus annectens (assembly GCF_019279795.1). NCBI lineage: Eukaryota > Metazoa > Chordata > Ceratodontiformes > Protopteridae > Protopterus > Protopterus annectens. The sequence continues at coordinate 554,370,615 of NC_056730.1, read as the reverse complement.
CTGTTTAAGAAACAGATTGAGTGCAGAGTACAGTAATGATTGCAGTACCAGCAAAAATTATTTAATTTAGTCTGCGGTTTTCTTTTCTTCTGCTTTCTGGTTTTACTTACACTGATTTACTATTTTCACCAGCAGGTGCTACAATTGGTTGAGAGTACAGCTAATGTGTTTTTTTTCTTCTGAATCACATGTTTGCATGAGGAGGTAAGAATTCCATAAGGACTTTTAGTTATCTTTGGATTGATATAGCAACCTGATTTATTGAAGATCTGTTGAAGTAATCAAGCTGTTTAGCAGAAACATAAGGATCACTGACACATATTCAGTTAAAGGTGTTACACGTAAGCATCCCCCTGAAGAATGCTACCATCCTGAGTTTAGAAATACATCATCAAATATTCATTTTGTTGGCTATCTCACTCCATTTTCCATTAAATAATGTACTTATTTCTCGATGTACATAAAAAAGCCCTTATGATGAAAACAGATTTGTTTTCTAGCAGTGGTGGAGCTCAGTGGCTTTGCCCAAGGGATCCCTGCTACAGTCCAGACTGCCTGAATGATAGGTGTTTTAGAACCAAAGTTAACAAAATGCCTTCCACATCATACTATATGCATGCCAGTAAATAGGCTATTTCTCCCCAGTTACAATAAATTCTGTTCAAACCTGCCAGTGGGCATACTATTTTCCCCTTTACTTCTGTAATGCTTGTAGTTATTTTAAATTAATTTAAAATTTTTATTTCAAATTTTATAGCACAGACACTGATAGCCATTTGATAAACAAAACACTACAGTCTCACATTGAAAATAGACTTAGCATGAAAGCTTCTCTGTCCTTGAAACTTGCATCCATTGAAACGGCATTAAAACCCACATTCAAAGACAATGCATCTGGACAGTAGTAGATTAAATTTACCTTTGGGCTGTTTTCAAACTATAAGCCCCTTCTACACATTTTTAAGGTCATGCATACTTGCATGTGTTCTTTGATTCACTTTCCTGATTGTATTAAACTATATTCCTTGTAAAATAGAGCACCACTTGCTACAGTGTGTTTTAAATGTGTAGTTTTGATCATTTTCCAGTTAGCAATGACACACAATGTATGAGCTAATAATGATAACCCTACCCATTTGAGAACATTTGAACCATAAAAGGGCTCTCAAATTTTTGTCATCACAATTCATCAATATCAGTCAAAACGCACAATCTCTACAGAAGTAAAAGTCATTTTAATAATTTCACATTAAAGAGATCTGTAACTAACAAAGAGGTTGCTGCTGGCAAACTTTACAATTCAATGTTTCATCTATAAATTCAGTGTCTGTAGCCCTTGAAGAATAAATGACCTGTTTTATTAAAAAATTATAAGCTGATAATATTGCAATAGGGAATGACTGACAAACTGACAACAGTTCCATAATTACTAGGTGTCTCATCCAAAGGAGATGAGACTCAGGAGTGCAGCATCCCTATCCTCACCTAAAGTGCACCACAGTTTCAGTAATCCATCTACATAATGTGGGAGTAGAACCCAAAGTCTTCTGCACCAAAGGCAAGTATGCTACCTATGCTACCTGTTGTTTTACCAAAATTGTTTTAAAAATCTCTAGAACAAACACTGACAGCCATTTGCTAAACAAAACAGTAGCACGCTGAAAACAGGCTTTGCATAAGCAACAATAAACTTCTGTTCCCTTGAAGCTCACATTCCTTGAAAATGCTCCCGTGATGACTAAGCGAGCTGGTAGTTTGTGTACAGGATTCAGGCTATTGTCTCCTGTAACAAAGGAACAGGGTTTGAGCCTGAGTAAGTTAAAGAACAAACATGCTAACCCTAACTAGGACACTTAAATGCACACACAGACACACACACACACATCTATACATGCAGACAGAAGAAGGCTCGTGTCTCTCCCAGGCATGGCAACAAGTTATGTAGAAGCTCATTCTGCTTAAATCCCATGCATGAAAGTGGCAGCAGGTTCCAATATTAAAGTCAGCATTTGATGCATGCACATATGCAGATTGCATCCTTAAAGAAGAAATTATATGGATGCACTGCATCCTTAAAGAAGAAATGTATTGTTTAATTAAAACAGCAATCAGCCAATGGGCCCACCTCCAGCCAGCAGACCCTAGGCAATTGCCTAAGTTACCTAGTGTTGGATCCAGCTCTGAGGAGAGGTGCAGTTCATCAGTTTAGATAATGTAACAACTGCCATAGTTCGGATGTTTTTAAATAATCTACAATGCTAGTAATTATTGGTGTCCAATTGCCTAGGTTGCCTAGTACTGGATCCAACTCTGAGGAGAGGTGCAGTTCATCAGTTTGGATAATGTAACAACTGCCATAGCTGCGATGTTTTTAAATAATCTACAATGCTAGAAATCATTGGTGTCCTCTTGCTTGCTTGCATCGACTTGGGCACCCCTTTTTCTGTATAAATCCTCTTGCTTGCTTGCATGGCCTGGGCACCCCTTTTTCTGTATAAATCCTCTTGCTTGCTTGCATGGGCTGGGCACCCCTTTTTCTGTATAAATCCTCTTGCTTGCTTGCATGGGCTGGGAACCCCTTTTTCTGTATAAAAACATTTTGGTTGACTAGCTAGTCTAAATTGTTCACATATATAGTATTTACACTTGGCGTTGTGGCCTAGATTATCAATGAAAAGTGTTCATGATGACCATTTCATTTACTGGTTTAACAAATGACTAAATTAAAAAAGGGGCAAAACAGAAGGAGAAAATGGAGAACTTTGGGCATATTGTAAGGATGTAATTAGAACATGCTGGACTTGTCGATCTTTAAAATGAGTTCAGGCACATGCCAGCTTCTTTTACCATGAAGTGAGACATAAAAGTGCATACTTTCATGCAGTGCTTATTTTAATAGTGAACAACCAGTGTATCAGCTTATCAAACAACTATCTGGACTCTCGATTTCTGTTATGCAAATTTGATTTAATACTATGTTAGATTAATCTTAATTACCAAAAAAAAAGAAAATCATAGTATCAGTGGGTAAGTCTAACTTAGTTATTAGTACTACAGATAACTTTACTTTCTTAGGTTCATAGGTTGGTACTAGGCTATCAGCCCTAGGGCCTATACAAGCCTAGCCATAACAATTCCCTGGCTATTTCTTCCCACACTATTTACTTCCCTGGACCCCTGTCTAGCAGGGCGACTGATGTGATCCCCGGGGTGAATTTCCTTTCTCCCATCCAATTGTCAAGGTTCCTTTTGAAGAAGACCAAAGAGGCACTCTGCTTGACATGTATGGGCAATCTCTTTCAGAGTCTGGGGAGTTAATTAATATACTGTCTGCACAACTCTATTGCTTTGAGCAAGTTTTGCATTCATAACTTAAAACCAACACAGATGTGATTTCAGACATTTAAAGTAGCATCATAACTAGTGTTAGAATAGCTTTCATTTTTTTTTTATTTGTACATACTTGCACTTTATTTTTTATGTGAACACTGACCCTCCTTAATGCATACAGCAATAAATAATCAAAGAGGAGGAGGACTGGACTACTGTAGTGAAGTAAAGATTTTTATACTTGGATTATGGTTCTCCCAGTTGGCACAGGGCCCTAGGCAGGTACTGAGGATGCCATTTGCTGGTTCCAGCATTGTCTTTTACATTTTTTTTTATTTCTTTACTTCCCTTTAGTTAAAATATAGTTGTTTATTTTCTGTCACTCACAGTCAGCCATCTCTCTCTCTCTCTCTCTCTCTTACATTTATTCTGTGACAGTGCTTCACTGCTTTTATTCTACTTTTAAAGGCTTCTCTCCAGTTCACATAATTACAAACTGTGAAATCACAAGCATTATACTCAGTATATTATACTCAGTATCCTTAGTAGGTCTCTGTCATCTCTGTATACATAAGAGTAATGGCATATTATTTGTTGGTAGGGAGTTCATAATGAAAGACATTACTCTATGATGATTTCTACTTCATTGTGTAAACTGTTTAGAGTTGACATAATTATTTTCAGGTTCATTGCACTGTGTGAATAGTTTTTTCCTAGTTTTAGGAAATATTTTGTCATAAATATTAATTCATATTTTGTAATATTCTCTGTCCCTCTAAACTATCATACCAGAGATTTTAATATTAGGGTCTTCACAAATATTTACTTCACTGAAACCACATTTCCCGGTTAGGGGTCGCCACAGCGGAACTCCGGTCCGCTAATGATTGGCAGTACATTTTTACGTGCCGAGTTGCCAGCCCTGATGCACAATATTCAACGAAGGTATGCCCATTCACGCATGTCTCCACACAGAAGACGCTCTAGCTGAGAGTCGAACAAGACAACGTCTTACTGTGAGGTGACAATGCTACCACAGCACCACCACACTTCTTACGTATTTATCTCACATTTTGTAATATTTTCTGTTCCTGTGAACTGTTATACCAGGGATATTGCTTCACACTTGTTTAAAAAATATTACTTCACAGCTTTTATTTGTTCATTTATGTGAGACTAAATAAGAAATTTAATTTTGGGTGAAGTCCGTTTTCAATAGAAGCTTTGGAGAAAAGCTACACAGAAAATCGATTGAATATCAACAAGTGTATCCAGTCATCTTTATTTCAACAGGCTTCTTTTACATCTGAATTGTATATCATCTATTTAACAGTGAATATCAGATTCCTTTAGGTTAGATGTTATTTACACATGACATTTGCAGTGATAACTGCTCTTTTATGGAGATCACGTAACACAAATCACTGCCCAGCACCGGACATCTCTTTTGAACATCTCATATGTATTCTTATATGTATTATGATTAATAATGGCATGTAAAAAAATGATGACAGTTGACTAAAGCACGGATACGTTTTATTTATTTACACTTTGTTGACTGGGTTAGTCCTACTAGGTCAATATCCTCTTTTGAGAGAGATCTGTGGTGGTTTCATTCTAACTAGGGGAAATTTGACCAAGGCACTAGGGAACTTCCTCTACTCATTTGTATGAGTGTACAGGGACACAATTCAGTATAGCACTTCCTGTCTTCCATTCTGAGAATGTAGGCAGCTTGGATAAGCAGAAAACATGGAGGAGAATGATAATGTGGCTGTTATTGGAAAAGAAAATGTTGTTAGTTGAACAGCTAAAGCAGTTAGTGTAGTGGGGAAGGAGTTGGATGAGGCGTAGGAGGAGGAGAATGGAGAAAATATGATCAGTAATGCAAAAGAAGTAAATGAATGGAAAAAACAGGGAGAAGGGGTAGAGATGTTTGATTCCAAAGATATTTTCAATGGAATATTTTTGTTACAGATATTGCAGCAGCAGAATGTGTTGTTACAACCCTCCAATCAATAGGTTTGTGGGATGTCTACTTAAAAGCACCAGCAGACTACAGTGAACCAGAGAGTGAAAAAGCAGCATTGAGGAGAGAGGTAATGGCCAGGATGCAGGAGAATAAAAGACATGAAAAGAAGACAGAATAAAATAAATCATTTATTTTTTTATTTATTTATTTATCATTTGTTGACCGGGAAAGTCCAACTAGGTTCCACATAGCCTGTTTTCAGTGGAGGCCCGGGGAGAAATGCTCCAGATGCATGTCTTTGGAATGTGGGAGGAAACCGGAGGACCCGGAGGAAACCCACGCGAACACAGGGAGAACATGCAAACTCCACACAGAAGGCACCCCAGCCGAGAATCGAACTGGAGAACCTCTTGCTGTGAGGTGACAATGCTAACCACTGCACCACTGCGCCGCCCAATCATATGCACAGACAGTAAGTGAAGGTGAAAGGAGAGAACCAAAGAAGATGGAAGTTAAAAGAAAATATCAAATAAGAATAAGCAATAAAGTAGAAAAGGAACTAGAAAGGCCTGGGATATGGGACAGCTTCATAGCACCACTGGGTATAAAATACAGAGAGGTCAGAACTTTTATTTGCATTAAGGAGACATTTTGTGATATCTTTTTTGAGGAGGCACAATATATGGAACAATTCTTGGAACAATACAAGAGAAGAAAAGATTAATATCCTTGGAACTTGTATGCAATTCAGGCTTTTAATAGAGAAGCCAAGAAAAAGTATTTGTACAATTTAGGACTGAAATTGAAAAAAAAATGATCAAGAGGACTATTTAAAAACTGGATGGGAATGTGGTATAATATTGAAAATTCCAAATGAAAAAAATTGTACATTTACCCAACATAATCAATATAGAAGGGACTAAAGGAATGGTAAGGTATTGGGGCAACCTAAGACATGTTTTTAAAAGTAGCAAAGATAACCATTTAATTAATAACTGTGATACAAAAACATTTTCATATGTGGAAAAGTGGCCATGAAGCAAAGAAATGTGAACAGAAGTGTATAAAATGTAAAAAGATAGGTCACTCTTGGATGAATTGCACAGTGTTAGAAAATCAGACACAAAAAAATATATTAAAACAGGAACAGGATAATGAAAAGGTTATATTAGATACAATAAAAGAAAAGCAAAAATGAACAAAATGGATGAAAGTGATGTGAAAATGGATATGAGAAAGAGCATGAATGCAAGAAAAGAAAAAGAAGGAGATGAGGAGGAGGAAATTAGTAACTCAAGTGATGAAGAAAGTAAATGGGTAAAAGTAAGAATTAAAAGAAGTTCTACCTATAGAATCTATAGGTAAAAGAGGGAAAGATAGAAAGTGTAAGTTCAAAAATGTAACTAGAGGGAAAAGCAAAAAAGGAAAAGGATAAATAAAAACTTTTCAATACAGTGAGAATCTTAGCTATTAATGTGAACAGTATTAAGAACATCCATCGCAGGCCAAGATCATTAGAATGGTGTAAAGTACTAGACATGGATACTATAGCACTCATAGACATTAGAATAACAGAAGAAAGAATCCAAATTAATCGATTATGGAAAGGTAATGTTATTTGGAATTTAGGCAATGAAAAGTGTTCTGGTATAGTTATCTGTTAGAAAAATATGTATTTAAATATATGTGAAATGCTAGTTTAAAAGCAAGGTAGTTTATAAAGCATTTTATTCTATTAATCATATAACAGAAGGGATAAATTCATGTGTAAATGCAAGTAGCTTCTGAAACTGCAGTGTGCTTTGACCTCCTTGAAAGCTTACTGTAGCCGAGGCGCTAGAGTGTATCGAATAAACCTTTGGATTTTACTGGCTTTTGTTGTTCTTTGGTGCTTTGACCCCTGACCCTGGCAGCTGCCAGCTCAGCAAGCTTAATGTTATGCTTTTCATAAGTGATTATCTGCTGGGTCAGGAAATTAAAATGTGTAAATCTTCCGCTTCTTCCTGATAAGATAATTTGTCCTTGGATCTTCCTTTCCTGATGTAGTAATTTGTCCCTGTAAGATAAGAACACAGCTGGTGAGAAAGTGAAACAGTGAACAAAGAGGTGAATTTAAAGTCTGAATCTGCTATTGTATTCGAACTGATATGAGACCTTTAAGAAGTAACTTTACAGAAAGACATTATGACTGGCCAGCTGGATAGCAAGGCCGTATTGTATATAAAGGAAAAGTTTTTTTAAATGTACTGCATCAGCATTATTAGATGAATAGAATACTGTTAGTAAAAGTGATGTAGATGCCTTGTGACTAACCACGTCAGTAAGGTGGGCATAACTTGAATGCAAACACTATAAAATATTCTGTACTTCCTGCATCATGTCAGACAAAATTCTGTACTTGTATGGTTTTTTGCCTCCTGGTGTACACTAGTAAACTTTTGAATCTGAACCTCCTGTGTATTGAATTCTGATTTTTTATTTAACATTATCTTATGGAAGGAAGGCATAGATATTTTATATTACACAGTAGTTATTATTGGGAGCATAGTAATACTAGATATAACATACAAAAATCAAATTTATAGAATGATTACACTCTATGCATATGCCTTGCAGAAGCAAAGAGAAATCAAGTTTGGAAAAATATTGGACTATGTAAGTTTGAAAATGCAAATAATTGTAATGGAGGACTTCAACTGTGATTTAAGACATAGAAGAAAAGAAGGGGCAGATATTAAAGCAATTTCAGGTAAGATTAAAATAATAAAATGTATCTATAAGAAAATAAGAAATGGACATATAAAAGAAGTAATTTAAGAACCAAAATTGACTAGTATATAGTTTCAGAAAACTTGAACATTTCACATCAAGGATGTAAAACCACAGGATTTTCAGATCACTTAGCCATATGGATAGAGATACAAGAAAAAAGAGATTATATTAAAATATGTAAAGGAACAAATAGGATTAATGAGTCAGAATTGAATGAGCATGCAAAGGATATAATACAACTATGGCAACAGCATATAAATATGAGAGACTTCTGTAAAGACTGGACAAGTTGATGGATTAGTTTAAAATAAAAATATAGAAAAGAAGTACTAAAATGGCAAAAACTGAAGAAATTACAATATATTAATAAATACAAGGAAATTAGTAATCAGACATTCCAAAATGTAACAAATAATAGAGAAGGGTTTATAGAAAAAGAAAGAAAGTTGCATGAAATAAACCAAGAAAAAATGTAAAAAAAAGGTTATTTAAACAAAGATATTTTTACAAGGTAAGAAAGTAGTAGTATCACCATATTTAACTAAACTAGTCAAAGAAAAGACACGAATAATAAGACAATTAAAAATGAAAAAGGTGATACAGCAAACACACAAGAAGAAATTTTGAGAATAATCAACGAATATAGATTGGAAACATTTTCAACATATGACATTATAATAGAAGATAAATTGGGAGTAAATAAACTAACTGAAGAAGACAAAAAAAAAATGAAAGAAAAGATTTCAATAGTAGAATTTAAAAATGTGCTAAAAACTGTAAATGTAGAAGCAGCTACAGGCATAGATGGACTTGAATACCTAATGTATAAAAATATGCAAGAATAGAAAAAAGATATTTTCTAAAAGTAATGAATAAATGATTTGAAAAAGGAACAAAGGACAAAAAAGTATGTTTAGGTGTAATGAAATTTATATGGAAGAAGGGAGTACGAACATACAAAACTGGAGGCCATTATAATGGTCTCATTATGAAAATAATAGAAAAAAAGAAAAGTAAGTAAAGTAAACTGTTGTTTGAAACAATCTTTGGAACTAAAGATAAAAGAAGTCAAGAACTTCTGATGTTATTAAGGGAACTGGTAGATAATATAATAGGAAAACGGAATTAAAAGTATTAGCAGGGGAAATAAACAAAGCATTTAATAAGATCCAACATAAAGCATTATGAAAAAAATTTGGAAGAATATAATATAAGTAAAAAATAATAAACATATTGAAATCAGTGTACAGGGAAAACAAACGAAGGCTGGTAATCAATGGATGGTTAAGCAAAATAATAGAAATAAAGAGTGGTATTAAGCAAGGATGCCTAACAAGTAGCATTTTGTTTGCTTTAATTATGAATGTAGTAGTTACTGAAATAAACTTAATGCTACTGAAAGCAAGATATCAAACCCCAGAAGGTATTGAGATTCCAGTAATGTTTACATAGATGGATTACTTAGTATTAGTAGTTAAGAATAAGGAATGGATGAAACCAGCTATAGAAATACTTAATAAAGAATTAAATATGTTAGGATTAACCGTTAATAGAAAGAAAAGCAAAGGACTGGGTCTTTCAGAAGAAATATTTGGTATTGAGTTTAACAAAGAAGAAATAGAAATTTTAGGAATAAAGTTTGGAATTGAACAACTGAGGGAGAAATAATGGAGAGATATGATAGCAAAAATATGAGGCATTTCATAGGTTCATAGGTAGGTACTAGGCTATTGGCCCTAGGGCCTATATAAGCCTAGCCAAAAAATGTACCCTGGCTTTCACCACCCAAGAAAATTATTTTCCTGTGCCCCTGTTGAGCAGAGCCACAGAAGTGATCCCTGGAGTGAATTTCCCATTTCCCATCCAATCATCAAGATTTTTCTTGAAGAGTGCTAATGAGGAGCTCTGTTTGACATAGATAGGTAGTCTGTTCCAGAGTATGGGAAGTCTCTGGGACAGGAATCTATCCCTCCAGCATGTTCCGTTTATTGTGGTAACAAGGTTTAGGTCCCTAGAGTGTGTAGCTTGGAGGGATTGGGATTTCTTTAAGTGGAGCATGTCCAACAGCTCTGGGTTTGACATAGCTTTGTATGTTAGGCAGAGATCGCCCCTGAGTAGGCGATATGCGATGGAGTAAAGCTGTAGTATTTTGAGATGGTCTGCGTAGGGCATCTGTTTGAGGCCAGTAATCCTCTTTGTGAGGTTTTTCTGTGGTCTTTCCAGTTGTTGTAGATGTCTTGTGAGGTACATACCAAAAGGGGCATTGTACTCTATAATGGGTCTAATGAGTGATGAGTAGAGGGGAACAATGACCTCTTTTTTTCTGGATGAGAATCCTTTTGTGATGAGATGAGCCACGTAGAAGGATTTCCTGACCACTGTGGTGATGTGATTATCAAAGGAGAGACTACTGTCCACCTGTGTCCCAAGGTCTCATCACATTTTCAGCATTAAGTAGACTACCAGCTATGTGGTAGTTCATGGGTATAGAGTTTTTACCAAAGGGGATGACTATGCACTTTTTGGCATTGAGCTTCAGGCCATGGCTTTGACACCAGGTATCTGTCTCAGTGAGGCCCTTTTGTAGTTTGTCCACATTGTTAGGAGTTTCAATTATGGCTCCTAGTTTGCAGTCATCTGTAAACTTTGTTAGCCAAAGACCTTCTGTGTTAGCCTGCACTTCAGAGAAGTAGATACCAAACAGGAGAGGACCCAGGACTGAACCCTGTGGTACTCCACTTGTCACTGGTCTGAATTCAGATTTGGAATCTGCCACTTTCACAGTGTGGGTTCTGTCCGTGAGCCAGTTGGCAACCCATCTTGTGACATAGGGATTTATACCTAGTTTAGTGAGCTTATCTATAATTCCAGAGTGGGGGATGGTGTCGAAAGCCTTGGCGAGATCTAGATAAGCTGCGTGAACCATTTTACCCTCAATCTATGTCTTTGGTGACTGCTTCAAAGAAGTCAATCAGGTTTAGGAGACATGATCTGCCTTTTACAAATCCAAACTGGGTAGGGTCCAGAGTTTGGAGATTACCAATGTCTTTGTTTATGAGTTCCACGATGATACATTCCATGGCCTTGCAGACCAGGCTCATCAGGCTAATGGGGCGGTAGTTCCCGGGGTCCATCATGGCTCCCCCTTTGTGGAGTGGGATAACCGTCACGGTGCACCATTCAGTGGGTACAAAGCCTGAGGTGAGGCTATGACTGAACATGGTACTTAGGTAGGGTGCCAGTTCATTCTGTAGTTCATGTAGAAAACAGCCTGGGATATTGTCAGGTCCCATGGATGCTGTGTTCTTGGCTTTGGAGAGTGTGTTTTTTACCTGTGCATCATTATTATCATTATTATTATTATTTGCATATTTTGGAGAGTATTTAAGCTGTCATAGAAGAAAAAAAAGCATATTTAATTAACTCTGTATTATTAGGCAAGATCACACATTTAGCTAGCGTATGCATGATTCCATCAACATTGGAAACAGATTAAATGAATGTAATTTTATGTTCATATGGGGGTCTAGACTTAACCCAGTTAGAAGAGGCATTTCCGGGAATAACAAGTATGGAAGACTTTCCCCACCACAGAACTTGTTTTAATAAGGTCAATATCCACTAAAATACATTGCCACCTGTAAACCTAACAAACTAGGTCCAAATAAGCACTGGTGAATGTCCCCATAACTCCCACTTGTAATCTGTTTATGCTGATAAGCATTAGGTTGGAAGGGTTAGACTTTTCTGTAGTCTTCTTTCTTCCCCAATTAAGGTAAAAACAGCGTGCTTTCTACTATTCAACAGACCAGTGTAGTGTGCTCTGCACCTCCAAACAGTGCATTTCACAATGAACTAAGTGAAACAAGCATGCAACAAAAGGGAATTGGAAAACAGGCTCTCTGCATTGTAAATTTAGAAACCGGTAGGGAACTACTGTGTAGTTTTTAACAATAGGGCTTAGTAACAGAGTATTGGGCATATAAAAAGAAACAGAAAAGCATACCTGTAACTCATTTAACAGTAAGACTTAGGAAAAGAATATTGGGCATATACAAAGAAACAAAAAAGTGTGCTTGCAACTCATACCTGCACATGCCTCTAGGCATCTGCTTTGCTGGTTTAGCCTGGTTCAGACTTCACCCCCCCTTTTTTAAGTAATTAGAGGTTACATAATCACCTACCTGACCAGCCATTTTCAAATTAACCAGTGCATCAGGTCAAAGTCGGTTGAGGTATGTTCACATACTTATGTATTTAATTATTGTTTCTTTATCTGAGCTCAATGTACTAACTGTTTACTGCATTTACTTGCAAACTGAAACCTTGATGAATTAAGGCATGTTTATTGGTACTGGCTGCTACAAATTACTCACAAACTGCTGTTGATATTGTATCCATTTATTGTCATTTGCATTGACTTAGTAGTATGTCCTGGGTAGTGTAGCATTGAAAAGAGACAGAAATAATGAACAAGTAGTGTAGCATTGATAAGGGACAGACGTAATGAAAATTAACTGAGCCCTTAAGGCAGATATATAGGAAAGAGGGCTGCTGTTTGCTAATACTAAAAGGGGCACGTGGACTTATTTGATAATCATGTATACTGAATGTTTGAATGATTAACTCTGTTCTTGGTATAGTACTAATAATCATAGCCCCTCTCTAGGTGTTCCTACCTCACCTCCCCCTGAAAGGCTTGTAAAAGTATGTAGGGTCATTCCGAGAATAACAAGAAGTATGGAAGACTTTCCCCACCATGGAACTTGTATTATGGTCAATATCCACTAAAATACCTTGCCACCTGTAAACCTAACAAACTGGGTCCAAAAAAGCACCGGTGAATGTCCCCATAACTCCCACTTGTAATCTGTTAATGCTGATAAGCATTAGGTTGGAAGGGTTAGACTTTCCTGAACCCTTCTTTCTTCCCCAATTAAGGTAAAAACAGCGTGCTTTCTACTGATCAGAAGATGCATTTCTCAATAAACTAAGTGAAACAAGCATGCTACAAAGGGAATTGGAAAATGGGCTCTCTGCATTGCAAATTGAGAAGCAGGCAGGATACTGTGTAGTTTTTAACAGTAGAACCTAGGAACAGAGTATTGGGCATATAAAAAGAAACAAAAAAGCGTGCTTGTAACTCATTTAACAGTAGGGCTTAGGAACAGAGTATTGGGCATATAAAGAGAAACACAAAAGTGTGCTTGTATCTCATACCTGCACATGCTGCCTCTAGGCATCTGCTTTACTGGTTTAGCCCCACTTCGTGCCTCACCCTGCCCCATATCCCACCCGCCCCCAGTAGTACTACATTTATAGTACCATTGGCATGCCCCCATAATTAACTAAGAATAAAACAGAAGAAAGTGAGCACTCCAAAGGACACCACAGTTTATTCCAAAAACAGTTAAGTGCTTTCCTCTCCACTACAGAGACTTCTTCAGAACAAAGAATTAACCTTACCCAACCAAGTTAAATACACCCATCAATTTTTCAATTAGACAACAATTAAAATTCTTAAAGCAATATCATAACTTCCAGCAAACCATAATTCACCAACACACATTTAAAAATCATAAAAACATTAATAACAAAATATTACATCATCTCTGTTCATTGATCAAATATTGAATAAGTTAAAAAGTCAAAACTGTTCTTAAAAACTCAACCCTCTAAAAATATAATACAAATATATAAAACATAGGGATGGCTAATTCCATTATTGAGGTGTTAAATGATCATTGGGAAATTCTGCAATTTGACGCTGGTATAGGTTCCAAATTAGGTAAGAACCCCAATCATGTTGTTAGGAGAGACAAATGTATTAAGAATATTCTTGAGGGAGTAAGACCTACACTCAAGATAAATAGGAAAGTGGGGAATTTCAAATGTAATACCTGTTCTTTTTGTACACATATATTAGAAACTGATGATTATGTGAACATTAATGGACAGAAGCTGCATATTAGGGGTCATTACAATTGTAATAGTAAAAGGGTGATTTATATGGCTAAATGTCAGGAATGTCCCATTTTCTATATAGGCAAAACTAGTAGGAAATTAAAAACTAGAATGGGTGAACATTTAGGTGACATCAGGCATGCTAGGGCAACCAGTGCATTATTTAGACATATAAATGAAAACTCCACACATTGTTTTAAATTTCTGGTTCTGCAGCATCTTAATGAAGATGAGAAAGGGGGTATTTTGGACATACATTTAGATATATTAGAACTGAGATGACAATTGTTTATGGATGCCTCTAGGTATCCAGGTATAAATGAAACTATTAGTATTGCCAGTGTTCTAAAACTTGATCAAATTTCAGGTTAGTTTTTAGAGGGTTGAGTTTTTAAGAACAATGTTGACTTTTTAACTTATTCAATATTTGATCAATGAACAGAGATGATGTAATATTTTGTTATTAAAGTTTTTCTGATTTTTAAATGCGTGTTGGTGAATTATGGTTTGCTGGAAGTTATGATATTGCTTTAAGAATTTTAATTGTTGTCTAATTGAAAAATTGATGGGTGTATTTAACTTGGTTGGGTAAGGTTAGTTCTTTGTTCTGAAGAAGTCTCTGAGTGGAGAGGAAAGCGCTTAACTGTTTTTGGAATAAACGGTGGTGTCCTTTGGAGTGCTCACTTTCTTCTGTTTTATTCTGTGGTTTGCTGAGTTCCAGTTTGTGGCCCCTAAATTAGCTAACCAACTACACGTGCACCTAGAACCCAGCAAACTCCTAGCACAATAATACACCCTCTGTCTACCCCACTATCCATATTAACCCACCCACAGCTATTCTATTCTCTCTAATCTTTTATCCACCACATGCACTCAATACAGACCCTACCCTAGTAATTTACTATGACTACAGCTAAAATACTAATTCTGCTACCCTTATAGTACCCCTGCTATTCATTCCTTATCACCTAAGCTCCTATGAATATATATAGCACCTTGAAATCCAATACCCAAACTCTCAAACAGACGCCAACTCAGCATTTAATAAGTTTATTCACCACATAATCACCCCTCTCCTAATTCCTCACCCCCAATTACCATCACCTGACTAAATTCCACTACATTAGCTTAAAAACCAAAAGCTATGAAAAAATCATAAACAGATTTTTAAGACTCATAAGCAACTTAAAAATGAATCTTATGAAGGATGGAGACATCCACCCCAACCCTAGCCCATCCACAAAAGTAGACCCAAGCATACCATCTAACAACCCAATGTGTACTACCCAGATTGATAGACTTCCAAACATATTTCTGGTCTGTCATCTCAACATCAGAAGCCTAAACAACAAGATCCATAGCCTACATGGACTCTTAGCTGTTTACTCATCTGATATCCTCTGCCTCACAGAAACCTGACTAAAACAAATAACCAAAGATAACAAAATAACCCCCCCCCCCCACAGTACAAAATCCTTGGACAGGACTGGATCTCCAGGAAAGGTGGCGGGGTAGCTGTACTATACAAGTCTACCCTAACAATAACAATTGCCACCCAACAGCCACCCCAGTTTGGCAATGCGGAAATTCTCATCACCAAACTAATAATAAACAAAAATAAATGCAGATACATTGTCTGCATTTATATTCCACCCAGCAAGAATGATAATACTCTAGAAAATATCTTACATTGGCTAGCTTCTAACTATCCCCAGGTCTTGGGGGACTTTAACATTGATTGTAACACCTGTTCCTCTGAAATTCCCTACACCCATTTAAACCTCCACGTGTTTACTCAGATCATTGCCACCCCCACCAGATTTAGCAAAAATAGAGTCAAAGATAGTATCCTTGATTGGATACTTATTAACAGCCACACCCAAAAGTACAAGTCAGGTACATTACCCAATGATCTAAATGATCACTGCCTTACCTATATTATTAGTCTTAAAGCCGACATTCCCAACCAGTCCACCTACAAAACTATAAGAAAAATCAGGAACTTTAACCGTGACAACTTCCAAAATGAACCAAAAAATAAGAGACCAGCATAGAGGCACCAAATTAATAATTTATTGTGGAAGTGCCCTATGCACAAAAATAGGAACAGACCAGTTTCGGCTTCGCATATACATAGCCTTCATCAGTATTGATTCTTCTACAATGAACTCAAAGCATGTAATTGGAATGTCTTGAAATGACTCCCATTACAAGAAGCAGCTGAGTACTTCAAAACCAGATTTATGGCTATCCTTAACCACCATGCTCCCACCTGTACCATCCGTGTAAAAGCCACTGTTGCACCGTGGCTATCTAAAGAAATAAAAACCAAAATTAAACTAAGAAACAATGCCTGGGCCAGGTGGTATGTTACCTAAGCCCCTATAGACGAAGTAAGATACCGGCAGCCATGGAACCAGACTAAAATATCTGTCATTCTAGACAAAAAAAAAATCACTACACCCTACTACAACAAAAATATCAGCTAAAACCTCAAACGTGCTGGGCTGGTATTAACAGTCTTCTCCACCATGGCCGTTCTGCCACTCCTACCCCATCTGCTGCCCTTGATAAATCCCCTGTAGAAATTGCAAACAGCTTCAACTCCTACTTTACTGAAACTATACAGTCTCAAGCTACCCATCTCACTCCATCGGACACAAACACTAGCTCTGGCACATCTAGCCCTGATCCACCCAGCACCCAACCCACCTTTACCTTTCAAACTGTACCTGTCAACCTGATCCGGACCTTACTCAAAAAGCTAAAACCTACTACACTAGCCGATGTCCACCTCCCAGTTGAATATCTTCAAAAAGCAGCTGATGCCATAGCACTTCCCATTTCTACTCAGATCAACAGATCCATCTCAGAAGGATCCATCCCAACAATATGGAAAATATCACGTTATACCTCTCCATAAAGGAGGAAGTTCCACAGAATTATCTAACTTTAGATCTATAGCCATTCTTTCACCACTAGCTAAAACCATGGAAAAATGCATACAAAAACAAGTCATGCACTTTCTTATTCAAAACGGAAAGCTCGCCGACTCGCAGCATGGCTTTAGGCCATTCCACAGTACCACCACGGCTCTTCTGTCTTACTCTAATGTCATCAATCTTCATTGCAACAACAACAAACTATCTTCAGCACTCTTCCTAGATCTTTCAAAAGCTTTCGATATGGTCAACCATGAGCTACTGCTCAATATCCTACAAACCATCGGTTTAGACCAACACACAATACAATGGTTTCACTACTACCTAAACGGTTGACAGCAGGCTGTCTTATGGCAGAGCAAGCTGTCATCCCAACTTCCTCTAACCCTAGGTCTCCCACAAGGGTCCATACTAGGTTCCCTTCTTTTCTCTATCTTTATCAATGATCTGCACACCACCATCCCAGGAGCCACCTGCATCCAATATGCAGATGACTCAATGCTAATATGCTCCTCCTCCTCTCCTACACAGCTTCTAACCCTCACCTAGACCACTTTCAGCATGGAAGAAACATGGCTAGCTAATCGCTGCCTGCTTCTAAATCCTAACAAAACCAAGCTACTACTTTTCTCCCCTAACCATAGAATTTCTCCTCCTTCCTTCAACATCAAATCTAGCAATGACACCGTTATCTTCCTCGGTGACCAAACAAAGCTTATAGGCATATTAATAGATAAACATGTCAATCACACTATTAAGTCTGTCAACAAAAAACTTGGCTCTCTGTACAGAGCCAAACCTTTCCTCACCCCCCCCCCCCCAGCTAGGGTAGCTATTGCAAGATCACACCTCCTCTCTACCCTTATGTATGCCTCCCCTGTACTCGCCAACCTATCCAAAACTGATCTCAACAAATTATCAGGATGTTACAATCATATAGCCAGATTCGCTACTGGCATGGCTTTTAGGACCCACCATTGCCAGAACCTCAAAGCACTGGGATGGCTAGAGTATCCTACCCTTCTACAGTTCAACCAGCTTATAGCAGTGCATAAAATACTCCAACAACCTGATAACACCCCTGCCCTCAAAAATATTCTCACCCCTCATACTGCCCCCAGGCCATTACGCTCAGCTGATAAATTAATGATACTGACCCAAAAATCCAACAACTCTGCAGGCAATGCTATATTTGCCAACTCAGCCAGTAAAATCTGGAATCTACTCCCTACTATCATTACCAAGGAAACCTCACTACCCCTATTTAAAAGAGAACTCAAAAAATACCTCACATCTCATTGGCTGTGCTCTTGTTCTAAACCTGACTAACAATTTCACTAATACATGCCTTGCTACTCAACCTACTATTTAGCCAAGTACCTATGCCTCATAGCATTTGAATGTCTAAGCACTGTGAATTATGAGATCTGATTGTATTCTATGTTCACATTTTCTGATACGTCTTTGCCAATAAGATGCAAGTCTGCACCTTGTGTATATTGATATCTGCCTGTATTCTTTGTCTATATTTTTCTAAACATGTCTGCCTGAGTTTATCACTCAGTAATTTATGTACTGTCTCTTTTTTGGTATGTGGAGCTTTTCTCCCCTGGCCTTCGCTGAAAATGGACATATATCCAGTCGGACCATCCCGGTCAGCAAATGTAAAATAAATAAATAAATTTGTTATGTAAATAACAAAGGAGGGGGGTTGTGTTTACTACATCTGATTGTATATATTTCTTCACTTAACTTGTATAAAGTGTTAATAGGAATGAACGATAAAGGAAAGTTATTAACGGGGTTTATAGAAGACAAACATAAAACTATTTGGAAAAAGCTTAAATGTTCGAAGAGAAGCAAAAAAAATTGTTGTACAGACATAAGGTTATATCAGGAGAAAATAATGTTATGGAAAATTGATATTGGGAATACAGAAAAAGATAGAAGGATATGGTATGAGAATGTAATGGTAAAATTCTATGTTTATCCTTGGAAACATATAGGTGAAGAAAAGATTAAAGTAGTAAAAGCAAGTATGAGTTTTCTGTGGAAGCTATTGATAAGTAATCTTCCAGTTAAAGCAAACATACCATATAAAACAATAAAAAATAGAGTCTGTATATATTGTAGAGAGCTGGAAACAACTGAGCATATTTTTATAAAGTGCAGAAGAATATTTAACTTGTAAAAATAGATATATGACAAAAGGACATTTAAATGAGTTGAGAAATATTGACTATAAATATGGATATGATCGAATATGGACACTATAAAAATGTAAAATAAGTTGACATAAACAAACCAGATGAAAAGTTATTTTGTATTATATAGATTATATGGAAGGAAAGAATTAATGAGGTAAAATATAATGGAAAATTGTTGTTACCAGAGATTTTGAAAAAGTAAGATTTTGGTTGTGGAGAAGAGTGGGAGGACTAAAAAAATTGAAAGTTTAATATACATATATGTAAAATTTACATTATAAATATTGTAAATATATTATGAAACTTGTATAGGAGATGTATATACTGTTTTATGTTAATTTAATGATAAAGGACCCCTACTTTGTATGATAAGTGTGGTATGATCTTTTACATCCATCTAAGCTACCAGCAACTCAGGCAGATGGGGCCTCAGTTTAACATCCCCTCCAAAATACATCACACTCAGGAATAAACTATCCACCCTTATGTTGCACTGCAGTGTCAAGTACTGGAAAATTAATCCAGTTACCTAGTGTGTGAACAGAGCCCACAGCATTCTGTACCAAAGGTGAGTGCACCACCTGTTGCAACTGCATAGATGGCTCCTCCCTTTCATTTGTCCTACCCACTCTTCCACCATAGCATGTTGTGCCTTATATACCAACTCAAGCCACTCCTTTCATCTGAACTGTACATCATAAAGTACTGCACAAAGATCAATTATAAAATGCTGTTCTGTTAGCTTATATTGATTATTTTTCTATATTTTTTCTATATGTTTTTTGCATCTATGTTTGCTGATCATTAAGCATCCTCTGATTGGTCTTGAGCCCTATTTGCTCCTGTATACAAATAGTATATTGAGTACAACAATAAGAACCATCTAGGCGGTCATCATCCAGGTAGCCATGGGGTGAATTTGTACCATTACTGACATCCTGGCAAAGAAGTCATATAATAAAGGCCCGCATCCTAGACAGGTATTCATAGACCAGGGATATGTGAACTGCATCATTCTGAGGGGATCGCTATGCCTTCCTGTATGTGAGCATATACTCCCATGCAACCTGTGATGAAGATTACCACAAAAACAGTCTTGTAGCCAAATGTCTAATCCAGAGCTGCATTTGCATCATAGTCCCCTACTGGGGATTATGGGATTGGACAGCCCCAGTCTGTCCCTTCCAAGCCAGGATAGCCATACTTGCTCCAACAGATGCCTGATCTGATAATCAGACTCAGGTCATTTATGTCATAATTAGGGCCAGTCAGTGGAATTAGTCTGCTTCATATTTATTAACCATTTTGATGCTTGCATTGGCTTCCTGACTAAAATGCATTTAGCATGAACACAAAAGAGTACACTTACTTAATATAATCAAACTTTGAAACTTCAAAAATTACAAGAAAACCTTGTACCTCTGATATGGGGATCCAACTAGCTAGTCCATAACATACTGTCTGAATGTTATATTTTGAAGTAAGGAGAAATTCCCCACATGCCACCATCTGTGGATTTTTAAAAGCTATCACAGTGATCCCAAAATAATGAGAGAATATTAGAGTGTTAATAACCAACATCTTGAAATTAAGCCTGGCACTGGCACCCATGTATCCTGCTTAATACCACTACCTATATTATTGCTCCTGCTGACAACCTGCACTCTCTGAAGTGCAGAACATTGTAACATCAAATTCAACATCTAGCACATGCTAAGCATCATTCTACCCATTTTATTTCTGTGATAGTGCGATTCAAGAATAATGAAGAAGGAAACTACCAATTATATTTTTCTACAAGCACCTTACATACAGCTGTTTAAATACTACTAATATACTTTGCATTCTTACCATTGCTTATTTTATTCTCTGGGTACATTTATACCATCTCAGACATATACACCAGATATATTATTTTTGACCATAGTAATCCAGACAGACTTGATTAAGGACAAGTCTAAAACCATATCCAACTTTCTCTTTTTTTCTGGCCTGGTGTTTTAACAGAGACCTGCCTAGATGGCAATTTTCAACCCCTTTTGGTGACAGTAAGGCACCAGAGTTCTCCTTTGTGCAACATCCATGGCTGCATCAGTCTGAAGGGGGTTGTTACTTTCTAAGGCAGAACAAGGCCAACTCTTTTAGTGGATTTATACTCTATCGGAAGAAAACAATTTTACTGCAATAATTATCTCTAAAACCCGATTTCCTTGACCACCCATAAACTATTCTTGGTGTTTTAAAAATGCCAGCAGTATACTATTTAGTCTCCGGTGGAAGACAGTCTTGTCATATTTCTCACTAAAATCTTATTTAAACATTTTGAAAGACAGGAAATGAATTGTCATAGATTCATAGGTTCATAGGTAGGTACTAGGCTATCTGCCTGAAGGCATTTATAAGTCTAGCCAGAATGTGTTGGCTTTTGCCGCCCCCTTAGATTAGTTCCCTGTGACTCTGTCCTGCAGAGCCATTGAAGTGATCCCTAGGGTAAACTTTCTGTTTCCCATCCACTCATCAAGTTTTCTCTTGAAGAGGGTTAGCAAGGAGCTCTGCCTAATGTAGATTGGAATCTTGATCCAGAGCATGGGAAGTCTCTGGGACAGGAATCTATCCCTCCAGCACGTCCTATTTATTGTTATGGTGAGGTTTAGATCCCTGGAGCATGTGGCTCGAGGGGATATGGTTTTCTTTAGGTGGAGCATGTCCATCAACTCTGGGTTGAACATGGCCTTGTATGTCAGGCAGAGATCACCTCTGAATAGGTGGTATGCAACCGAGTACATCTGGAGTTTCTTCAGTCGAGCTGCATAGGGCATCTGCTTGAGGCCAGTGATCCTCTTGGTGAGGTACTTCTGTGGTCTTTCCAGTTGTTGCAGGTGTATTTTGTGCCATTCTGCACTAACTCTGAGCAGATCTGAGAATTGCCGCTTAGATTCTTGACATAGCTAAAGAATACCTTGTGGTAATCTTTGGAGTCCATGGCAATTTTTCTTTCGAAGCTAGCCTTGGATGATTTTATGAGGGAATGTAGTTTCTTGCTGATACTGATCAGGGATGTCTTCCCTTCTTGGGATTTTACTCTTTTCTGTGCTGGTTTCCTCCTCCTATTGTATAGCTTGTTTATGGGAGGAGCCCACCAGACTGGTTTCATTTTCTTGGAGGAGTGAGTCTTGGTTTTGTTTGGGATAGCATGATCCATGCATTCTTATAGGTGCCTGTAGAGTGCATTAGTAAAGGATTTTGCAGCTTGGAGAGCATTATCCTTTAGCATGGGGGCTTTAAAACTTCCCACCTCGGACTTAAGTAACGTAAAGTTTGCTTTGGAAAAGTTTTTCACGGTGTTTTTTTGACTGGGGGTGGTGGCTGAATGTGGATATCCAGAGTGATTAGTTTATGGTCAGATCTAACCAGCAAGGAGTTGACCTCCAGTGTGGAACACTGGTCACCCATGTTGGTGATGACCAGGTCCAATATGTTGTCAACTCTGGTGGGGGTGTTGACCAATTGATCCAGAGCATTTGAGTTTATAAATTCTAGGAAATGTTGGGCAAGGTAGTTTGTACTTGAGTAGTTCTCCCAGTTAATGTTTGGGTTAATTGAAATCACCCAATAACAGGGTGTTTGGTAGGACCTTTATGTTTCCTAGTGTTTCCAGGAATGCGGAGTGGGGGTCCTGGGACATGGTGGGTTATCTGTAGCAAGCTACAATTTGAATTGCAGTTTTGCCCATTGTTAGTTGCACGTGGATGATCTCTGAAACATCGTGCTGTGCCACTAACCTGGAGGTGTGGGTATCTTTGATGAATATGGATACTCCCCTGCCTTTTGTATTTCGGTCCGGGTTTTGTGGCTGAAATGTATGGTATGAGTTGTAGCCTGGTAGTGCTGGGGTGATCTCTGGAGCTTTAAACCAGGTTTCTGTTACTGCACATATATCAATTTTCTCCATACTGAGGAGTGCCTCGAGTGCATGCGTTTTGAGGTTTAGACTTCTGGCATTGAGTAGCATTATCCTCAGTTTTTTGCTACTTGTTTTATTTACGGCAGTGGGTTTGTCTTTATGGGGGTGGCAAGAGCCTTGGCCAGTATTCAAAAGCCTAAGGGTGACAGGTGCAAGCCATCTCTAGTGAAGCAGCGTGGCTTGTCGAGCATGTCATCCCAGACTGACAGACACTGGATCCCCTTCGAATGACACCAGAAGCGTAGCCAATTGCTGAAATTGATAATTTTTTCTCCATACCGTGATATCATTCTTGGTGAGGGCAGGATGCTACCCAGGGTCAGGGTCATACCGGCCTGGGCTACATGATCACAGAGCTCCTCCATGTCTCTTTTCATGTAGTCCAGGGAGGTACGGCTCAGATTATTCACACCAACATGGACAATGACAGAGTCATATTTGTACTTGTTCTGGAGTGACCTGAGTGCTTGTGTTATGTGGCGGATCCTGGCACCCGACAGGCAGCTAACAGTAATCTTCTCCTTGTTCAGCCTAGTGAGTGGGACATCAGTGTGCCTGACTATAGTCACCTATTACTAGTGTGTTGGGCATGTTATTTTGCCTTAAGGGCTGTGATTGTGTGGCACACTGGTTTTGTGAAGTATGTGTTTCATGGTTTGTGCTGGTGGGTGGAGGTTGCTTGGATGTCTGCTTTGGGGGTCTCTGTTGCTTTTGAAAATTTTTATTTAGAGCCTCCGAGTATGTTTTCATGTATTTATGTGTGTTTTTTGCCGGTGCTGTTTTCATAGGTCTATGTGAGACTGCTGGTGTGATGCAAGTAATTCCCTTCTCTTCTTGACTGCCTGGTCCAGTCTTGGGTTGAGAGAGCTTAGCCTCCAGTTTGGCTGTATAATTGCATTTCTCACATGTATTAGTGTTTGGTGGAAGGAGGAGAAGGTTGTCGGTGAACATGAGGCAATTATAACATTGCCTCAAAATGCCCAGATTCACCAATTGGACCAGAGAGCACACTGAAACTGCCCTTTGGACAAGCCTTGATAGGTACAGTGAACTGTTTTACTGACTGGCTGGTAAGGTCGAATAGAGAGCCTTGTCCTTCTCTACAGTATAGGGAGGTCTAGTGCTAAGGTTTATTAGTGCTTGCTATGAGTTTTGAGCAAGTGCCGAGATGAGAAGTGAATGATTTGAGTGCTTAAGTTGAAAGTTTGTCTAGTCCCAAGGGAAAATTGAAGAGTAGACTTTGTGGAGCCGGGAATAGTTATACCCTAGCTAACCGGTGCTGCCTGGCATGCAAAACCACACAAATGCAGGTTTTATAGCAGGGAAATGAAAGAGATAGAAATTAGCCCAAAATGGCCAATAAACTACTAATTTCTGGCCTGAAACCACTCCTCCAGGGACTGATAGGCTGCTCAAAGCTCCCCTCTCTCACAGGTGAACAGAGAAACTTCCTTCTATCCAAGTAAGGTATGGGCAAACACAGAAACTTGTAACACAGCCCTGAATTTAGCACTAACCTGAAAACTGGACTATACTAGCTTAAAAAGGCAGAAAAACAAGTATTTCTTTTTGTTTTTTTTGTTTTTTTTTTCAGAAAATACAGCAGATATAATCAAAAAACACTTTAAATGCACAGAAATGGCTATAACACTTGAGTGTGTAGCCTACAACAGTTAAACAGGTAATTTAAACACAAAAATGACTTTGTTAAAGTGCAGGCGGTAAAATAATTACAATGTGTAGCTGAAACAAGCTTTTTAAATCACAGAAACTCAAGAAAAATTGGTGTTTTAGGCGGAATTAGCTAAAGGCAGCAAGAAAATGCAGAAAAATGATACTTAATCACAAGGCCATGGAGTGTATTATTATAGAACTTATAAACAAAGACAGTGGCAACCTTCAAACACTGGATCCCACCCAGTTTGGGTTCGTGAAGGGCCAATCTTGTCTCCTGAACCTGATTGACTTCTTCGAATCAGTCTCCAGAGCCATTGTCAAGGGTAGGATGGTCCACACAGCCCATCTACACCTTGCCAAGGCCTTTGACACACCCCCCCCCACTCTGGAATCATAGATAAACTTACTAAGCTGGGCATTAATCCGTACATCATCCAATGGGTTACTAACTGGCTTACTGATAGAACCCACACTGTAAAAGTAGTTGACTCCAAATCCAGCTCCAGACAAGTGACAAGTGGAGTACATCAGGGTTCTGTCCTGGGACCGCTCTTGTTTGGCATCTACTTCTCTGAAGTACAGGCCGACACTAAGGGACTCTGGCTAACAAAGTTCGCAGATGACTGCAAACTGGGAGCCATTATTGAATCCCCAAATGATGTAGATACTCTACAAAAGGGCCTTACAGAAACAGATGCTTGGTGCCAGAGCCATGGGCTCAAGCTCAATGCCAAGAAATGTATAGTTATCCCCTTTGGGAAAAAACATGTACCCGTGAATTAACATATAGGTGGCAGTACACTAAACACCAAGTGTGTGATAAGAGACTTAGGGACACAGGTGGACAGTGGTCTCACCTTCGATAACCACATCGCCACAACAGTCAGGAAATCCTTCTATGTGGCACACCTCATCACTAAGGGCTTTTCATCCCGAAAAAAGGAGGTCATTGTCCCACTGTACTCATCCCTCATTAGACGTATTATAGAATACAATGCCCCATTTGGTATGTACTTCTCAAGACATCTGCAATAACTGGAAAGGCTGCAAAAATACCTCACTAAAAGAATCACAGGCCTAAAACAGATGCCCTATGCTGACCGCCTCAAAAAACTCCAGCTATATTCTGTCGCATATCGTCTACTCAGAGGTGATCTCTGCTTAACATACAAGGCCATGTCAAACCCAGAGCTGCTGGACATGCTACACTTAAAGAAATCCCAATCCCTCAGAGCCACACGCTCCAGGGATCTAAACCTTGTCATCACAATAAACAAAATATGCTGGAGGGATAGGTTCCTGACCCAGAGACTCCCCAGACTCTGGAATAGATTGCTCATACATGTCAAGCAGAGTGCCTCTTTGGCACTCTTTAAAAGGAACCTTGATGGATGGGAGAAAGGAAATTCACCCCTGGGGATCACGTCAGTCACCCTGCTAGACAGGGGTCCAAGGAAGTAAATAGTGTGGGAAGAAATAGCCAGGGAATTGTTATGGCTAGGCTTATATAGGCCCTAGGGCTGATAGCCTAGTACCAACCTATGAACCTATGAACCAAAGTCTCTCTTTTGTTTCTCTGCTGCTGTAGAACTCTGCAGGGCACCAGGCAGGAGCTTGCTGAGTTGTATACTAGCACAAAAACCTTGCAAATGTGGGTTTTATAGCAGGGAAATGAAAGAGATAGAAATTAGCCAAAAATGGCCAATAAACTACTAATTTTGGGGCTGAAATCACTCCTCCAGGGACAGATAGGCTGCTCAAAGCTCCCTCTCTCACATTGAACAGAGAAACTTCCTTCTATCCAAGTAAGGTATGGGCAAACACAGAAACTTGTAACACATCCCTGAATTCAGCACTAACCTGAAAACTGGACAATACTAGCTTAGAAAGGCGGGAAAACAAGTATTTTTTTTGTTTTTTGTTTTTTTCTTTTCAGAAACTAAAGCAGATATAATCAAAAAACACTTTAAATGCATATAAATGGCTATCACACTTGAGTGTGTAGCCTACAACAGTCAATTTAAACACAAAAACAACTTTGTTAAAGTGCAGGCAGTAAAATAAGTACAATATGTAGCTGAAACAAGCTTTTTAAAATCACAGAAACTCTAGAAAATCAGTGTTTTAGGCGGAATTAGCTAAAGGCAGCAAGAAAATGCAGAAAAATGATACTTAATCACTCCAAAGTCTCTCTTTTGTCTCTCTGCTGCTGTATAATTCTGCAGGGCACCAGGCAGGAGCTTGCTGAGCTGTATACTAACACAAAAACCTTGCAAATGTGGGTGTTATAGCAGGGAAATGAAAGAGATAGAAATTAGCCCAAACTGAAACCACTCTTCCAGGGACATAGGCTGCTCAATGCTCCCTCTCTCACAATGAACAGAGAAACTTCCTTTTATCCAAGTAAGGCATGTGCAAACACAGAAACTTGTAACACAGCCCTGAATTCAGCACTAACCTGAAAACTGGACTATACTTGCAAAGAAAGGTGGGAAAACAAGGTTTTTTTTTTCTTCAGAAAATAAAACAGATACAATCAAAAAACATTTTGGCTTTCACACTTCAGTGTGTAGCCTACAACAGTTAAAGAGGTAATTTAAACACAAAAATGACTTTGTTAAAGTGCAGGCAGTAAAATAAGTACAATATATAGCTGAAACAATCTTTTTTAATCACAGAAAATCTAGAAAATTGGTGTTTTAGGCAGAATTAGCTAAAGGCAGCAAGAAAATGCAGAAAAATAATACTTAATCACTCCAAAGTCTCTCTTTTGTCTCACTGTTGCTGTAGAACTCTAGAAGGCACCAGGCAGGAGCTTGCTGCACTGTATAGGGGTTAATGTCAGAGGGTTAATGATGTGCTTCTTCGTAATTTCTTTTGTTACAAATTGGTTATGCATACAAGGCAGTCTACTATTGAAAACAGTGTTTGTTAATAAATGAGAGTGGTGGTTCTAGGTTCTTACTTTGTAATTTACTGAAAAGTGTTATTCTTTAGTGGCTAGTGGTGGTGTATATTGTAATGGAAATGTTAAACGATAGTTTCCCAAAAACTTATTTTTTTTTATTTGCAATTTTAATTGTACTAAACCAAGCTGTGGCTCCACTAAAGTCAGTTATGTGCAGGTGGATCTCATTTTAATACTTGCTGTTTAATTCCACGATGCCAAATGGGTATCACTGTAAAATATAGTGTGTCAAAAATAACCATATTACTATAACTTCTATAATAAAACAGTTTTCCACTAATAGCATTGCAGCCTTATGTAGAATTTTAAGTAGTAACCAATTGATCTGAAATACTCAGGTTGCTTATACAGTTTAAGAAAGTCTGCAATAAGTATTTAAAATTGCATATTAAATATGATCTTAGAAGCTGGTATATTAGATCTTATAAGTAGGTAGACAAGCCATCACTTTGATGTACTGTGGCTTGATAATATTATTGGAGCTAATAATGAAGAAAATACAGTACCTAACCTCCTGATCCAAGGCCTGTTTCTACCAGACATCCTCTGTCTTCAAATGGTCATCATACTGGCCCAGCAGGCACTGATCAGAGGTTCTTTTTAGGAAGAACAGGCAAACCCTGCTCTCACTGGCACAACATACAGAGTTCTAATTTTCCCAGTAGCAGAGTTAGCTATGGTCATGTTGGTCCACTTACAAACAATATGGTAGACTCATGTGAACAGGCACATGCTTGTGAAATGTATAGTGTGACCTAGGAGCACATGTTTACATGTCACTTGCTTTGTGGTCACTGTAATATGGATAGCTCCTGCCAGCATGCATTGGCAGTACACTGTGCGTTTGCAGCATTCCAACAACAGTGGTGCTAACTGGCTTCATTACAACATCATTTACAACTATTTAGTTTTAAACTAGAGGAATTTGACTAACGCTTCTGAAGATGAGGAGCTTTACAGAGCTAAGGAAAGTGTCATCTATGGTATAGTACCTTACAAACAGAAACAAGCGCTGTTGAGGATAACTGGAATAGTGAGACAGATGTCAGTCTATATGTGTAACTCAGAACCTATGACACATTGGCATGCCACATGCCACAGCAGTTCTGTTTGACTGTATCTGTGGATTTCAAACTGTGGACACAGGAAACTGTAGGGAGGACATTCTGCAAGGGGTGAGGGGTACCAGGGACATAGGTATAGTACATACATGGTGGGTGAGGCTATGCATAGCACTAACTGCAGGTACGTATGGGGAAGGTCATGAGCATACTCATATGCATATCAATGCACTATAAACAACAGACTATTGTTGTTTTCTCATATTAAGCCATAACTAATCAGGCTTTGCAAGACTAATTTGCATTTGTGTTAAGTATGATGGAATACTTAATGACTGTTTTGTTATTGTCTTTCCAGTAAGACTGCAGAAAGGTGCACCTGTTTGCACTCACTGAGGAACTTAGAAAGTGGTTTTCTGGACTTTTGCTACATCAAAAGACTCAGGAAAGTTAATTCTGTATTTTTGTACTGCACATAATGTCACATAATTATTTCTGCCATTTTCATACTGTTTTGTCTGTCTTATTTCACTTAATTATTATTTAAAACTTATCTTTGTAACAACTTTTTCTGGCCTGGTGTGGAGACCTTCTTGGAGAGAACAATGTTTATTCTAGTGAGAGTAATCTGATTGCTGTTGTTTCTAAGTAGCTGAGTACTACTAGCTAGAATTTATAGCTGTTTTTCATTGGTTCTCTTATTTTTGCTTGCTTTATATTGTGATACAAATACAAGTGTATTATCTTACTGTCTTTCTACTAAGGCTGCAAATATTTGTGTCTGTGTACTTACACTTCATATGCTGGCTGCATCCAGTGCATCTTAGATTAGGTTAATAAGAGCTCTCTGAATCAATTTGTCCTCACTCTGTCCAGGGACAGGAACATTCTGGAAGAAGTTCTCAACAAATTTTGCTCCAGCCTATTGTCTCCCCTTGGTCAGTCCCTCATTAGTTAAATCATTCAGTCCAATGAAGTTCAGGAAGTTTGCACTGTAATTTCCAATGGGCAGAGCCTAGGCCTTTTGACAGAATCAAATTATGTCCTCACATTTCAAAACAAATGTTCATATCTCTGGAACCTTCAGGGTTATAAAAGAAGTATAAATGGTAAACTCTTCAGCACACATTATTTTTATAGTGGTAGTATTCCTTAGGTTCTAGATCATAAACATAATTTTACAAATCACAGAAAACACAGTAACAATTACACTTGTAACATTTTGAAAACAACTTACAATATCTCAGCAAACACTCAAGTTACACACACACTGTCAGCAGTATGTTATTCATCTAGCTGAGAGCATTTGTGTAAGGCTAAGGAGTTCTGCCTGTGTTACTTGGTTGTTGAGATATTTAGAAAAAATGTGAAAATTGTATCTATATAAATTAATATCATAAAAACAACAATTAATATCTATTTACCTGCACTGGACAGTTACTTTAACACTCAAAATATTATCATTGTAGTCAATACCATTCTCTTTAGAGACTTCAAAAAGGCAAATTGTTTTGCAAGTGATGGTTTAATAAAGATGTTTCTTGTTTAAAAAAAGGGGTGGGAATTGAATAATTCATGTAATGTTGCTTAGGTTATATGATATATAGGAATATATGCGAAACATAATGTTTGCTAATGTTAATTTGTTAATACAGTTGGATTACTTTTGCATAAATGTAAAATTGCCTATGTCACAAGTGATAATTCAATAAAGGTGTTAAAAAAAAAAAAAACAAAAAGGCAAATTTTTTTACAATTACATGGTGAAATCTCTAAATTCACTGACAAAAACTCTTCATAACTGACCCAACATATGCAGCCACCTGCACTAAGGATTTTTATGCCCATTTAGACAAATGCATTGGCTGGTATTCCCTTCTAAAATTAAAAAAATAACCCCCCAGTGGTCAGTGGTATATAAACAAATGATATAGCAGAAGGAAAAAACTGCTGAAATTACAATGTAGAATCAGCAATCCACTGCATGAAGATAAAAAAAACTCACTACAAAACTGAAGGTGACCATAAAGCTAGCAAAGCATCTCATGAACTCAGGCTAGTAAGTGAGACAAATGATATCTATATGTCCTTCTTTGGTTATGTTAGAAAATTTAAAAAAAAATGACAGCACTTATCTGAAAATTTCCATAATTATCCCTCTGACTTTGACCCCAACTCATTGGTGGCATACTAGCAAGCAAGTGCTATAGTACAAATTAAACAGCAAAGAATTTACCTTTTGACTCAGTCAATAATGACACTTAAGGATCTGATTAAGGCAGTGAATTGCCCATTTATTTTTCGGTATGCCTGCTGCAGACGTCTCGAAATGTTGAATAACAGGGGAGATATAACACACAAGACAACATCCAGACAAGTTTGTAAGCAACCAGGGGTAGACATGATCACCAAAATGTAACAACAATCCTCTATCATGCCCATGTCATGACCCCAGTCATAGCTTTTTAGGTGTAAAGAGGTCAAAACACTCATGTCTACTGCCATTACATTTTGGTCCCCAGTGTTTTATTCTCATTCCTGGTGTAACATGTGCCTCTACAATTTGTTGCTGCAAGTTAGAGAGACATAACCTTTGAAAAAATCAGTCACATTACGATGAGTTAAGTTAGAATTGCTAAGCTCCTTTTCAAATGTCACTTGTGATGCAGGGATTGGAATCATGGGAGTCCCTGCCTTAGAATGATGAGTTATATGTGAACATACTCAACAGTTTGTCACATTTAAGTTCACAGCATATTGCTGAAGAACCAAAAGGAAACTATTTTCTCTTGACCAGTTTGCAATCAGAAACAGAAACAAAAACAAAATAGAAATACCTGCTGCCACTGGATTCATCATGGACTGCTGTCTGAGTTGATTTGCTTTAATTTTTCACTGGGGCAGATAATTCATCCTTCATCCTTTCATCTCTGTTCACTGCCAAAGATGACTCATTTGGGATCTCCAAATGACAGTTTTTTTACAATGTCATGAATGAATCCTGGTTGGTAAGTCAGTGCAACATACTGCAGCAAAGGTGGTGAGCAGCACTTGGAAATAGCCGTACCACTTCAGACTCAACTGCCTCTTTCTTTGGAAAGTTTTAACATAAACCTAATCACCAGGCTGAAGATGGTGACAGATCTAGTCAGAAGGTTGAGGAAGAGCTTCTCATACACTTCTGTGGTGCTACTACAAGAAATTAATAAGTTTTGTGCAGTAAGACAATATGACACCATCGGTTAGAGTCCATTCTTCATTTGACACAGGCAGAGTAGCTGGAAGGGCCATGGGTCTCCCCATTAATATCTCATAGTGACTCAATCTCCTTGCAGAATTTAATGTGCTCCTCATACTCATTAATGCTAAGGGGTGTGCCTCTGGTCATTTGAAATTTGTTTTGGTGCAGATCTTTACCACCTTGTTTTTAAGGGTCCTGTTGACCCTCTCTACAAATCCAGATGACTGAGGATGGTTGGGGCAGTGAAGACTTAATCTAATGTTAAAAATATTACATAATTCTTTTGTCAACTGATTATTGAAACATGTCCACTGGTCACTATCGATAATGCAGAGCACACCAAACCTAGGCATAAATTAAAAAATTCGTTTTTAATGACTGTTACAGAATCTGCTTTGTGGCATGGGTAAGCTTCCACCCATGTGGAGAACATAAAAACCAACACCGATATATACTGTAAATAATGTACCTTAGGCATCTGAACAAACTCCATCTGAATATTAACAAAAGGTACTTAAGGTGGTGGTAAAAGATACAACTTTAATATTTGCATTTTTACTAATGTGTTCTAAACATACTGCACAATTATTGACATACTGAAGAATTAAAGAAGAGACATGAGGGGCATACCATAGGTTCATAGGTTTGTACTAGGTAATGGCCCTGGAGCCTTTACAAGCATAGCCCATAGGATTACCCTGGCATCGTGCCACCCGATGTTAGTTCCTAGTGCTTCTGTCCAGTAGAACCACTGGAGTGATCCCCGGGGTGAATTTTCTATTTCCCATTCAATCATCAAGATTTCTCTTGAAGAGGGCCAGTGAGGTGCTCTGCTTGACATGTATGGGAAGTCTATTCCATCTACCCAACTTTGGGTAATTTGGTTAAATAATGATGTTTTACCTGCATGGGCTAGTAAATGATATGCCATTATCAGGCAAGGTAGCGAGGAGTTAGGCACCACCTGTTGGCTGTCCAGATGTTGCCATAGCCCCTCGATGGATTTACTGCATCCATCCTTAAGCCACCCCTGAATTTCTCCCTGTGATGCTTTTGCTGGAAAGCTAATACTTTCTTAAAATCAAACACATCATCACTTTTAGATTCATGTAATATCATCACATATAGTTTTGCAAAAAGCCCTTTTACAACTTGCTTACCAGCTTGTTTTTCCAAATTATTTCCATTTGAAATGGTATCTATACCTTTTTTTGATGGGCACTACATTTGACTACCATTAATTCTTTAGGCAACAAAAGAACATGTAAAAGATCATTGACATAAAAATTATTTTTAATCTGAGTCCCTGGTGAAGTTAAGAACCCCTTCTGTTTTCAAAGTTGCCCAAGGTGATGTACAACTCCAAAAGCATAATGACTATCTGTGTAGACATTTGCAACTCTGCCTTTTGCTAACTCATAAGCTGTTTGTAGAGCCACTAATTCAGCTACCTGTGCAGAATATACACCCTCTAGTCTTTGTTGGATCAAGACCTTGTTACTGGTACAAATGGATACTCCTGGACCAGACTTCCATTTTGTTTTCTCCCACAGGAAATGTCCACAAATAGATCTTGTTCAGCACTGGGTATAGGGGTGTCTGTTAAATCATCCCTAGGAGAAACCATATAATTAGTCACACGCATACACAGTCATGTGCTTCACTATCCTCATCAGTAGGTATAAAAAGATGCAGGATTCAGAAAAGGACAGTTTATGAGAGAAACAGATGGATCAGAAAGAAGAGCAAGTTCATATTTAGTTAGATATGAAGTCGAGAGGAGTTGTGTTTTCTTTTCAAGCAAAAGAGCAGATACAGAATGAGGGACTTCAACCATAAGCTCATGTCCTCGCACCAATGATTGTGCAAGATTGACTAGAATGGCAGCAGTGGCCACTGCCCTTAAATATGGTGGCAATCCCTTTGCAACAGAGTCAAGTGCTGAACTATAATTAGCTAATGGATGATAGTTGTCCTCATGTTTCTGTGAAAGCACTCCCTGAGCAAATCTATTTCTTTTGTGGCAAAACAAAATGAAAGTCTTTCCATAATCTGGCAATCCTAAAGCTGGGGCAGTAGTTAAAGCTCACTTTAAATTCTGAAATTAATTTTCTTACTCGCTATTCCAAGGGAGGGGCTCTGGTTTATCCTGTTTCAAGAGATTTGTCAATTTCTGCATGGTTAGAAATCCATTGTCTGCAATATCCTGTCATACCTAAGAAGGATCTAAGATGACATTGAGTAGTTGGTTGTGGGGCTTTAACTATTGCCTCGATATTAGATGGTAGCATCTGCCTATTACAATGAGATATCAGATGACCAAGATAACGTACCTGAGTTGACCATAGCTGCAACCTTTCTCTTGACACTTTATGTCCCTTTTTTGCAAGAATAGTTGAAATGTGTATCGTATCCTGCTGACAATGCTGAAAAGAATTAGATGCCACAGTAAGTCATGTACATATTGTACTAACACAGACCCACCTGAGAATTTCACATCTTCCAAATCCTCTTTTTAGAATTTGAGAAAATAATGAAGGAGATTCAGTGTATCCCTGTGGTAACTGTCTGTGTATACTGCTGTCCTTTATAAGTAAAGACAAACAGAAACTGACTTTCAGGGTGGATAGATATAGAAATGAATGCTGAACACAAATCTGTCACAAAAAAAAATATTTTGCTGTAGGTAGTATGCAACTCAGTACTGTTGCTGGATTTGGAACTACAGGAAAAGTTGGTAATACTGTATTGTTCATATCCCTCACATCTTGCACAAATCTATAAGTATCCTTTCCTGGCTTTACTGGGAGAATAGGACTATTACAACGGCTTTCAGCTGGCACTATTATTCCTTGCTGCATTAAATACTGAATTACACGTTTAATTCCCTGCTCTATCTCTGGTTTCAGAGGATACTGCAGAACTCTAGGGAGAGGTTTAGATGGATCCAGTTTTAATTTTACTGGTTCTGCAGATTTTAATATACCTACTTCACTAACATGTTTATCCCACACGTTAGCAGGTACCTGCTGCAACAGCTCTTCAGCCATCTGTATACCCTCACCAGCCTGTTCCTCAGCTTGACCTAAGACTGCTAAAATGTCCCCCTCTGATTCTGTTGGAAGATCCAAATGCACCCCTTCTGGTGTACAGTAAATAGTGCAACCTAGTTTGCATAACAGGTCTCTTCTGAGCAAGTTCACCAGTGCAGTAGTACTCAGAAGGAAATAATGTCTTTTCTTAATAGGTCCTAAAGAAATGGGTATAGGCTCTGAAACATGATATGTGACAGTAGCATTTGTTACTCCAACTTCTTTTACTTTATGTTTTGATGACGGTATCTGACTATCTGAAGTAACTTTCAGTAGAGATCTAGTGGCTCCAGTGTCCACCAGGAAAGGAATTTCTTTGGAATTTATTTCTGCCTTAACATGGGGTCCCTTTTTATCTATTGGTAGCAGAGGATCAGGATTTATTTCTGTTTCATTACTCTGGCATAGTCGGTACAGTGATTCCTGGCTCCTTCCAATTTGGGGAGGAGGTGCATGAAACGCAGTCTTGCTATAATACAGCTGTCATTCAGACCAGGTGTCTTGGATTCTCTACATTCACCTGTATAAGCATTCTCCTCTCCAATTTCCTGCTTCACCACAAGTGAAGCAAGTTCCATCAGATGAGCCAGGAAGGGCACTGCCAGCTCATTGTCGCCAACCAGCTGCATCTTGTTCCTCTCAATCAGCACTCACTAAATCTCCTAGCAATTCCTCTCCCCCTTCTCCTGCTTCTGCTATGTCCTCTTGGGGCTTCTAGCTGCCTTATTTGCAAAGTTAACAGTTTATCCTCAGAATCCTTTCTCCATTTTTTCTGATAATTACTGCAGATTTGCGGCACTTACTAAGGACTCTAAGTCCGTGCTCTGCCAGTCTACAAGCACTTGTTTTATTTGATTTTGTACAGGGACTTGCAGACCCCTGCACAAAACAGCTGAAACATTTGGGTTAACTTGTTCTTCTGGATTTGGTATTCCTGAATGTCAAGCAAACCCTGCTTCGAGGCAGCTCGTAATCTACAGGGGCTTCCACTTTATTTTGCTTGCATGCATGTATCTTAGATCAATCTGTTTTAACTTCACACACTTCTGTATTTTTATTTAACAATACCCTTTTTTTGTCTATGAGTGTATTTCTTGTGAGAGCAAAATTTGTTATTCCAGCCTTTTCAAGTAACTGCTTTCTTATTTTACCTGAAGTGACTACCCAAAGCAGCTTGTTCAAATATGTTAAAATAGGGTTGTAACATTCTATTATCATTTTCTCTTCCTCCTTAAACCTCAATGGATCTTCTCTAATATTTGGAAAACTTTTGGACATAGTATGCAAATCAGCAGGGATCCAAGGATGATAAACATGCTCTCTATTATTGGTCCCAAATATTTGTCTAAGTAGTGCCAAAAGGTCCTTTCCAGAGGCAATGGCTTCTTGTCCTACACTGTTGTATGAGTACATATGGTGAGCTACAGGTGTGTCAAATGCTAGTGCTCCTGTCAGAGAGGTAGAAACTTGCTGGAAATGAGTGGAAGAAGAAACCTGTCCAACTGCGGATACCTGCTCTAAAGACAAGGGTTGAACAGGGGAAATAGGCTGAGATGTAACAATACCATGCTCACCTGACATCCAAAGGACAGTTGACTGAAATGCAGGGGTCTGCAAAAAAGTGGAATCTTATAGGTTCATAGGTTAGTACTAGGCTAACTGCCCTTGTGGGCCATTTTAAGCCTAACCGGTGACCCTATGTGAAAATCAACCCTGCACCTTGTGTCTGTAAGGGAAATACCTTAATCATTATGCCAACCACCCATCTTTGCACAGGAGCTGTCATACAGGTGCATATGGAGGTGGGGGTGTAGAAGATACTGGAGTATCATCACCCTTTTTGGAAGTCTCTGCCTTTGGCCATCCCCAGTTTCTTCCAAACCTGCCAAGACAGGATAAAGGGATCTCTTCTTACTGGTCTGTATTGCTTTCTTAACCTCTTTTACCTGCTGTAACAACTGCTTATTAGTATCCTGTAATCCCCGTAATTCTGATTCCTTTTAAGGGCTTCAGTATACCAGGAATAAAATACTGCCCATCACTCCCCACTTGGTTTTGCTTTTTTTTTTCTTCCAAAATACCCTTTAAATTCCCTAATTTACCCTTATCATATGTTCCATTTAATGGAATACTTCACCAGGGCAATTTTTTGTGAGCTGAAACCAGTCATTCAAATACTTACAACTTTCCTTCCCATAATTGTGATACATAAAGTATGCAGGTATTCCCCTTCAAGAGATTTGATCCTGCTTACTTAATTTTGTTCTTATTTCCCCTATGAAGACTTACCTTGTGGATTCTGGTAATTCAGCAAAAAATAACAACACCATTTACACACCATTCTGGGAGGGAAGGTTAGAGATTCTGTCATTGCGCAATAACAGAGGAAGTGTTTCAATCAGCCTTTTCCCACAGCACCCCCTTGCTTTCTTCCCATTTTGAGCTCAAAATTACAGCTCCTGCATTGCAATTAGGAAAATAGGGAGGTTTAGTACTGTGTCTAGAGCTAACCATGCTTTTGGACCCTCTTAGGGTACTTTTACACAATCACACCTATGTCCCAGCATGCTATGGGCATATGAATTTGATTTACCAGCACACACCTATGTCCCAGCATGCTATGGACTCATGAATCTGAGTTAAATTTTTCTTACTCATACATTTAACAACACACAATAATTCTCATACCTTTAAACTTTTTGTCTTCTCTCAAGGGTACTGCCCACGACACAAGGGACCTACTGGTGTTAATTTCTTCTTCTTGCTCTTATGCACATACACATTTAATAAGCACTTCTTTGTTTCCTGTGGGGTCCTTTCACTATGACTTTACATAAAACTGTCAAGCAAACTCAGGCATTCAACAAAAACAGTTATTCACTTATTCCACTCTTTTAACTACAATTATCTACACCCCCCCAGCAATCACGTTTCCCACCTAGACTGTCATATTTGCACAGCCTGAATGGTTGGACATCTGAGTTTCTGACTACCCCATACAAGGAAGTATGGAATTCACAGAATAACTTTCTGTGTTGGGGTCTTGCTGTTTGTTCCACACTGCCCTGCAGCAACACCAAAGTTCAGAATCTGAGTCTTGAGGCACAGATTGTTATTCTACAAACTAAATAGCATAGAATTGTACCTTTTGACTCAGTCAATAATGACAATTTAGGAAGTGCAAAGTACTTGTTTATTCCATAAACAGCACTGGGAGACTGCCTGCCTAAATCTTCAGAATCAGTCTCAAGGAACAAAGAGAAAACACTTCCTATATATAGATTTTTCTATCAGCTGCACGAATGCAGAATTTTTATGTTGCATTATTTTTAGCAAATCATTGTATTTTAAAATATGTTCAACCTTCATGCTTTCCATTTAGAGCTTTGTGCGAGCACTTCACAAATATGTATTTCAAACATAAGCCAGTTGTATTAAAAGTTATTGTCCTTCAGTCTTGTAACATTCAGTACCAGTCCACAATATCTCACAGAGATCCTTGCAAAGACTCATCCTCCAGCCTGAGAAGGCCAGAGCGCAACAATTCCTTAGTTGATTAATCTGTTTTCCACAGATATCTATCACAATTCATTAACTTTCTGAAACGAGACTTTCCAACATAATATAACATCACTTAACTTCTTCAGCACTTAATTTGCCTTCAGCTATTTGTCAGTACAGTGGAGTTTGCTAATGGAGAGAATGCAATTGTAAGGCACTTAAAAATATGAGGCTACTACTTAAATCATATGAAAATATACCTTGCAAATTATGCATCTGTTTTTCAGCTTTCCTTTGCCATAAAAATACCATAAATATTTTGACTCATTTGTGAAGAAATTACAAGTTATTATGTATTTAGTGGAGAATAAACATAAGACATAACAATATTCTGCAACACAAGTTTGAGGCCAACTTTTCCCCTGAAACAATCATACTAACTCCAGTCATCCCTGAAACAGGTCTCCTCTACTATTACTAAGGATCATGCCTTTAAAGTACTCTCAAAGACCAAAAACACTTCTTCCGTGGATCCTGACAATATACCAGACTGTCTAATAAGCAGAGACAAACATGCACTCATTCATCTCCTCCTTAAATTGTTTTACCTAAGCCTATCTACAAGATCTGTCCATGAACTCTTGTGCATTTTGACAGTGATGCCCCTCCACAAGGGTGGACCTACCATGGACCCTAGAACCCACAGGCTGATCAGCCTTTACAGTTTTATCTGTAAAGCCATGGAACATATCATTACTAACCTCATAAATCACATCAAATATGTAATTAGACTAGACCCACAAAAATTCAGAAGGGTAGGTTATGCTTGTTAAATTTTGAAGCTTCTTTGAAAAGTTCACATAGGTGTGGACAATGGGTATGCTGTCTCTGCGGCCTATCTAGATTTGACCAAGATATTTGGCACCATACTACATGATGAGAATGCCAATAAGTTTATGTCATTAAACACTAATACCTATGTGTTAAGGTGGAGGGAACTGCCTCAAGGATAGAACACAAGATGTCAGAGTTGGTGACACCACCTAAGTAACAAAAAATGCAACCAGTAATCTTCTCCTAGATATCTGTCTTGGGTCCTTTCTTGTATGACATTTATTTATCTGACATTAAAACCAAAAACAATGAACTTTGGTTTGCCAAATTTCATGATAACTGCAAGATGGATATAGTTGTCAAGTCAATCTGAGATGC
The DNA here is from genome assembly GCF_019279795.1 of Protopterus annectens. Classification (NCBI taxonomy): domain Eukaryota; kingdom Metazoa; phylum Chordata; order Ceratodontiformes; family Protopteridae; genus Protopterus; species Protopterus annectens. Next base: position 554,330,712 of record NC_056730.1, on the reverse strand, counting down.
TTATACCCTTCACAGTAAATTAAGCATTCTCCCATTTGGGAAACTATAAATTGTTTCATCCTATTGCATTGAAAATACACCACTATCAAGCAAGTCAGTGATTAGAGACTTTGATACTGGGAGTGATAATTCCTTTTCTTTTGATGATCATCTGACAATCATAGTTTGATAATCTTTCTATATCTCCCAAATAATTGCCAATGACATCACTTTTAAAACCATAAATGTCAAAGGAAAAAAACTTCAAAGACCAATACACGTAAGGTTCAGTTAAGGCACATTTAATAACTTGCTGCAAGGAGACAAAAACATGCAAATACAGGATTTTGCCTAACGACTAACAGGAAGTATGCTATTCTTATACTGTTCTACAAGACATTGCCTTCTATGGCTGACGTAATCAAACACAACTTTCAGTATTGTTCTACAGCAGATGTTACTCAGATTTTCTGCTGACATGACTGGATTTATGAAAAACATTTTGAGAAAAACAACCTGGCGTTGGTGGACCCTAGCCCGTTACAGACTTCTATTGTGTAGTTCTAATACATGTGTTACATTTCAAGGTACTTTTCTAACTTAGACACAAGCAAATACTGATTGCAGTTCAAATTTTCAAGCAGTCTTTGTTCTGATTATATATAGCTTCTGCAGCTGTGTGTTTTCTCACAGCACAAGCGGAACTCCTTGTCTAAGTCTCATAACATTAATATTGTTCTATTCATTATTTTCCTGACACAAGCAGAACTTATCTGCTTTCCTGTAAATTTCCAAAGCATAAGCAATAGCTGCGCATATTTCATGACAATACAAGGTTAGAAAGCTTCTGCAATTCATACAGATTTTATGCAGTGTGAAATAGAATAAATGTGTTAACCCTTTTCAAGCCTTAAATGCACTAAGCATATTACTAATACATACACTAATACATATTTTTCTGACAATAGACATTATTGTTCCTTTATGTTCTGCCCTTGTCAGACCCATTATAGAATATATTGCACTTTTTGGCATGTATCTTACTCAACACAGCAAAAAAAACTTAAAAAAATGTAGGGGTTCCTACCAATAATTGTCTCTGGCATCAAAAAGCTTAGGTACCAGGGGAGAATGGAATTCCTGTCCATATACTCCATGTCGTATAGTGCCCTGAGGGGGATCTGTATCCCACTTATCCTGCCTTCAGGGATCCTGATGTACTTGATCTCCTTTTACTCCATAAGTCAGATAGTGCAGCCAACACTAGAACTGGAGATTTCAACCTAAATCAGGAAATAAAACTACTGTACATGTATGGAGAGATTCATCACACTGTGCCTCCCTTTGCTCTAGAGTAGCCCCCACCCCCTATAAGTCAAGCAATGTGATTCCCCGTCATCATTCAACCATACCTGGCAACTTGAATGGTACCCTTGAATTTACTCTGGGACTTAAAGGTCTAGCCCCCCCCAGAAAGGGTGGCAGAGCTAAGGATGGTTACTGGCAAGCTGTACATGGCCTCTGATCAAATTGCTTAGATATCTTATGATCCTATGATTATATTGTGACTGCTGTTGTTATTGTTATTCTCACTGTTGTTATTATTATTATTATTTTATCACAATTGGACATCTGAGATGTACACAGTCAGTGAAGTGGTTGTAATTAATAGGCAGAGTCTCATATAGATATTTAAAAGTATACCTTATTCGGGTATATAGGACATTTAGAGACAACTACCTCTGGAAATGTTTGGGGTTATCATAAAGTAGCAGAAGTTATCAGTCAACCTATGTAGAAGATTTTATAGGAAAATATACTAACTGGTTCTCTGAGAGAGCAGCTGATGCATGGAACAGATTATCAAATTACAAGCAGAGTTTAGACAGTTTAAGATCTGCCTGGATACTTAATATGGAAACAACTGCTTTGGTATATTGGTAGACTAGAATAGAAGGGCATTAATGTTCATGCTTGAAATATTTGTATGTATGCACGTATCTGTATGCACAAGTGACTTATCCCCATTGTTCAGTAATCACTGTTAAATAATAGTGCCTGGCCTGGTGTGGCAGAAGTAATGTCACACAATATGTAGTACTTGCTGAAATCAGGGTAAAACTCATTTAGTTATGGCTTTTACTTGTATGCACAAATGTGTATGTGTGTGTGTGTGTTTGAGGGGTTACAGTTAATTAAGAGTATCACTTTGAATATAATTTCTTTCACTCTCCATCACAAACATAATTTTTGGGTATAGCTAGTGGTAATCTTTGGTTGACTGGTAAGAGCATGATGTGTGTGAAAGTTACTTTTTATTGGTAAATGGTGCAGTGAGTGACAGCATCTCACAGCTCATGGCCTGGCAGTGTTCCTGGCTATGGCTTTTTCTGTGGAGTCTGTATGCCCTCCATTTCTCATTGTGAGTTTATCAAGTGTTCTGGTTTCCCCCAACACACCAATGACATGACATAGGTGAACTGGCATTCCTCCAGTATACTTCTAGGTAAACGTGCAGTGTGTGTGTGTGTGTGTGTGTGTGTGTGTGTGTGTGTGTGTGTGTGTGTGTGTGTGTGTGTGTGTACATGCATGTATAAGTGTGTGCACCCACATGCATGCATGTGTGCATCTTATGATAGATCATAAGGTTTAGTAGTGGACTCTGCCCTGAACCTCACCTAGTTGAAAACTAGACCTGCTCAGATATGTGCACAGAAAGTTGCTGCAGCTTGTGTGATGGACTGCGGATGATGTAATTATTGCTTGTTTGTTTAACTTTCCTCATAAACTTCAGAGGTATGCACAGAAGTCACTATAACTTGTGTTGGGGCTGGGATCAGTGTGGTCATTGTTTATTTAACTTTTTTCCAAGTCCTCAGCACATAAGGTTGCTATAGCATGTTTAGGGGCAATGCATTATTTAGAAGCAACAAATTGGAATACATTACTGTAATATTTAATTTTTCACATTCCTTACAATAGTATATGAGATGGATATACTGGTGGTTATGTTTTGGGGGAGGAGTTAGGAGGCATGATGTTAATATACATTTGGCAGGAACAGGTTGAAATATGTTACTGTGTTTTATTTGTTCTTTACGTTTCATCCTAGTCTGACATCAGAGTGGCAAACACAAAATGGCTGTCTTTTCAGGGTAAGGGCGACCATGAAATATGCATGTATATATATATATATATATATATATATATATATATATATATATATATATATATATCTTTAGATCCTGGATTACTATAATGTCGAATTTCAAAATATTGAGACCAGAAACCAGAGTTGTTAGAATATCGAAAGTTTATATGTTCGAGTTTCAAAATATCAAAATTTGTATAGTAAAGTATTGTTTCTGCTGTAGAGTGGATAAGATAGTTTAACATAATGTATTTGAAAAGATGTGTGTTAACCTTTGCAGGGTAACATGTTTCTCTTTTTTTTAAATATGCCACAAATTCTTTTGCAGTTCCTGCTTCGTATGGTGGTAGTGTACGTACGTAGCCAATGGTTGACTGTAGCACAGATGTGGGCATGACTTGGGTATTTACACTTTCTAGTCAATGTGGTGCAGTCTTGGATTTGGTATATTTAATTTGCAGGGGATGTGGGGGGTGCAGGGGGCATAGCCCCCCTACAAAAATATTAAAAAAAAAATATTTTGGTTTAAGGTAATTGGATGGTTGGTTTCATTAGGGCAGGGTTTGTTATTTTGTTCCCAGTTCAGCTAACATTAGTGGTAAATTCCTTTTTGTCAATTTACATAGTGGAAGTTCTTTTAGGAATAGAATTGTAATATTTAAGGGGATATTAACCTGTTTAAGAGGTTTTTGTTTTATGTTTTGTCAGACTTCGCTGTTTTGATAGTTGGCATTGTGAATTTTGGTATTTTGCAGATTCTAGTTTGTACTCTCGATATTTTGAAATTCAACATTATGGGACCTAGAAGTAGATCTCTCTCTCTCTCTCTCTCTATATATATATATATATATCCCAAAACCTCTACAGCTACCTTTCAGCACTAGTGTGGAATAAACTTCCCATATCCCTTAGAAATACTACCCATGCACATGTTTTTAAGACAACCCTCAAACACCACATATCCAGTGCCTGCAAGTGTAACTGCAATCACCTCACTTAATCTTCACTCACTTTTTCCTCTCTCGCTCTTCACCTTCTTCACCTTCTCCTTTTTCACTTACCACCTCTTCCTCACTCAACAATCCACTATCTACTCTAATTCTTTACTTAGCACAACTTCTACTATCTGTCACTCCCCGTACCCCTGTCTATTCCTGTCCCCCACACTATTGATACCAATTATCTCTCTCTGTCTTATCCCCTTCTCTATAAATCCACCCTTACACTATCTCTTGTTTACTTCACATCTATGAAACTAACACGTGACCCACCATATGTCTCTTCTCCCATATTCCACCCTGTTCTTACTAACCACCTCTATACTCACTCCTTATTTCATCTGCCTCACTTGCAGAGTTCATTAATATGTTTTAATATTTTCTAATAATTTGTTCACCTGTTTAAATGATTGCTTTAACTTCTTACTATACTTATTTTATTTTGATTACTTCTCAAAGCTGTACTGTGCACCTACAACTTGTAAGATTTAAACTGTGATCTCCTTTATTACTTGTTTAATGTTGTTATTTGGAGCTTTTCTCCCTGGGCCTCTGCTGAAAAGGAGTGCAAGCTCAGATGGACTAAACCAGTCAACAAATGTCATATAAATAAAGAATTATATAGTTGTGTAAGATTTAACATAAGTTTGTAATCTGCTATGTTTTTACTGAGGCTATTACTATTTTTGTATTCCATATAACTGTATATTTTCAATTATGTCATAGTTAATTGTAGGTTTGCTGTTTAACTTGGGGCTTTTCCACCCAGGCCTCCACTGAAAATGGGTTAAAACCCAGTTGGACTATCCCAGTAACAAATGTTATATATATATATATATATATATATATATATATATATATATATATATATATATGAGTATTGCCATTTGTGCCTTTATCCAAATCTAACTTTAGATTAGGATAGACAGAAGGTTCAGAGGGAAACAAGCATTATTCCCCGATATGATTTATTCATTCTCACAAGCATTTGTCTTCTTGGTTTATTCTTAACTGCTATTTTGCCAGACAGAACTTATTTCTTCCTTGAAAAAATATTACTGAATTTCTTTCCTTAATCATCTTTTCATTAAGGCTATCATTAGAGATTATAAGGTTGGAAAACATCTCTAAAATGCACTTCAGAACAAATACAACCCAGTGGCTTCTGGGGCTCAATTGCCACAGACTCTCGGCTTAATTTGATTATCTATTCTGCAGTTATCGCAGTACACTCTTGGTCAAGTAAAGTGTGTTTATGCAGGAAACATTAAAGTCAAAATAAAGTTGAAGAGCAATACTGTATTTCTTTCCTTCCTTTTAAATGATTTTTGTTCAGATCATCATCAGATCAAAAGGGTGGAAAAGGAGTCTAAAATATACCTCAGAAAATCTACAGCCTCTATGGCTTCTAGGGGACTAGATGCCCAAGACCCCTGGCTTAATTCATTTATTTCCTGCACAGTTATTACAGTGTAGTCTGGACCCATATGAGGTGTGTTAAAATGACACAGGGAAAAGCTGAAAAGTAAGACAAAATGTGAGAAAAGAATATAATCTGGACAATGTGGGGAGACAGTGAAGGGGTGAACTGGGAAGGGTGTACTGACATGTTTGTAGGGGATGAATAGTGGGCAGGAGGACAGGTTAGCACAGCGCCTTCACTATCAGGTTGCCATTTCTCCTAAGACCATCCTTAATCATACTGTGCTGCATTTTCAATATTGTACAGAAGTTGCAATTTATACTCTGCCCTGTAATCATTTTCAGTGTAGCCCTATGCTTTATACAGCTGCTACATTGTGCTATATTACCAATTTCAATTCTGAACCATGATTATAAAGTGTTTATGTCTATAATGGCTAAAAGAATGGTAAAGGAGATGCCACAATTGATGGATATGGATCAATGCAGTTTTGTGGAGGGGAGACAAACATTTGACAACATTTTCAGAACAGTGATGATCAAGAGGGAACCAGAGTGCAAGAAAGTACCACTGTTGTTGGTGGGTCTTGATGCAGAGTAAGCATTTGACAGAGTAATCTGGGATTTTATGAGCAGGGAAATGAAAGAATTTGTATTCCCTGATAACATTATAAGATTGATTAGGAGGATATATAGGGATCTGAGGTGAAAATTAAAGTGGATGAGTTTCTCCGTGATAATTTCTGTTTGAGCTGAGGAACCTGGCAGAGGTGACCCCTTTTTCCCTTGTTATTTGTGTTATATTTAGAACCACTGGCAAAGAAAATAAGGGACCCAGAAATTCAAGGATATAATTGGTATGGTAGTAAAGAAAAGCTGGCTTTATTTGCAGATGATATTATTTTATACATAACATAACCAAAAAGGAACATTACAGTGCTGTGGAACATTCTGAGACATTTTTAGATTTTTTTGGAATACAAAATTAATGAAGTTAAAATAAAGGCAATAGCTGTAGACTATGTACCTATACATGAACTGGTTCACCAATACCTATCTATGGGGACATGATAAAATGAAATACTTAGGAGTATGCATTAAAAGGGATTATTTTGTGGCAGCTAAGGATATGTGGGAAGAGACTAAAAAAAAGATAATACAAAAACTGAGAAACTGGAAGCTCTGTTTTATGGATATGGATAGCAAGATAAAAGCAGTTAAAATATTTTATTCCCTTTAGTTTAATACATAGGTCAGGTGTATTTTTATCAACCAAAGGAGAAGTTGTGGATAACAATTAATAAAGACCTGAAGGATCTTATCTGGCAGGGGAAGATGGCAAGTGTCAAGTGGGATAAGATGATTCTTCCAATAGAATAAGGTAGTTTGGGATGACCTGATTTGAAGGGGTACTTCAGTGCTATACAGTTAAGGCTCCTATACATAGCACAAGCAGAAAGATATAATTCAAAGTGGAAGGGGATAATAATGAAACAGGGGCAAAGCTCAAGAAAGAAGGGGAAACTGGAATTTTGGATGCAGATCCTTAAGGAGAATAACAATAACCATACAGAATATTATATTCATAAAGCAGCAGAAGGTATTCTAGGAAACAATGCAACATGGGAATGGAGAGAGGAGATTCTGCCAATAAGGATGACTACAAATAGGGATATAGTCAATTGGCAAGAGGGGACGGAAATTTATTGGAAAAAATGGCAAAGGAATCAAGGTATTCGAAGTAAATAATTAGAGGGAAAGGTAATAGAACAGGAACAGGCCGAGAATTTATTTGGACTGCAGGCTAGAGATTCAAAGTCAAAATCAAGACAAAGTCAAAGTAAACTTTATTGTCATTCATATCAATAAATGCAATGTATGGATGAAATTTCCTTGCTTCAGGCTTGTGTGCATTGAAAAACACTTTTCATAATATGGTAAAGGAAGCATATAATGGAAGAAATTCTAGACAGTACAGATATAAATGCACACATAGATAACTTACCCACCACCATTTTTAAGATAGGATAGCAGCATAGCATAATCCACAGTTACCATGCTTGTGCAAATAATAATTTAGTTCAGATTGTATAACTTAGATAAATAGAATAATTTAATTTTAGAACAGCAAAGACAATCATATTGCACTTATGGTGTTCTCATGAACTGAGGGGGTGTTGACATTGTTAAGATTAGGTTTTAACAGTCTAATCACTTGTGGAAAGAAACTATTCCTAAATCTTGATGTTCTATACCTGATGCTTCTTTATTGTTTCCCATGAAGACAGAAGGTGGAACAGTCCATGTGAGGGATGATACTTGTCCTTTATCATTTTCATGACCTTGCCATATCATCTGCAAGAGTAAAGGTCCTGTAAGGACTGGGGCATTGATCCTGTGATTTTCCTGGCCTCCTTTACAAACTTCTCTAATGCCTTGCGATCTGCGTATGAGCAGTTTCCATACCAGACTGTGATGTTGTTAGTCAGTATGCTTTCAATCGTGGCCCTGTAGAAAGTCATGAGGATGTGGGAGGGGAGGTTTGCTCTGCGTAGTCTTCAGAGGAAGTGGAGATGTTGTTGCTTCTTTACAGTGCTGGAGACTGCCTCTTTACAAGGCTAGAGATTGCCTCCTCTATCAAGGATTGATATGAGTATATAGGCAAAGAGAAAAAAAATAGAGGGATCCTAAGCAACAGACTAGCACTGGTAGAGTTTTTAGTAGAATCTAGAACAGAAGCTGCTGTTAAAAATAATTATATAGTCCAGTAATTAGGAGAACATATAAAATGTTGCATAACCATAAGAATCAATCAGAGGAGGTTAGAAATGACTGGGAAGAGAGACTGGATATGCAATTTACAAAGATACAGTAGGGGGATGTATGTCTCCTGAATATGCAAAAAAAATCTAGAGGACTTAGGATATTTGCTTGGAAGTGTTTACATAGGTATTTTTATACCCCAAGTAGACTCCCAAGAATGGATGGGGAAGAACTGAGAACATAGTTTTGGGAGTGTAATGAGCTGGTATACTTTAAAATTTCCCTGAGTACTACTCTATCAATAGTAAGGCCTTGCTGAGTCTAATTATGGTGGCTGCCAGAAAAAACAATTGCTAAAAAAATTAAAATCAAAAGTCTAAACCAACTGTAGTAGAAGTAGTGAATACAGTAACCGAGATAAAACAACTGGAAATTATATATTTAAAAAAGGGTAGGAGCAAAGTATACAGAAAAATGGGAACTGTGGAAAGAATACTTGCAGAATAACATTTTGGAGAAGGAATGAGGTTTAAAAGAAGGCATAATTTGAATGAGTTATGTAATAATTGACTGACAATGACTGGATAGATTAGAAGTAATGTATAATGTTTGCAATTAAAAATATGTCAGTATGGTTTGTTTTCATTTATATAAATGTATGATGCCTATGTCATAAGTGATCATTTAGCAAAGATGTTTCTAGTTAAAAAAAGTCTATATCTGACCCATTTTGTTGTGAGCTTCATAATACTAGACACACTGAGGTAGTGAATTAGCTAATATATAATAAAAAATAGCCAATTACTGTTATCCAAAATGAATCCACTCCACCAGTGAGAAGTGCAAATACATATTACAACTGGAGTCAGACCTCTCACACAAAGTATCACTATCCAAACTAGCAGTACGAGTACACAGGAGTGTGGGGTTGGCATAATGGTTAAGGTCTATACCTCACAAACACAAGGTACAGGGCTTGATACTAACCTCTATTTATTGGTTAAGCTTAAAATGGCCCTTCAGGGCAGTTAGCTTAATATTCACCAATGAACAAAAACATTGCAAGACCAACATAAAACCTTCCTGTGCTGTAGTGCGATAAAAAGGCCAACATAAAACCTTCCTGAGCTATGGTGCAATAAAAATCACTTCCAAAACCAGAAATACCTTCTAGGCCTGAAATTGTAGATGTATTAACTACATCCATACCTGTGCAATACTGTGGCAGCCCTTGTATACCACATATAATTTCTTCCACCACCACCATCACCACATACAAGTGTCATCAGAAATATCTGACCAAGCCCTTTAGGCTACAAGACCATAGCAAGGTACTTCTTATAAGTGACTCCACAGTTTTGCACATGATGTACCACTCATAATGCTGAAAGAGTAATAGTTAGCTGGTCCCCAGGTGATAGAATCCATCATCCAACCAAGGCATTCAAGTCTCTTCATCCAAAGTATGAATATGATATGGCATTATCTATGTGGGTGTAAGTATGTTCAGATGCATCTCCTTAGACTACATGAAGGGAGATGCTGGAGCTCCTTAAGTACATCTCTAAGGCTAGAAAGAAACTAGTCGTGATCAGTACCCTGCAATCTCTAAAAATGATGTCTCAGTATAAACAAAAGATGATTGACTTTATTAATTGGCTTAGTAGTTAGTCTTGTCATTCTGAGGGGACCCAATATGTGTCAGCCTGGAGGGAGGTGAAAGACAGTTCAGCTTGTTTCACCAGGGATGGTTTCATCTGGGCTTTCATATACTGGCTAAGATTCTAATCACCTTCCTAATGCCTTTTAAGGCAATGCCAGTCTGCTGAGGCTACCAATTTTGTAAACACAAATTCTATTTATTTGGCTAATATTAAGGTACTGCTGCTCAATGCCAGAAGCCTAAATAAAAAAAATACCCTTCCTCAAAGCTTACCTAACTATGGAAAATGTGAATAGTTATGCTGTCATGGAAAACTGGCTTCAGAACAAGGATAATGCTCCTTCCTTACCTGGTGTCTCAGCCTGTTACTTGATTAGACTCACAAATGTAGACAGTAGTAACATCAGTTGTGAAGTGTTTGCCATAACACCATTAACTCTAGACTAAACAACCAAGATAATGACCTTGAATTCCATCATATTCAAACATTAGTAAACAAGGCCTCATACCACATCCTAACCAACTGCAGAACCTGCCTGTGACACCCAAAGACCCTGTAGCATATCTTATTAAACTAGAGTTACCCTCCATTAACCCAAATATCATCTTTCTAGAGGACATTAACTACTTCCTCAATAAACTGGCAAACCTACACCTCTATAAATAAATTCATGTAATTCTTCCTCGACTTTGGCATTGTAAACTCTCTAAAAGATAGTACCCACTACTATTACTGACACCAACATACTCAGTCTTGTCCTCAGAAGTACATCCCATGTCTGCTTCTTACCCACTGTCATACCCTTATGGATCAAATCAAACCACTAAGTGGTGTTATTTATCATATGATCCTAGTACAGGCAGTAAGCAACTTGAACTTCTATAGGAAATTCTCCAAAGCCATTCTCCTTGTGCTCACTGAGGACAATAGATGCTTCAGCAGTCCACACCCCTCAATGACCCTATAGAAAAATGCTGCCATATACATCCAAAATCTATACTCCAATCTCAACTCTCAAATAGAAACTCACATCCGTATTTGCTCCAAGTGCAATGCCAAAGTTAGAAACAAACCCCTCTAGTGGAACCCAGTTATAAACAATCTATGGTAAAAGAGAAAAAACTCATAACTCTTAAAGGAAGAAAAAGATCATAACCCTAAACAAAAACCTTGGTGTGTTACGGTACTAAAATCAATATCAAAAAGATTAATGGAAAACGTAGGAGGAAGAGCAAGTCCTGCAGAGCTAATAATGAATTAAAAATTGGCAGGACAACAGCAAATGATAACCACAAGACATTCTTAATTATGTAAAGAACCTCAGACATAATACCCAGCATTACACTAAGCTTATCTCTAATGGTATACATCACTCAGACCTGGAAGATATAGCTGACATCAGTCAAATTCAGCTTCAGCTTCTCTCAAATGTCTCTTCCAAACTACGTTCATAGGTAGTTAGTAACCATCCAGTCTAAGAAATCATTAAGAAGGCTAGCCAAATTCCCAGTTGCCCCTAAGCACTGTGTCTGGTTACATGGTTTGCTCAAGGTCAAGCATCAGGCAAAAGAAGGCTGAAGGAATCGAACCCTGTATTGCAGGAAGTAGCCCATTAACATCACATAGTCCTAGTTATCTGCTCTAACTGCCAGACAGATTATGTAGTCCATACCCCATGGTAAATTACTCTGAACAGACTCTAAAGTGCTCTCCAAGATGAAAAATACCAGCTTTATGGGTTCAGATAACATTGAACTATTTTCTGATCAGTATGAAATATCCCCCCTTCAGACTTGTACCTTAAATTATTCAACCAAATATTATTTACTAGATATGTACCAAAAGTCTGGAGAACGATAGTAGTGGTTCATCTACAAAAGGGAGGTACAACCCTAAAAGCTTTAGACCTATCAGCGTCACCAGCATCATTTGAAAGGTAATGAAGCACTTCATTAATGATGTCATAAACAGAGGCATAGAAAGCCTACAATCCACAGACCCCAAACAATATGGATTTGTATAAAGTAGATCTTGCCTGCCAAACTCAATTGATTTCTTTGAAACTGCCATTCAAGCACTGGATGAGGTTAGCTTAGTACACACAGCTTAATTTGATTTAACAAAGGCTTCTGACACAATCTCCCACTCTGGCATAATTGAGAAACTAATCAAACTCAGTATAAATCACTGTGTAACCCATGTGGTACTAATACTTACTGTTTTTATTACTGCATGAGACGTGAACATGTGACTATAACATATGTTAAAAGGAAGTTTATAGCACTATTTTTTGGTTCTGATGAAGTCATAGGAATAATTAGGACAAAAGTGTTTGACTGTATTTAATAAAATAATATATTGCAGTAGATATCCTCAGTTGCACATTTCATTATACTCTGTTTCATCACTTGACACAGCATGAGACTTTTTTTTTCCTTGGTTGCTTGTTTTGTTTTTGGGCTCCACAGTGGCTACACTCAGTTTCTTTGTTTATCTGTCTTTTATGGCAGGATTTTCAGTGTTGTTGTTTGGTTGATTATGATGGAAGATACATGCCCTAACCAGGATATGGTAGCATTGCAAGGAACGACAGCGAACAATTGTTCAGAAAGAATCAAGGAAAGTGGACAATATGCTAAGCCTGCTTAGTAAACTTATTAAACTGCTCACCCAACAGTGCAGCCAAATGTCAACTATTTTAGAGTTCACTCTTGCATATGAAGAGATATGTGAATGAGGAGTGTTGAGAGTGGAAGCCCACAAATTTGTTTTCACAGTTCTAGGTGAATGAAGACAAAGAAACGCTATATCTCTTGGTGTTCAATACACAGTTAATTTTACAGTTAGTGGAATCATAAACACAACAAATTCTAAAATGCTTGACTTGAAAGAGTGGTTAAGAAATCTTAACTACTCTAGTTTTTCAGCAGAAAACAATTCCTTTGACCAGAACTTAGAAATGTCAATACATACATTTGAAAAGAAACCATTTAAGATGTGTAATCTACAACTAGACGATGGTTTCCTTAATAAATGCTTAAAGGTGAAATGAGTGCCAAAAACTATTCACATTCCCGAACAAGAATACTTTTGAAATGGACATCTATACTGAATATATAGCCTTGTTGGATCAACATGACTTTGAACTTTTACTATTAATAATAAAATACAACAATTATTTGATTAATAATCTATTAGAAGAAATTAGTGTTTCAAATGATAAAACACTGAATGACGTTGTTGGACTATTAAAAATGTACATATAAAATATTCTTAAAGGTAGATGAACAATGCAGATAATCAAAGCTAAAAAACAAAGGAAACTTAAAAGAGACACCAGTAATTATGATCTGAATAAAGCATACCCCCACCCAGTTAAGACATATACCAGTCAATGTACTACTACTAATAATAGTAATACTAGATTAGAACCCCCTCCCATAGTAGATAAAAGAACAGGTGAAAGGCATGATGAAACATGACAAGAATTAAGAATTATACTGATTATGATAAGGTAGCTCTGGAGAAAGACTCCTTTACACTGGGACACCATTTAGATTCCCCTATTCACCATGAAGATTGGAATGACTTGGGAACTGAGGTATAAACAACCAGGGCCACTTCACCCCCAACAAACTATATTACAATAAAGTAGTGTGGGTGGCCCCAAGAGGGCAATCAGGAAGGGGAAAGGGAACAAAAAAGGAATGAACAACAGGGTTGCAAAACTTATTATTAACTGAAAATATACATTCTGCCCATGGTGGTATATTGCTTAACCTTAGGGGTTTTACCATCTTTAATTACAGCCATTAAATATTATTTTTCATTGTTTGAGAAAGGGTTCACATTTATTCCACAAAAGGATAGATAAATTAGACCTAATGGTTGAATTAAGGCTATACACTATGAAACTAAATGTAGCCATTAATTTTAAAGATAAAGGTAAATAACCCTTAGAGGGTGAAGACATGAAGAAAATTAATTTATTTACTTTGCTATAAATAATGCAATCACAGTTTTTGAAAAGGACTTTGAAAAAGATTTCTACCAATGTGCAAACCAATGACATTTTAAGCAATTTAATTTGACAAGAAGTGAATCTAGTTTGTTATCTACATTAACCAAGGACTCCTCAAAATAAAAAAAAACTTGTCAAGGGAGGTGGGAAAGTATTAGTAGATTATTTTACAAGACATGGGAAGATACATTTTGGTATCCATAAATGAAGTTAATGCAGCTTATAAGATAATAGAATTTTATCTGGATGATGCCTTAATTCAGAGATTAATTACTCCTAATTGGTATAACTTTTTGGACAACAAGCATCTCATTATACTGGCTTTATTCAAAATACCAATGGTACACAAAAATATTGTCGATGCACCATACAGATTAATTCTGCCAGCCCATGGGTCTAAAATCTACCCACTGGCATTTTTTGTTGACAGGGTATATAACCATTATTTTAAAAGACTCCTGGGATTTTTTTAAGAAATTAACTCAGGAACAGCATAATGGAAAAGAAAGTTCCTTATTATTGATGTGGTACATCTTTCCACTAGTATACCACATGAAATAGGCTTAGAACTATCTAATACAGCTTTACTTGAATTCAGGTGTTTTGACAGTAAAGAGATTAGTTTTTTTGTAGAATTAATCGAACCAATATTGCTCAATAATTTTATTTTTAAGGCACATTCTGCAAACAAATTAAAAGTGTGGCAAATGATGGTGGACTGCACCCCAATTTATTCCAACCTTCTAATGTTCAGTTGGGAGAAAAGTCATGTTTTAACTTCAAATTGCTAGACATGTTGGAAATTTATGATACCCGGACAATATTTTTATAATATTGAAGGCTTATGAGATTAAGCCAGTCAAATTCATTGATTACATATCTAATCGCAATTTATTTGTAAATTTACACATATACATTCAAAAGGTGAAGTGAATTACTTGGATGTCATTATATCAAAGAGCAATAATACGTTTACTTTAATTATTTACCAAAAAACAAATTTTTCCAACATTTTCTGCATTACTAGAGCTGTCAACCCTGGTCTTGTAATCCAATCACTGGGTAGTTTGTAAGAAATGCTAGAATAAGTTCCAGTTATGAATTGTTTGACAATGAGAACCACACCAAAGATTAATCACTATGTTTTTGGAAAGATGGTACTCACATGAAATAATCAAAGAGATGAGGAATGATGGGTCCTTGGGTAAGGAAGAAGAAATTAATGGTAACAGTTGGACCCACGAGAATCATGCAGAACCAGATAGAAAAAACTTTGAGAGATCCTTAGTCCAAAAGTACAGAAGTGATACAAGCAAAATTGAAGAGACAGTTAAGAAAAAACGGTGCATTTTTTAAGTCAGTGACTAGCTATTCAACACAATGGGACGTCAACCAAGTTTTGTTTACAAAGTAGTTAAGAATATAAAAGCTATATTAAAGATGAATAAAAAGAGGGTTAACAATGAAGGGAAGAAGCAAGGGATATATAAATGTGCTTCCAGCAGGTAGTGGCCTTTCATTTTAGAAAGAGACTTTATAAAGTTAGTAAACAAAATGGCACTAAGGTAACATAACAGGTAACCTCACAAAACCTTTATTAATCCACAATTTGATGAATGAAGAAATAAAAAAACAGCAACTTGAACTGACTAAGCGCTTTCACCCTCATGGGCATCTTCAGAGTCAGTTAACTTCAGTAAAAACAACCTTTAAATACAGCTATTAATTAGTGCTTGATTAATCAATGATGAAAAAGCAGGAGGGTAGTTAAATTAAACAATTATCCCCTAAAGTTCCTGTTCACCAAATCTTAAAGTCCTGCTCAACAATACCTTGTTTGCTAGAATCTCAAGTAAGTAATAGCTACACAGAATAAATAAATAAACCAAAATAAAACATCATAAAAAGCAGTGTGTGCAGTAATAAACATTCCATATAAAACAAAAAACATATCTGTTAAAATGTTTAAATTTACATAGTTTTATATTATATACAAGCTGCCTTGTATATTAAAATACATGCTAGGGATAGTGCATCATTGATACCAGGAGCATTGCTGGCATCAAGTCTCAGTTGCCAAAGACATTCCCTTATTTCCAACATGGTTTAAGGCAGACTTACACAGCATACTTGGTAAATGTCCCACTTTTATTAATAGTAGAGGTTCAAATTTAAAAGACCTACTAGAGAAGACCCCTAGATCCTTTGGACAAAGACCAGCTACTATGGCCAAATGTGGCAATTGCAAGGCCTGTAAATTTATTAATGACGGTCCCTATGTTTGTCTAGGTAATTTTAAGAGAACCTTGAAGAGCCATGGTTACTGCAACTGTAACACAAGTATGGTAATTTATGCTGCCACTTGTTTATCTTGCCCAGCGTTCTATATAGGTATGACTACCAGGAAGTTGAGACAAAGAATATTAGAACATTACAGGGACATAAAAAACAAGAAAACCACTAATTCATTGTATGTACACACGAATCATTGTTCAAACTTTAAAAAGTTTATTTTTTTTTTGTTATTGACAGGCTATATACAAAGGATTTTGGGGGGACTTTAAAACCATGTTGTAAATAAGGGAATGTCTTTGGCAACTGAGACTTGATGCCAGCAATGCTCCTGGCATCAATGATGCACTATCCCTAGCATGTATTTTAAGATACAAGGCAGCTTGTATATAATATAAAACTATGTAAAGTTAAACATTTTAACAGATATTTTTTTTGTTTTATATGGAATGTTTATTACTGCATACACTGCTTTTTATGATGTTTTATTTTGGTTTATTTATTTATTCTGGGTAGCTATTACTTACTTGAGATTCTAGCAAACAAGGTATTGTTGAGCAGGACTTTAAGATTTGGTGAACAGGAACTTTAGGGGATAATTGTTTAATTTAACTACCCTCCTGCTTTTTCATCATTGATTAATCAAGCACTAATTAATAGCTGTATTTAAAGGTTGTTTTTACTGAAGTTAACTGACTCTGAAGATGCCCATGAGGGTGAAAGCGCTTAGTCAGTTCAAGTTGCTGTTTTTTTATTTCTTCATTCATCAAATTGTGGATTAATAAAGGTTTTGTGAGGTTACCTGTTATGTTAACTTAGTGCCTTTTTGTTTACTAGTTGTTTTACACTCTGAGTTCCTTCACTTTATAAAGTTAAATAATTATTACTCATCCATAATACCTTTAATGAAAGAAAATTGTACATCAGGTGTGGTATACGTGGCTATATGCTCAAGCTGTTCCACTTTTTACATAGGAAAAAGAGAAATCATTTTCAGAAAAAAATCTATATTATAATAATGAAAAATAAATAAAAATACTAAATACTAACAGTTCTCTATACAAACATGTTGATGTGTAAAGAATTTAAGAGATTTTATTTTGGTATTTTGGAAATAAGACATTTTGATGAGAGTGGCAGGCAATGGAGACAATGATAGAGTACAGAGAGTTAATATGGCAGTTAAGATTGAATGCCGTGTCACCACTGCTGAAAATGAGTATGTGTCAGTTCATTCAGTATTGAAGATGAGCAGCTAAACTGTGATGAAATTCTTTCACATTGCTTTTAATCGAAGTATTTGAAGCACTTTCATTCACACTACTTTTAACTGAAGTGTGTGAAGCACTTATGTCTTGGAAATAGAATTTTACCAGGTTCAAAGTAGAATTTTTACCAGGTCTAATATGCTTTTTATTAGTTAAGTTTAGACATTAATTTTTATTCTGACAGTTTTACAATCACATATTTTTATCACCTGTTATAGTCAAATTTATTAAACACACACATTTATAATAGGATACTATAATCATCGTATCATTCATTTACTTATTTATATGTTTTTAAATGTGTTCTTTAAATGTATTTTCATATGTAAAAGTATTTTTTAAAATGTATTTAATCAGAATCTATTGTAAAATGTCATTGTGTTTTTAAACTCTAATTGTTATTTTATCATACACAAGTATCTACATGTTGTAAAACTTAAAACATGGTGATACTAATTGTGCTTTGGTAAATATGTATTCCTTATGTTTAAAAGTGGTATTGGCAGTTTAAATTGTTATTCCTACATAAGTCATGTGACTATTAAATCTGTTAAAAGGAAACTTAGAGCACTATTATTTGGTTCTGATAAAGTCCTAGGAATGATAACAATGAAAGCACTTGACCATATTTAATAAAATAATATACTTAGTACATATTCTTAGTTATGTGTTTCATTATATACAATTTCGTCACTTAATGCAACTTGAGGTTTTTTTTTTTCTTGGTACCCCGATAGGTTGTCAATTCACTCACTGATAGACAAAAATTTGTTTGAATTAATGGGACACTATTCCCTAAAAGACTTGTCACCAGTGGTGTACTTCAGGGCACTGTTTAGGGACTACTTCTATTTGACATCTACTTTTCTAATGTCACATTCGATGTTTAAGGACTCTGGCTAATCAAGTATGTGTCTAACTGCAAGAATGGAATTATACTCAACTCCCCAAAAGACACTCTGATCCTCCAAAAGGGAATAGGTCGGACAAACTCATGATGTCAGGTCACAGTATAAAGCTAAACCCCAAAAAATATATCTTTGTATATTGAATTATTTGGATTTCACCATATCAAAGAGAAATAATAAGATGAACTCCAAATAATATATCCTTGGACAGTCTGGGAAACAGGTACTGTCACTACTGTCACACACCTACTGTATTAATGATACTTTTCTTAAAACACACACTGCTTTTAGAGATCTAGGCAACTTTCTGAATATTAATGGATCTTTGTCCAACGCTGTCAACATTAAAGCCCTTCTACATAGCCCATCTGATTATTAAGGGCATCTCCTCTAGGTCAAAAGAAGTCATAATTTCTCTCTAATCATCCCTCATCAGGACGATGCTATAATGCAATGTCCCTTCAGCATGTACCTACCCAAAAACCTAACCCAACATTGCCACACTCCAGACTATCTCTAACAGCATCTGATGATCCACTACAAACTCACCTCTCTGTGAGCATCACTGTATCAACCAAGAAAGAGCCAAATGGCTAGCAATAAAACAAAGCTCTAACCTACTTTTGGGATCCCAAATCTACAAACTACTCCAGCTGCACATATTTACTCCATATACATCTAGACTTTATGAAAAACTCCTACAACCTTAGACAGTGCTCACAAGCCACACCGACCCTCCTTACCCTAGACTCAAACTCCACAGCACTACACATGCTTTTCTCTCAGGCAGCTAATTTTGCTAAGCTTCCACCACTGGCTTAAAGAAAATCAGCACTTATTTCAAATTCAGAATGCAACTCAAAAAGCATGCAACTCAAAAAGCACTTCTTCATCTAAGCCAAATATTCCTATTTCAACATAAGCCATATCACCTAACCTATCTCCTTTCCATGTCTGTTCTCCTCTCTCATGATTTACTGAACATTTACCAACTTTAGAAGCTAAAGTATATTGTACATTACTCTCTACTTAATTGTACATTGCACTGTGTATGTTAACTAGAATGTATATATACAGTTTTTTCTATGTAATTAATCTGAACTACTCTGTTATTACTTACATTTCTGTATTTTTTGATTGTGAAATGTTTTACGTTTCACTCAGGCTGAACCAGAAATTGGTCAATATTGATGAGTACACCACCACGGTAAACAAATATAAATGAATGAATAAATAAATAAATAAACTTGAAAAGCCCCTGCAACTTTTGACTAACAAAATATCAGGTATGAGCTTCCTGTGTTACCCATTGCATCCAAAAGCTCTGTCTCTCCTCTGTCTCCAGCAGAATCCTACACTGTGATCAATGCCAGACCTACAAAGCTGCAAATGACATAATCTTGTTTGATCTTCAACATAGCCACATAACTGGTAGTGTCACAAATACAAGACTGAACAACACAACTGATAGCCCTATCATTATACTTGGTATCCTGCAGACTACAAAATGGTTACCTGCCATACAGGGCATTCTTTGCCCTGGTACTGATGGATGTACTGCGCTTCAGCAAGTGAAATGGCACCAGAAATACTTGGACTGGGAATCTAAACCTCTTCTGCAACATCAACAGAATGGTTTAGAGGGACAGGTATATTTTAAAGAGGATACTGCTGCTGTGGAACAGACTCCTCAGCCACATAAAATAAAGTTAATCCCATAGGTTCATAGGTTGGTACTAGGCTATCAGCCCCAGGGCCTATACAAGCCTAGCCATAACAATTCCCTGGCTATTTCTTCCCACACTATTTACTTCCCTGGACCCCTGTCTAGCACAGCGACTGACGTGATCCCTGGGGTGAATTTCCTTTCTCACATCCAATCATCAAGGTTCCTTTTGAAGAGGGCCAAAGAGGCACTCTGCTTGACATGTATAGGCAATCTATTCCAGAGTCTGGGGAGTCTCTGGGTCACTAACCTATCCCTCCAGCATGTTTTGTTTATTGTGATGACAAGGTTTAGATCCCTGGAGCGTGTGGCTCTGAGGGACTGGGATTTCTTTAAGTGTAGCATGTCCAACAGCTCTGGGTTTGACATGGCCTTGTATGTTAAGCAGAGATCGCCTCTGAGTAGACAATATGCGACAGAGTATAGCTGAAGTTTTTTAAGGCGGTCAGCGTAGGGCATCTGCTTTAGGCCTGTGATTCTTTTTGTGGGGTATTTCTGCGGCCTTTCCAGTTGTTGCAGAAGTCTTGAGAGGTACATACCAAACGGGGCATTGTATTCTATAATGGGTCTAATGAGGGATGAGTACAGTGGGACAATGACCTCCTTTTTTCTGGATGAAAAGCACTTAGTGATGAGGTGTGCCACATAGAAGGATTTCCTGACTGTTGTGGTGATGTGGTTATCGAAGGTGAGACCACTGTCCACCTGTGTCCTTAAGTCTCTTATCACACTTTCGGTGTTTAGTGCACTGCCACCTATATGATAATTCATAGATACATGTTTTTTCCCAAAGGGGATAACTATACATTTCTTGGCATTGAGCTTGAGCCCATGGCTCTGGCACCAAGCATCTGTTTTTGTAAGGCCCTTTTGTAGAGTATCCACATCATTTGGTGATTCAATAATGGCTCCCAGTTTGCAGTCATCTGCAAACTTTGTTAGCCAGAGTCCCTTAGTGTTGGCCTGTACTTCAGAGAAGTAGATGCCAAACAAGAGCAGTCCCAGGACTGAACACGGAGGTACTCCACTTGTCACTTGTCTGGAGCTGGATTTGGAGTTGGCTACTTTTACAGTGTGGGTTCTATTAGTAAGCCAGTTAGCAACCCATTGGGTGACTTAGGGATTAATACCCAGCCTAGTAAGTTTATCTATGATTCCAGAGTGGGGGATGGTGTCAAAGACCTTGGCAAGGTCTAGATAGGCTGTGTGGACCATCTTACCCTTTTCCATGGCTCTGGAGACTGATTCAAAGAAGTCAATCAGGTTCAAGAGACAAGATTGGCCCTTCACGAACCCAAACTGGGTGGGATTCAGTGTTTGAAGGTTGCCAATGTCTTTGTTTATAAGTTCCATGATAATACGCTCCATGGCCTTGCAGATAAGGCTTGTCAGACTGATGGGACAGTAGTTTCTGGGGTCCAAGGTGGATCACCCCTTGTGGAGTGGGATAACTGTAGCTCTGCGCCACTCAGTGGGCACGAAACCTGAGGTGAGGCTATGATTAAACATGACACTTAGGTGAGGTGCCAGTTCATATTGTAGTTCATGTAATACACAGCCCGGGATGTCATCTGGTCCCATGGATGCTGTATTCTTAGCTTTGAAGAGTGCATTTTTTACTTGTGTGGCCATTATTACCGGAATTTGGTAATCTTCCGTTATTGAGATGGGCCATTTAGGGGGTGAGAGAGGGGTGAAGTTGGCACTGAATCTATCTGCCAGGATATTAGCAATATCCTTGGGATCAGTATATTTAATGCCATTCTGTTTTAGCTCAGAGCAGATCTGAGCATTGCCATTTAGATTCTTGACATAGTTATAGAATGCCTTGTGGTTATCTTTGGCAATTTTATTTTTGTAACTAGCTTTGGAGGATTTTATGAGGGATCTCAGTTTCTTACTGAGGCTGGTAAGGGAGTTTTTTGCATCCTGGGATTTTCCTCTTTTCTGCAACAGTTTCTTCATTTTGTTGTAAAGTTTGTTTACGGCAGGGATCACCAGATTGGCTTCCTTTTTATGGATGAGAGCATCTTGCTTCTATTTGGGATGGCCCAATTCACGCATGAGTGGATGTGCTCATACAGTGCCTTAGTGTAGGATTCAGCAGTTGAACTTTCAGTTCCCGTCTGCATGGATGTCATGAAGTTTGTCACTTCTGACTTGAATAGCATGAAGTTGGCTTTGGAGGTTTTTTATGGAGGTTTCCTTACTGGGGGGTGGGGGTGGGATGTGGATGTTAAGGGTGATTAGCTTATGGTCAGACCTAACGAGGGGGTGACCATAGGTGTGGAGCATCGATTTCCCATGTTGGTAATGACCAGGTCTAGTATATTGGAGCCCCAGGTGGGACTATGGATTAGTTGATCCACGGCGTTGGAATTTATGAATTCCAAGAACCGTTGGGCAAAGTTGTTGGTACATGAGTAGTTTTCCCAGTTAATGGTACGGTAGTTAAAATCACCCAGTATTAGGGTGTTTGGTTTTATCTTAATATTTTCCAGTATGTTTAGAAAGGTGTAGTGAGAATCTTGGGGTATGGTGGGGGATCTGTAGCAAGCTACAATTTGGATTGCAGTCTTACCTACTGTTAGTTGCACCTGGAGAATTTCAGACGCATTGTGTTGGGCAACTAGCCTGGTGGTGTGAATATCCTTGGTGAATATTGACACTCCTCCACCTTTAGTGTTTTGGTCCTGGTTTGGTGGCCGAAAAGTGTGGTTCATAGGTTCATAGGTAGGTACTAGGCTATTGGTCCTAGGGCCTATACAAGCCTAGCCAAAAATGTACCCTGGCTTTCGCCACCCAAGAAAATTCTTTTCCTGTGCCCCTGTCAAGCAGAACCACAGAAGTGATCTCCAGGGTGAATTTCCTATTACCCATCCAATCATCAAGATTTTCTTGAAGAATGCTAATGAGGAGCTCTGTTTGACATAGATAGGTAGTCTGTTCCAGAGTATGGGAAGTCTCTGAGACAGGAATCTATCCCTCCAGCATGTTCTGTTTATTGTGGTGACAAGGTTTAGGTCCCTAGAGCGTGTAGCTCAGAGGGATTGGGATTTCTTTAAGTGGAGCATGTCCAACAGCTCTGGGATTGACATAGCTTTGTATGTTAGGCAGAGATCGCCTCTAAGTAGGCTATATGCGATGGAGTAAAGCTGGAGTTTTTTGAGAAGTCTGCATAAGGCATCTGTTTGAGGCCAGTAATCTTTGTGAGGTATTTTTGCTGCCTTTCCAGTTGTTGTAGATGTCTTGTGAGGTACATACCAAAAGGGGCGTTGTACTCTATAATGGGCCTAATGAGTGATGAGTAGAGGGGAACAATGACCTCTTCTTTTCTGGATGAGAAACCTTTTGTGATGAGGGCTAATATATAATTATCAACCATGGGATGGATGAGACCAATATATAACCAGATGGGAAAGGTTATTTTGAGCACAAAAAGGGAACATGGATAGACATAAAATGGCCCACAATGGCAGCTAGTTTTTCACAAAATCTCACCAAGGCAACACTGATATATAGACTGTATTTATACAGCATATAACATGGACAGAAGTAAATCAAAAATAAAAAGAGATAGCAGGGTGCACAAGACCCAGGATAAAATGTGCCCAATCCTGGTAGGCGCACTGGTGCCAGTACTGGAAAAAATGACAATGTAGAATCCTCAAAATATGGAAACAATCATACAATAGGGCCAGGACAGGCTCAGTGGGAGGATGGCCCCCCTGTTGTAGAAGGAAGTAGTAGTCCACAAAAATGACAAAAATTGATTGGCCAAAGAAGAGCCATAATGATGTCAGAGTGGACTATTGAGGATAAGAAAGAAATTATATATTGTTACTATTATGTAAAAAGATGAGAATTTCCAGACTCAAGATATGCAAAATGATTAAGAAAGAAATTAGAGGAAAGAAAAATACTTCCGCAAGAAAAATTGTCATAAGCTTCAAATAAAAATTTGCTTTCATTAATACAACAGATTTTTGAAAAACAGTATATAGATCAAGAAACTTTGATCTCTTTGGAAAAAGAAGCCTCTGAGGAAGTGACAAAATATAAACAACAAAACCTAGATATATTTGAAAAATATAAAAAAGAAATATGGACATGGGAAAGAAAGAGAGATTTGATATGGTGCAATATTTATGCAAAGGAGAAAGCCAAGTTAACTAATATACAAAATGCAGTTTCAAAGATATTCGAAGAAAAATATAGGCAAAGGCACCCAGATATGGAAAATTTCACATTAAAAATATTAAAAGCTCAAAGATTTAATGTTGAGAAGACGATTAGTAAAATAGAAGTTAAATAAATAGAAGTTGAAGTTATGGAGTGCCTGCGAAGTGAAGGATTTAATGTAGGTCTAAAACAGATTACATCACAGCATGATGGAGTGAGTCCCCAGAATAAGGAAACACAAGAAGATCAGGAGACATGTGAAGAAGAAATATGGATAGGTGAAAGAAAAAGAGATTTAATATGGTGTAATATTTATGCAAAGGAGAAAGCAAAACTAACTAATACAAAAAGAGCAGCACCAAAGATATTTGAAGAAAAATTAAGGCAAAGGAATCCACACATGGAAAACTTTACATTACAAAATTTAAGAAGACTAAGAGGAAAAGCAGAAAAAGAGATTAGTAATGGAGACATCAAAGAAATAGAAATTGAGGTAATGGAACAGGTGCAAAGAGAAGGATTCAGTGTAGAAAACCAAATGCAGAAAGCACCACAACAAGATAGAGCAATGGATATCCAAATTAAGGGGAAACCAGTGGAACAGGAAGCAATAGGTCAGTTGCCATATCAAGATATTTTGGAGCCTTCCACAGGAAACCAGTATAAACATTCACTTGAAGCTAGACAGCAAGGAAAGGAACAGGAAACTATGGAAACTCTGACACAGTCAATGTTGAGGAGTGATAGGCTAGTGAGTTCCCATATGACAGAACAACAGATGACACAGGATGAAATTGAAGAGAATGTGTCACAGGAAGATGCTATAGAACTTTCTATAGAATGCCCACAGGAAATAGAAAACAAGGGATGTGCCCTCAGTATGGAAGAAAAGGAGTTGAGAAACGTTGCTTGATTTAATAGGCAATGATAGATATATCAAGATCAATGAGAGAAATAGACTGCAGAAGGTTAATAAACCCCCAAAAGTCAGAAGCTTGATAAAACAAATGAACACAGTAATTACCACTGCCCATAGAGACCCATGCAATATAACAGAAGTAAACAGAATATATTACTGTGCTGCTAAATTAATAACTGATAAAGTTCTACCACAGGAACATAGAGTAGCGAGGGAAAAGGGGGGGCAACAGCGAATACCATCATGGAAATATCGAATAGAGAAAACTATAAAGCAGTTAAGACAAGAAGTATTATTGTTAGAAGATTATAGAAGAGGGAACAGATCAACAAAAATATTAAGAAAGATAGATGTGATAAAAGCAATGTGCAGTATTAGAACAGACCAGGATCTATTATGCACTATTGGAGATAAACTAAAAATTTCAAAACAGGCAGAAAGACTCAGAAGATAGAAAGATAAATATAAGGGAAAACCACAAAATAAACAATTTACTGATGACCTAAAAAGTTTTATAGAGAATTGGGAAATAAGGTAAAAGGAATTGAAAGACTGCCGAAAAAAGAGGAAGTAGATACATTTTGGAGAAGTATCTATGAAGATCCTCTGGAACATAACAAAGATGCTAAATGGATAGAAGAAGTAAAAGAAAGACTAAGAAGTTTAAAGGCAAAGGATATTAAATGGGATGAAATAGCCAGAGAGATTGAAACAAAGTTGAGAAAGCCTCTAATTGGAAACCCCAGGCCCAGATGCAGTACCTAACTTTTGGCTTAAAGTATTAACTTCTTTACACGAGGATTTAGCTATAAGTAAGAACTATTTATATGCAAACCCCAAACAGACACCGTACTGGTTACCAACAGGAAAAACAATCCTCTTACTTAAGGGTGAACCTGCAAGCTACCCTAAAAATTATGGACCAATAACTTGTCTTCCTATGTAGGATAAACTATACACGGGATTGACGCCAACAGTTTATAGTCATTTAGAAGAAAACTCAATTATAGCAGTAGAACAAAAGCGCAATAAAAGAAAGTCCTATGGAACACAGGCCCATTTGTTGTTAAACAAAGTTTAGTGGAGAATTGTAAGAAGGGGAGGATCCCAAGTATGGCATGGATTGGCTACAAAAAAGCATTTGATGGATAAAAGAGTGCTTAAAAATGTATAAGATACACCCTACACTGATTGACTACATTATAGTAACCATGAAACAGTGGCAGACCACTTTACAATTAAGCCATGATAAAGGACAGATTATTATCCCAGGGATAAAAATTCAAAGGGGGATATTCCAGGGTGACTCTCTGTCACTCTAGCTATTCTGCCTTGCCATTAACCCATTAAGCTGTTTAGTTAACAGCGTAGGCCATGGTTATAATTTGGCTTCTAGAAAACAACAAAGTCTAATGACTTCTTATCTTCTTTTTGTCAATGATTTAAAATTGTATAGCTCATCAGATGAGGAAATGAAAGCACAGCTGCAGGTTGTCAAAACTTTTTCAGATGATATTGGAATGTCATTTGGTCTTGATAAATGTGTAAAACCAACCTCTAAAAAAAGGAAAATTACAGCACCAGGAAAACATCAGTTTGGGACAAGAATGTGATATAAAAGAACTTTAGCAAGAGGGGGTGTATAAATACTTGGGAATTGATCAAGGATCAGCAATAAAACATGAACAAATGCAAATAAAGCTTAGTAAGAAGTACTTTAGAAGACTTAAATTAATCCTGAAAACAGCATTGACACCTAGGAACAAGATCCAAGCTATAAATCAATTTGCTCTTCCTGTCCTAACTTATAGTTTTGGAGTGATTGACTGGCCCCAAAAAGTGTTGGATAGATTGCATATTAAAATAAGAAGGAAGTTTCATGCTCACCAAATGATTTATAAAAATCAGTGTATACCAAGATTGTAGATTCCCCATTCGGAAGGAGGGATGGGTCTCCTTGAAATTGATTAAATGTATAGATCTGCAGTTGTGGGACTCCACACATATCGACTGACCTCACAAGATCCAAATGTGGTGAAAGTTTTGAAACACGAGGAGAAAAAAATCTAAGATGACATCTCTGCTTAATTTAGCAGAAGCATATCGATGTCAAGCAGGAATGGAAATCAAACCAGAAGTGGATAAAAACCAGGCAGCAACTGAATGTGCTAAAAACCAAAAGAAAGAATATAAGGTGAAGGACCAGGTGAGAAGGCAAGAAATGTGGAAAAAACATAAATATAGTGGCATGTATAGAAAACTTCTAGAAGAGCCTCATGTTGGTCAATAACAAATGCAGGAATGGTTAAGGAGAGGTGAATTTACATCAGGAAATGAAAGGCTAATATTGGCAGCCCAAGATAGTGGGCTACGTACGCACTGGTTTACTGAGTCCATTGAACATGTGGGAGAAACAGACATATATAGGTTTTGTGGAACCGAATTAGAAACAGTCACACACCTTATTGCTGGTTGCGACTCTCTAATGGCTGAGGGACTATATACTGAAAGGCATAATAATGTGGCAAGATTGTTACACTGGAGAGTGTGCAAACACTATGGTATCAAAGTGATTGAAAAACACTGGAAACATGAGCCACAGAGAATCACAGAAAATGCTGAAGTTTACATCACATGGGATCACCCAATACCAACAGTCCAAAAGATAGATGCTAGAAAACTGGATACAGTGGTCCAAGAAAAGAAGACAAAAGTAGCATTGATCATTGAAATCACCACACCTAGTGACTACAGTGTCTTGTGTACAGAGAGACACAAAGTAATGATCTGCAGGCAGGAATGAGAGCCATGTGGAAGAAAGATACCCAGACAGTTCCAACAGTAGCAGGAGCAACTGGTCTTATAAAAATGAATTTACAATTGTATTTAGATATGTTACCAATTCATGTAACACCATACGAATTGCTGAAGGAGTCATCACTGGGCACATTTCGGGTGCTGCAAAGAGCGCCACCCAAGAAAGTTATATTCCTGTGCCCCTGTTGAGCAGAGCCACAGAAGTGATCCATGGGGTATATTTCCTATTTCCCATCCACTCATCAAGATTTTTCTTGAAGAGTGTTAATAAGGAACTATTGCTTGACATAGATGGGTAGCTTGTTCCAGGATATGGGAAGTCTCTGGGTCAGGAACTATCCCTCCAGGATGTTCTGTTTATTGTGGTGACAAGGTTTAGGTCCCTAGAGCATGTAGCTCAGAGGGATTGGGATTTCTTTAAGTGTAGCATGCCCAACAGCTCTGGGTTTGACATAGCTTTATATGTTAGGCAGAGATCACCTCAGAGTAGGCAATATGCTATGGAGTAAAGCTGGAGTTTTTTGAGATGTTCAGTGTAGGGCATCTGTGTGAGGTAAGTAATAATACTCTTTGTGAGGTACAGCTGTGGCCTTTCCAGCTGCTGCAGATGTCTTGTGAGGTACATTCCAAAAGGGGCATTGTACTCTATAATGGGTCTAATGCGTGTCGAGTAGAGGAGAACAATGGCCTCTTTTTTCCTGGATGAGAACCCTTTTGTGATTAGGTGTGCCATGTAGAAGGATTTCCTGACTACTGTGGTGATGTGATTATCAAAGGAGAAACTACTGTCCACCTGGGTCCCAAGTTCTCTTATCACACATTCGGCGTTAAGTAGACTGCCACCTATGTGGTAGTTCATGGGTACAAAGTTTTTACCAAAGGGGATGACAGTGCATTTTTTGGCATTGAGCTTGAGGCCATGGCTCTGACACCAGGCATCTGTCTCAGTGAGGCCCTTCTGTAGGATGTCCACATCATTTGGGGACTTGACTATGGTTCCTAGTTTGCAGTCATCTGCAAACCTTGTTAGCCAAAGGCCTTCTGTGTTAGCCTGTACTTCAGAGAAGTAGATACCAAACAGGAGAGGTCCCAGGACTGAACCTTGTGGTACTCCACTTATCACTAGTTTGAAGTCAGATTTGGAGTCTGCAACTTTTACAGTGTGGGTTCTTTCAGTGAGCCAGTTGGCAACCCATCTTGTGATGTAGTGATTTATACCTAGTTTAGTGAGTTTAGCTATAATTCCAGAATGGAGGATGGTGTTTAAAGCCTTGGCGAGGTCAGGATAGGCTGTGTGAACCCCCTTACCCTCATCTATAGCTTTGGTGACTGCCTAAAAGAAGTTGATCAGGTTTAGGAGGCATATTCTGCCTTTCACAAACCCGAACTGGGTGGGGTCCAGAGTTTGGAGGTTACCAATGTCTTTGTTTATGAGTTCCATAGTGATACTTTCCATGGCTTTACAGACCAGGCTCATCAGGCTAATAGGGCGATAGTTCCCAGGATCAGTGGTGGCTCCCCCTTTGTCGAGTGGGGTGTCTGTTGCTGTATGCCATTCAGTGGGCACAAAGCCTGACATGAGGCTATGACTGAACCTGATGCTTAGGTTAGGAGCCAGTTCGTTCTAAAGTTCATGTAAAACACAGCCTGAGATGTTGTCCAGTCCCATGGATGCTGTGCTTTTTGCTTTAGAGAGTGCAGCTTTTACCTGGTTAGTTGTGATTACAGGAACTCTGCATTCTTCCTGTATAGATATGGGCCCTTTAGGGGTGAGAGGGGGGTAAAGTTAGGACTGAACCTATCTGCCAGGTTGCTGGCAATATCAGTTGATTCTGTATTTTTTGTGCCATTGTGGTGTAACTCAGAGCAGATCTGGATGTTGCCATTGAGATTCTTGACATAGCTATAGAATGCTTTGTGGTTGTCCCTAGAATCAGTGGTGATTTTGTTTTCGTAGCTAGCTTTGGAGGATCTTACAAGAGATCTCAGCTTCTTACTGAGGCTGACAAGGGAGCTCCTCCACTCATGGGATTTTATTCTCTTTTGCAACAGTTTCTTCCTTCTGTTGTAAAGTTTGTATATGGCACGGGACCACCAGATTGGCTTCCTTTTTTTGAAGGATAGCATCTTGTTTCTGTTTGGGATAGCATGATCCATACACTCGTGTAAGTGCTTATACAGTGCATGTGTGTAGGATTCAGCAGTTGTAACTGCATTGTCCATCTGCATGGGTGTCTTGAAGTTCACCACTTCTGTCTTAAGAAGCATGAAGTTGGCTTTGGAGAAATGTTTTACCATGGTTTCCTTAATGGGGGGGTGGGAG
This sequence comes from Protopterus annectens, assembly GCF_019279795.1. Lineage (NCBI taxonomy): Eukaryota > Metazoa > Chordata > Ceratodontiformes > Protopteridae > Protopterus > Protopterus annectens. The sequence continues at coordinate 554,300,279 of NC_056730.1, read as the reverse complement.
CGGGATGTCGATATCTAGGGTAATTAGCTTATGGTCGGATCTGACCAACAAGGAGCTGACTTCAGGTGTGGAACAACGGTCACTCATGTTGGTAATAACTAGGTCTAGGATATTGTTGCCCCTGGTGGGGGTGTGGATAAGTTGATCCAGGGCATTGGAATTTATGAATTCTAGAAAGCATTAAGGAAAGGAGTTGGTGCATGAGTAGTTTTCCTAGTTCATGGTGGGGTAGTTGAAATCATGCATTATTAGGGTGTTTGGCTAAACCCTAATGTTTTCCAGTATATCAAGAAAATAGGAGTGGGAATCCTGGGGCATGGTGGGGGATCTGTAGCAAGCTACAGTTTGAATTGCAGTTTTGCCCAGAGTTAGTTGCACTTGGATAACCTCGGATGCATTATGCTGAGCAACTAGCCTGGAGGTGTGGATATCCTTAATGAATATGGACACACCTCCGCCTTTGGTGTTCCGATCCAGGTTAGATGGCCGAAAAGTGTGGTATGAGTTATAGCCTGGTAATGTAGGGGTGCTCTCTGGAGCCTTAAAACAGGTCTCAAGTCACTGCACAGATATCGATGTTCTCCATTTTAAGGAGTGCCTCAAGGGAGTACTTTTTGTGAGATGTAAACTTCTAGCATTGAGTAGCATTTATATCTAATTGACTTGGTGTTGGCAGTAGAAACAGTGTTTACTGATTTAGTTAAGCTAGACAAGTAATACCCTACACTGTTTTATGCCTGTTTAGACAACAAATATATCTGTATGCAGTTTGAAATGTCTACTGTAAAAATAATGGTTAGAGACTGTGGGATATCTGATATTTAAACTAAAACACCAGTACTACACTCTACTTTGTCACATTTTATCTAGTCTAATACAGAAAAATAAGCTAGTGACTTTGAAGTGGCTGCTGATTTTTTAAACCAAAGTGACACTATTTCATACTATTTAGATGGTTTTACTTCTTAAATCCATGGCTGCATTTAATAATACTACCACTGTGCTTTGAAATGTGTTAACTACTGGGCTGCTCTGATTGTGTTATGGCCATTTTCTATGATTATTGCTGCTCTGCTGCATAGAAAATAAATGTTCTTAACAGTGTTATATTCTACTGGCTGAAAGACCCTCTACTTAGCAAATATACTAACTTATGTATAGATCATCAAGTTCTATCCCCCCCTATCTGCTATATCCCTGAAAGGACTGAATTCTAGAAGGACATCTCCCCTGCTGAAACCTAACTGGAAACTTTCCTGCACTGTCCCTTGACTCTGAAAAGATCTGCCAAGGTTAATATTACCTTATTCTGTCTGCATATACTATAGTGTTTAGCCATACTGGAACTACAGCACTACCAGCAATCTCTCAAAGCCCCACAATCAACCCTAAAATACTAAACTGGGTTACTCCTATATCTATCTCTAAAGACTTCCAAGTGAACATAGCTAGGATTCTAAGCAGCGCTAAAACTACAAAAAAATCAGAAAATTGGTAGAAGAAAGCTTAAAGTGTGAAAAGGCTGTAAAAAGTAATTACTAACAGTTTACTATGTAAAAATTGTATACTAAAGTCCAAAACAAGGGTAAGAAAGTATTTTAAAAAAAGCCTCATTGTACTTACGTGCTTATACAGGTCCTGCAGATCTCGTGGTCAGGTTAAGTCCCGCTGTGCTCAGGCTCACTCAGCACCCAGCCCTGACCCCAAATTTCACCTGCCCCTACTAGTCCTAAATTTATAGCTCTAAAACCACTCCCCCTTTTTTAGAACCTATCAACAACTCTCCAGGCATTATCAGGACCCTCCCTACCTACCTATCTTAATTATCCCTCTACTCAAGTTGGGCAAAAATCAAAGCTAATATCTAGACCAGATGTGTCCAACCCACGGCTCGTGGGCCGCATGCGGCCCTCAGAGCTCTTTTATGCATCCTGCGACCCTTTATGAACAAATTCAGCATTTTTTCTGTTTTTTTTTGGTGCCCGCGACTTTTAAAGTTAATGCCAGTGTGCACATGCGCACAAGCGCCATTTCCATTTATTTTTTTCGTGCTGAAATAGGACCTGTGTGTTCGCTCCAAAGAACAGCTGCAGAAAAGGGACTTGTTCTTGATGAAGAGTTGAAGTTGCCCTTAAAACAGACAGCAACTGTATTAACAGGTAAGTATAAAATCAAGTGTATATGAGTTTTTTCAAATAAGGAACTGCTTTTCAGATAGGCAATTTTTTTTCTTTTTTTAATTTCTCAATAATCAGTTGCTTTTGCCAGGTTGCAGACTTGCTGAGACGTACCTTATGGATGTGAAGGTGGGATGGGGGCCCTCTCTAAGTTCTTTAACCCCAGAAATGTAACTGAGTCAAGCTGTTGAAATTGGTCTTATTTTACTGATTTCGTCTTTTTCTGATTGGTGGTATTACAAAGATAGGCATGCGTGAGTGGTGCTTATTTTTTCTACATTAACAACTTCATTCTCATGGAGAAGTAGTTTTTTAGGCCTAAAAGTGTGCTTTCTGTGTGGGTGCAATGGATTCTGGCCCAAATACTAGCTCAGCCTCACAATCGAGATTTATCCATCCATCCTGCCCTGGTATACACCGCCATTATCCCGACCTTTATTACTACAGGTTAGTGTCTGATCAAAATCAGTGTTTCATCTTATCTAATTTCAAGGAGTAAGGTGGGTGGGTGGCCACGGTGGTGCAGCGGTTAACGTTGCCACCTCACAGCAAGAGGTTCTCCGGTTCGATTCTCGGATGGGGTGCCTTCTGTGCGGAGTCTGCATGTCCTCCCTGTGGTCACGTGGGTTTCCTCCAGGTGCTCCGGTTTCCTCCGACATCCCAAAGACATGCTGTAGGTGGATTGGACACTTTAAATTGGCCCTAGGTTCGAGTGTGTGCATGGTGTGCCTTCTGTGGAAGGTTGGGCACCGGGCTGGCAACTCAACACTGTAAAACTCCACTGCCAATCAAGAGCGGACAGGTGATCTGCTGTGGCGACCCCTAACTGGAACAGCTGAAAGAAGAAGAAGAAGAAGAAAGTGGGTGCCATTTCAATATACTTTTTCTGGATAGTAAGTAAAAAAAATGTACCGATGAACATGTTATGGAATATTCATGATATAAATCCATTCAATAAATAACTGCAGTTAACAATTATGGAATGTGCATGTTTTCTGCTCCTTTTTTTTCTTCTTTTGCTAGGATATATTTTAATGAAAAAAAAAACACATTGCTGTGTTTTGGGCATTTATCATTGTGTGATTGTCAGGCACAAAAACTAATTTTTATAGCAAAGATGTGAGGACAAGTGCATGGTTATATATTAAGGGGCAGACTGGAGGAATGAGTAAATGAAAAAAGTGGTCAAAAATGCCTTTCTCACCAGCTTGAGTTTGTTTTCCTCTTACCTTCTTAAGTGAGTTGCAGTTTGGGTAGTGTCTGGCAAGGCAAACTGAAATTATTTTGTAAATACCAACATTTATAAAATAAGATTCAGACAAAGGCCAACAATAAAGGATCCAGTGTGTCTTTCAAGTTTGTTTTTGCTTTAGCTTTGTGCTGATTTTTAAACTGTCATCGCTTTTAAAGGTAAATAGGAGATTTTGGTGAAACGGCTCGAGACAAGGAATTATTATTATTATATTGTCAGTCTCTGCCATGCAATCCAATTACCATGGTACTTGTTTTCTGTTAAGATCCTACCTAGACTTAAGCAGCAGTAATACATATGAACTTGTGTTATGACTCAGGGATTAGTTAGTTATTAGCACATATGCATTCATGATGTTTAAATAGTGAAACATGTTCATTATTTGTAAATTGTTACAGCGCTATTAGCAGCTAATTGCTAACAGATACCCTTCAGTGCTGCAACAGAAAAAGTAGAAGGCGTAGTATGCTCGAACTGGTGTGTGTGTGTGTGCACAAATGTATGTGTTTATATTACTTCTCCTTGCTATAAAATGCAATGCAAGACATTACTGCTGTAGTTGAAGTCCCCAGATGTCACTTCTGCAAATTTTAAACCAGAATGTCAAAGCTCTATTTTCATCACTGTCTAACACGGCTACTTAAAGTTAATTAAAAAGTTGAGTTTGTGTGTGTGTGTGTGTGTGTGTGTGTGTGTGTGTGTGTGTGTGTGTGTGTGTGTGTGTGTGTGTACCTTGGAGTAGTGTGCCGAAAAAAATCTGGACATCTTAGACTCGCATTAGTCCGTTTTGCACTTCGTGTAGTGACTGAGTTCCTGCTATGACAGCGGCATAATGAATAACTGAAGTTGCCGCCCTTGGTTTTTCTGTTGTCTTTCTGTAGAAAAAGTATTTGAAGAAAGTTATTGAGAGACATGTGGCATAGACTTGTATTGTTTGGGTAGTTTTTGATAGCAAATGTTCGATATGAGTAGTTAAGAGGTTGATTAAAATGAGTAGTAAACAGTGCGACACGAGGTGTGATCAGGTTAAGAAGCCCAGCCTTCAGGTGTCCTTAAACATCTTTTTCTGTGGAACAATTGCCATATGCCTCAGTGCTAATATGCACATTATTTAATTTGCTGTTTTTATATCCTTGATCATTCTAATAAAATGTTCATCATTAGCATTGCCTCAGTGGCATTTTGGGCTATCTTCCACGGTAACCCAGTAATGGCAACTTTTCAAAAGCTCAGATTCCTTTTCCTATCTCTTCCTGTGACAGTCGATTGACTCAGCATACCCTGACAGGGAAGCCTTCAGCTGTTACAGGAAGTGAGTGTTCAGTCCTTTTCTGCCATGTAAAGAAGAAGGTCCTCTGGCTCTTCACAGGACCCAGTGCAGATTTTTCTGGCCTACTGCTCAGATGAGCCCCATTTAGGGGACCCTCCCTTCCTCTCATTTTATTGATAGATGTATTATTCTCTTTCTGTTGTTGTGTTTACTGTAAAAGTACGTACATTCATTGTAATATTTTATTTTGGTCAGTGCAGTAGATCATGTGGGAATTTTTGCTTGCAGCAGTATTTACTGGGCTTCTATCTTTGGCAAATGCTTATTACAGTTTCTGAGGAAACATTCGGCAGTTCTCTCAGAAGTGCAGTGCATATGTCTGCTGTTGGATGCTAAAGGTCTGACTTTACTATTGGTAGTCTAATTTATTTTCATCTTTTTACAGGAAGATATCGCAGAAGTTGGATTTTTCAGTATTTACATATTTATTATATGCATGACTACTCTTTTTAACATTTGTCACAATTATACAATGAATGAATTTAATTGAATATTTGGTAGAAATTTTACTCTGACAATAAATATAGCTTAAATTGCTATTAGCATTATTTCGACAGTTTATTGCAGTGAGTAAGTGAGTAGTTAATTTTTAACATTGGGCGGTTGCTTTCATGTTTGCACTTCATGTACTGGAAATTATTTAACTTCCGTCAGTTGTAAAATAATTCTCAACACATTTCAAACTTTTTTGGGACAATAGCACAGTTTGGCTGAGTTTAGTTGCCTAGAGACTTGGTTATTACTAGAAACTTTAAGAAGAAAGGTTATACTTTCCAATGTAAAGAAAGAAAACATGGAAAAATAGGACAGAAGGAATTCAAATGATTGGAACGGTGCTTGAGGCAATGCTTACTTTATGGAGGAATGAAGGCATTGTGTTTAGGAATTCAGAGTTGCACTCTTTCATGGTTTCTTTCAATGTAAAATTCTAATAATATGTAAATAGGGTCATCTTTTGGAAAGTCACTGTAGCACTGCGTTAGACTTGAGAGTCAGGTATTTGCTCCCAAATTCATTGTGTTGTTAGTTCTTTGATATTCACATAATTTTAGCTTGATCATTTATGTGGGATAAGCCCTTTTTAGAGAAGCATTCCTGAAGGTCAGAGATTTATGAGATAACATGATTGTCCCTGACAGTGAGTGGCATTTGAAGACATTTGCATGTGGACTTGGTTTCTTATTAACATATCAGTTGATGTGTAGAATTATACTTTTGTTTTTTTTATTTCTTTTTAAAGGTTACGATGCCTGCACAAAGTAGTATATGGCCAATATTGTTTGTAGTTTGGATTGCCCATACCTGTCAACTCCTGTAACTTTTAGAAATTGCACTAGTGAGTTTTAGCCTTCAGATTTAGCTTTGCTCTTTCTAGATTTATCAGTTTTCTTGATAGTGATGGATTTGTTTAAGTAACATGCATTGTTAATTGGTGAGCAAAGCCAATACAAACATTTCTTATCACAAATACTATTATACATAAACTAGTATCTGGAGTATCTTAAGAATCATTTATCAGGTCCTACAGTTTTCATCATCTTCATTAACAGTATAGTGTCTGCTTCCCATCTATCTCAGCTCTCATCCTGTGAAATGCAGAAAAAAAAATGAGAGAAACCACTCAAAATGATTTACATAGCTAGGCAGTTGTAAGTTCAGTAGAATAAGTGTATTTTCTTGTTTAATAGGTGCAAAATGGAGTCAAAGTACCTGTTTATTTTCATGTTCTGCACAGGACTGCAACTTCCAGAAGTAGACTTGGACTAAGACAGCAGTGTCTCTGCTGCTCATGCAAAATAAAATAGTGAAAATAAAGGTGTGACGCACTTGCACTAGCCCAGTAATCAAGGAGCCTCAATCCTCAACACTATCTCCAGTGAGGGACGTGCACATTGGGAGAATGACAAGTACACACACAATAAAGTACAGTTTCCCTTAAGAGCACACAGAGATCACAGTCAGACTGCAGGCTGGTTTCTCCCTCTTCCTCCGGATCCCCAATAAGACTCCCCACTGGCACATCTATAAGGTTAAGATCTCAGCCGAATGGTCAAGCGAAAACCTCCAGCACCCTCTCTGCCCAACCAGTGCTCTGTGTCCCTGTCCCAGTAGCTGACAAACACACACACTTTGAGATTTAATTTGTAGAAACACACTGACATTCCTGGGGAAAGCTGGCACAGGTTCACTAGCGATGGCCCCTTCTGCCCATACTATAAGGTAGTATCAGCTGCCATAACCACTCTTACTTATCAGCTACTTTAAGGCCCTTCCCAAAGGGTGATCAATCTTACTGTGTAATGTTACTTTTATCCAAATGGTAAGTGTGACCAACAACAAGGCTATTGGAATGGGCTATGCAGTGTCACAAAATACATATGCAAGTACTCTGAGAGCTTAAATATCTCTCCAATTAAAAGGTTAAATATGTAATAATAAATAAAAGAACAAGAGACAAGACGATACTCAATAACTCAACTCAGTGACAACAGAGTTCAGAATCACAGGAAATATTTTAACATTGCAGAACAGTCTCACATAAATAGAGCAAACATCTGTCTGCTGTCAGATGCAGAATAATTTGAAATGGTTCAGTCTAGCCTGCTAATTGGACAACAGAAACCTTTATTTTCCTGCAGATTTTTTTTTTTTTTTACTTTGGTAACATGCAAAGTGATTATACTTCATGTAATTCTTCCATGACCTGACTTAAATACAAAAAATGTTAAAAAATGCACAACTGCACAGGTAGTTAAAACATACCCAAAGGGGATGATGATGCATTTTTTTGGCATTTAGCTTGATGTCATGTTTCTGTCACCAGTCATTTGTTTGGGTGAGACCCTCTTGTCTTGTAGCTTATTCAGAATTGTTTTATTAAGTTAGTAATGTGAGTTCTTTACTTTATTGCAAAATTGTTGGTTTATTTTTATGGATTATAGTATTGTAGGACTGCTAATGTTGACATTTTATGTACTTGGACTGCTGGAGTGGTTTTCCCAGTGAGCATTGGTATTGCTATAGTGAATAACTAAAATGATAGTGCTAGTGTGTGCCAGTTTTTTCTTTGCAAATGAATGAGTTTCCTTGGGTAGCATGCAAAGTAAACAGTGTTTAACTTGACAGTAGGGCTGTGATTAGGTTATTGAAAGCTACCATCCTTGTACCAGTAAGAAACTGTTGCTTACATGCTAACAATACATATGTTCATAGCTCTTTCACAGTCCATCTGAATTTCATGAATTCTACCTGTCTCTCCCCTGTCTGGATATTTTTCTGTTACGCTGTGGATGTAAAATGTTTCCTCCAGCACCATTAGCATATCCTACAACTATGGCTAGTCTTGGGTTTTATTTCCTTAGTTTTGTAATGTAAATTGTTAGCCATTGTTTTAAAAATAATAAATATAACTAGGGACAAAGTAGTTAGTAGTAGTTAATACTAGTTACTCCTTTTTTACATTTCAGCATGGCTTCTGCATCATGCCAAAATAAAACCGCTACCAAAAGAAAAATAGTGGATGGAAGGAGTGTGTTTCAGAAGAAATGGACTGACGACTATTTCTTTGTTGAATCTAATAATAAAGCACTTTGCTTACTATGCAGAGAAGTGGTATCTGTTTTCAAGGATTACAATTAGAAATGGCATTATATTCAAATGCACCCCAAATTAAGTGGATTGCAAGGAGTGTGCCGTAAACAAAAAATATTAGATTTAAAGAAAAATCTTACATTCCAACAACAGCTGTTTTGAAAATCGGCTACTCAACTGGATTCCTTAATGAAAGGAAGTTATGTTGTAGCAAACTTAATTGCTAAAAAATCCAAGCCATTTGCTGATGGTGAATTTATTAAAGAATGCCTTGAAAGTGTAGCAGACATAATCTGTCCTGAAAAAAAATCAGATTTTTCCAAAATAAGTTTATCTCACCAGACAATTGCTATGCGTGTGGAAGATATAGTGAAATATATTGAAAATACTTTGGAATCTCGGTGTGCAACTTTCAAGTTTTACTCCGTAGCTTTGGATGAGAGCACAGATGTTACAGATATGGCACAATTTGCCATATTTATTCGAGGCGTTGACAAGGATTTCAGTATTACTGAAGAACTGGCCTTTCTGGTACCACTGAAAGATACCACAAAGTCTCTTGATCTCTAAAAAGCACTAAAAGTAACACTGGCAAGATTTTCCTTGACCATCGAAAACATGTCTGGCATAGTAACTGACGGTGCTCCAGCTATGGGTGGAAAGAAGGAAGGACTAACAACACTGATGGAAGAAGCAAAACAGATCAGTAATGTACGTTTCATGAAGTACCACTGCATTATACATCAGGAAAATTTGTCTGCACAGACTTTAAAAATGGAAAATGTTATGAATGTTGTTATTAAAACAATCAATTTTATAAGATCCAGAGGATTAAATCACCGCCAGTTTCAGGAGTTTCTGAATACCTTGGAATCTAGCTATGGAGACATTGTGTACTTCATTGCAGTAAGGTGGTTAAGTCGTGGAAAAATGCTGAAACATTTCTATGATTTAAGAAATGAAATAAAGTCCTTTACGGAGTCAAAAGGAAAGCCTGTACCCGAATTTGAAAATGCTAACTGGATGGCTGATTTAGCATTCTTAGTAGACATCACTGCTCATTTAAACAACCTGAACCTGCACCTCCAAGGTGAAAATCTACTAATAACTGACATGTTTCAAATAGTGACAGCATTTGAAGTGAAACTGAAGTTATGGCACTGTCAGATTAAGAACAACAACTTCATTCACTTTCAAACACTGTCTGTACAAAGCCACGTAAATACTGAAAAATATGCAGCATTAATAGTTTAGCACAGGACTTTCAGAGCAGATTTCAACATTTCAGAAAACACCAACATCATTTCAGTATATTTGCTACTCCTTTTTCAGTTGATATCAACATGTTGCCTGCAAACCTGCAAATGGAATGCATAGAATTGCAGTCAGATATACAACTCAAAGAAAATTTTCTGCAAGTGTCTTTAATGGAGTTTTTTAAGTTGTATCTGCCAAAAGAAAAATATTCACCACTTCACGAACATGCCCTGTTCATGACATCTCTGTTGGGGAGTACGTACATTTGTGAGCAATTTTTTTCTCATATGAAATATACAAAAAATAAAATCAGAACTAAAATTTCAGATGAGCATCTTGAAAATACACTTCACATCGCCACTACGTCTATCAAAACAGATATAGATGCACTGATATCACAAAGACAGGCTCAGTGTTCACATTAAAAAGGTTATGCTCATAATGTTTGTTTACTACACAAAAGAACAATCTTGACTTGACAGCCTGAACCTCCTGATATGGAAACTTTAAGAAAGTATAACAAGAACTATGACCAATATGTTTGAATTCTGCAAAGGTCTGTGTGTGGCTGCACCCTTGTGAAAAGGTTTCATGAATAAACATTGCCACTACTAATAAAGTCAGTTATTTGTTGAAATTTGTGAAAAGTAACAAACACTGGAAGACCCCTTTCAAATTTTCAGCAAACGTTGGGAAACGACTCAAGTTGGAGACGTATAGTGAGCCAAGGAAGAAGTACAAAAAGGTGTCATCTGATGATGCTATGCCTCATTGGATGATCTGTACAAGTCATCAGGTGTCATCTGATGATGCTATGCCTCATTGGGTGATCTGTACAAGTCATCAGCTGAAATGTGCACTTAAGGACCTTCTTTCATCTTCAGACCAGCCTGGCCAGACAGCAGTGCAAAAGCAAGAAATATTGCCAGTGCCATATTTCAGGGACAGATTCCAAAGCTAGAAATGTGCCTTTCCAAAGGGGTGCTCAGTTTGAGAACACCACTGATGAACCTTCTTTCATCTTCAGACAAGGCTGACCAGACAGCAGTGCAAAAGCAAGAAATATTGCCAGTGCCATAATTCAGGGATAGATTCCAAAGCTAGAAATGTGCCTTTCCAAAGGGGTGCTCAGTTTGAGAATACCACTGATGAACCTTATTTCATCTTCAGACCAGCCTGGCCAGACAGCAGTGCAAAGCAAGAAATATTGTCAGTGCCATATTTCAGGGACAGATTCCAAAGCTAGAAATGTGCCTTTCCAAAGGGGGGCTCAGTTTGAGAATGCCACTGATGAACATTCTTTCATCTTCAGACAAGCCTGACCAGACAGCAGTGCAAAAGCAAGAAATATTGCCAGTGCCATATTTCAGGGACAGATTCCAAAGCTAGAAATGTGCCTTTCCAAAGGGGTGCTCAGTTTGAGAATACCACTGATGAACCTTCTTTTATCTTCAGACCAGCCTGACCAGACAGCAGTGCAGAAGCAAGAAATATTGCCAGTGCCATATTTCAGGACATATTCCAAAGCTAGAAACAGAAGAATACATGAGCACTTTGGACAACATATGGACATTAAGAACATGATGGAGGACATGGACATCTTTAAGAAACCAGCAAAATCAGAGGTATTTCATACAAATTGAAGGCTTCGCACCTTTTAATTTTTTTTTTTTTTACAAATAAACTAAGATGTTAAACTAAGATGTTAGAGTTAACTTTTATTTTAAGAATTAGAATGAGAATTTGAATTTTAGGGCATATATTATGCATTTAATTTTGTTTATTCATTGTTCAAATTCACCTACAATACAGCCAGGGGATCGACTTTGGTCACCTACGACAGCGATACAGTTAACTATATGATATATTTTGCATGCGGCCTCAAGACAATTTCTGTTGACTCAATGCGGCCCCTGCAAGTGAAAAGGTTGGACACCCCTGATCTAGACAATGCCTCTGTTATTGGCTGTGAAACCTTTACAATTAATGCTATTATACTACTTACTACCCTAGATGATAATTCCATATATTCTCACCACCTACAAAAATCTGTCCTACCTCGGCTACCACTACCCAAGAAGCCAAACCACTACTCCATTAATAGAAATTAAACTAGACCTTTTAATAATCCCCCTTACGACTAACTCCTTGGTTACAAAATACCCTCAACCCAGTAGATCCATATATATATATCAACCCCATAACCAAGAATTACATAAAACTAATATTTAAATTTCTGAAGCTCACAATTAGACTACATGGCAACCTCAAAAGGGATGGGAACATTCATCCAAACCCTGGCCCAACCTCACTAGTCAATCCTAGTCCGAATTCTACTATTCTCACTAACTTATGAACTTTAAATAGACCTTCAAACTCACTCCTGGTCAGTCACCAAAATATTAGAAACTTAAATAATAAGGTTCAACCCCAGGTTATAACATACTAACGTTAGAAACGGATCGGAACCAGCGTTTCTTTAGTAATCCAATTTTATTAAAATAGAGCCAGTAAAAACAAAAGGTTTCAATGAAGCCAATACATACAAGTCTACAGTTCTGTTCTTCACTCGAAAAAACGTAAACCACAACAAAATAATTCCAATAGATCAAGCGCTTTCGCCCGGGCTCTCCCGGGCTTTCTCAAGATAATTTTACTATGCAACCTATATGCTTATATACCCCTTGGTTGCTTAATTAATTGTATAATTATTTTATTAGGACTTTTCCAAGTGTTTCTATACTTAAAGCTGTATTCCCTTCATAGGATAAGAAGTGTTAAAACTATTAAAAAATTAAAGAATTATTAAAAGATGTCCTTTTTGCAACATATTTTATGTTCTTTAGCTCGCACTCCTTATTATGGAGTACTTTATTTGACCAGACTGTTTGTATTTATGTATGTGGTGACTTTCAAACAGGCTGCTTTTTTACAATGAGATAAATTTCTTTTCTTCTGTTATATTATGCTCCTTGCCCTTGGGTAGAAAGCCATGCTTGTAAGGATTAATCGTAAATGATGTTTGTCATCTCTTAACCTTGGGTTTTACTGATTTGATCGCTAATAAATTGGCATTTTATGGAAATGTACTACAGTTTTTTGTTCTTTATTATTAAGATTGTTATATTACTACTGTTGTTTTTATTGGTTTTCATATTTTCTACATTAAAAGAACAAACAATTATAGTAAATTAATTTTTGATGTAGAAATTAACATTTTATAAACAACAACAATATAGATAAATTCTTTTAATGTAGATTAAAAGGAGCACAATATAACAGAAGAAAAGAAATTTATCTCATTGTAAAAAAGCAGCCTGTTTGAAAGTCACCACACACATAAATACAAACAGTCTGGTAAAATAAAGTACTCCATAATAAGGAGTGCGAGCTAAAGAGCATAAAATGTTGCAAAAAGGACATCTTTTAATAATTCTTTAATTTTTTAATAGTTTTAACACTTCTTATCCTATGAAGGGAATACAGCTTTAAGTATAGAAACACTTGGAAAAGTCCTAATAAAATAATTATACAATTAATTAAGCAACCAAGGGGTATATAAGCATATAGGTTGCATAGTAAAATTATCTTGAGAAAGCCCGGGAGAGCCCGGGCGAAAGCGCTTGATTTATTGGAATTATTTTGTTGTGGTTTACGTTTTTTCGAGTGAAGAACAGAACTGTAGACTTGTATGTATTGGCTTCACTGAAACCTTTTGTTTTTACTGGCTCTACTTGAATAAAATTGGATTACTAAAGAAACGCTGGTTCCGATCCGTTTCCTGCTGTGGTTTTCGCTACAAACCTGAGGTTGTCCTGCATTGTTCTTGTATACTAACGTTAGACTGTACCACTGGGAAGGGAGGAGGGGTAGCTGTACTATACAAAACTACTCTAGATGTGACCTCTGATTCCACACAACCACCCCGTGTTAATAATGCTGAAATTCTGATTACCAAGCTTCAAATTAATAAAAACAAAAGTATTAACATAGCCTGTGTCTACATTCCCCCAGGTAATAATGCAAACACCCTAGAATATATCCTTTCTTGGCTGCCTAGTAACTACCCTCAAGAAACCATTGTTCTAGGACACTTCAACATCAGCTGGAATATTTGTTCCTCAGAATCTCCGACCATCCATGTAAATCTATACGGATTTACTCAGATCATATCCTCCCCTACTAGGATCAGTAAACATAACAACAAAGATAGTATCCTTGATTGGATACTCATTAACAGCCATCCCCACATATATAGGGCCAGTACCTGACCTGAAGGCATAAGTGATCATTTTCTTATCTATATAATCAGGCATAAGACTAACATTCCCCATCAACCTACTTACAAAACAATTAGAAACAACAAAAACTTTAACCCTGCTAATTTCTAAAATGAACTCAAAGCATGTAATTGGGCAGTCCTAAAACATCTACCACTTGAAGAAGCTGTATTGTATTTCAACACCAAATTCCTAGCCATCCTTGATACGCATGCACCTGCACGTTCGATAAGAACTAAGCAAACGTTGCTCCATGGCTTTCAGAAGATACCAGACAAATGATCTTACTTAGAAACAAAGCTTAGATCACTTGGCATACCACAAAATTCCCCTTAGATCAACTTAGCTTTAGACAACTAAGGAACAACACTAAAAAATCTACCACCCTAGATAAAAAAAAAAAAACTTTTACTGCCACTTACAACAGAAGCATCAAAACAATCTGCAAAAGTTTTGGGAAGGCATAAATAAATTTATTCACCAAGAACAATGCACAACTCCTACCCCCTCAGCTACCATACAATAACCTTTGGAAGACGTTGCCAATTCCTTTAATAGTTTCTTCACAGAAACTATCCAGTCACTAGCTAACCAACTATCTCCCAGTTGCCCAAGTCCTAATGCCACCGCACCTAGTTCTCAACTCCCCTTTAACTTTCAAACAGTTTCCACATCACTTATCTGTGCCCTAATCAAAAAACTAAAACCTACCACCCTTGCAGCGGTTCTCCTCCCAGTTAAGTATCTACAAAAAGTTGCAGATGGCATAGCATACCCGATCTCTATCCTGATCAATAGAACTATACCAGAAGCCTCTAACCCCTCCATATGGAAGCCATCTCATGTTATTCCACTCCACAAAGGGGGCAGTTCCACTGAACTGTCAAATTACAGACTTATAGCTATTTTGTCAACCCTGGTTAAAATTATGGAGAAGTGCATCCAAAAACAACTCCTGAGCTATCTCATTCAGCACATTCTCCTGGCTAACTCGCAGCATGGTTTCAGACAGTTCCACAGTACAACCATGGCCCTCTTCTCCTTCTCCAATGTTATTAATCAAAACCGAAACAACAATAAGCTTTTTTCTGCCCTCTTTCATGATCTCTCCAAAGCTTTTGACATGGTCAACCACCAACTACTCATATACACACTTAAAACTATTCTCTTAGATGTCTAGGCTATCCAATGGTTTAAATCTTATCTGAGTGGTAGACAACAGGCTGTAGTATGGCAGAACAAACTATCTTCCCTTCTACCTATCACCCTTGGGGTCCCTCAGGGCTCTATATTAGGACCCCTATTATTTTTTATCTTTATTAATGACCTGTACACAGTCATCCCAACAGCCACCTGCATTCAATATGTGGATGACTCCACTTTGATTTGCTCTGTCACCTCCCCTTTAAGTCTGCAGACTCTATCCCAAAATGTTTTAATACTGTCAAAATTGGCTCTGTAATCAATGTCTCCTATTAAATCCTATCAAAATGAAGTTACTGCTTTTCTCCCCCACTCATAAAGCCTCTGCTCCAACCTTTACTATAACATCTAACAATGGCACTGTCATTGTCCCAGATCCCTGTACCAAACTCTTGTGTAACAACTGATAATAACCTCAAGTTTGATATGCATATTAATCAAACTATTAAAAAAGTTAATAAAAAAAACTTGGCTCACTATACATGATCAAACCTTTCCTCACTCCACTAGCTAGGACGGTAAACATCTACTTTCCACCCTCCTTTATGCATCCCCTCTCTTCATGAACTTGAGTAAGTCTGCCTTAATAAACTTTCTAGCTGCTTTAATCATATTGTTAGATTTGCCACTGGAACAGTATACAGAGCACACCACTGTCTGAACCTAAAGAATTTAGGGTGGCTAAAATTGCCTATCCAGCTTCAGTACAAATCAGCTAATAGTAGCACATAAAATTTTCTACCAACCTGAAAACACACCTGTACTTACAAAAATCATCACCCCTTACAGCAACCTCAAGACACTTTGCTCATCCAACAGATTACTAGTCCAAACCCTCAAAAGCAACAACTTATCTGAAGACTCTATATGCCAACACTGTTGGCAAAATATGGAACTGACTTCCTGCTGAGCTTACTTCAAAACCCGTTCTAATCTAATTAAAAAAAAAATCTAAAACAGTACTTTAAAAGGCAATGGCTATGTCTTTGCTCTAATCCTGACTAACTCTGGCAATATAAACATGTGCTAAAGAGCTCTTTTGGCCACCCCTACATTGCTTCCTAATTGTTACTCTGTAACAAATCAGATTTATATATGACAGAATGAATTACTTTTATCCTGTGTATTGTATCTGTAACAGTGCTTTAACTTGTTTAAAGTAACAGTTTTTCTGTATGTATGTATGTATGGAGCTTTTCTCCCCGGGCCTCCATTGAAAATGGAAAAGTATTTAGTTGGACTATCCCGGTCAATAAATGTAAAATAAATAAATAAATACATAAATAAATGTTCTGTTAATGTTGCAAGCTAGGCTGAGATCCTAAGATCGAGTGACTCTTGTGCCATTTGACTTGCAAATGTGCAGCATTTCCATTAGGGCAGGGTTTCAGATTACCCTATAGGCCAGGCACAAATCACCTCACAGCAGCCTATAAGATACTGAGTGGTGACAGGGATTCCACCCTGTCCATGTAGGTAATGGTTTAGAGTCCCTGTATTTTCTTAGTGAGAAACCTCTAAGGTATCTCCAGCTGTTGCAGGTGTCTGTTTAGATACATGCAAAATGGTACATTATATGCTATTAGTGGTCTGATGAGGGTCAAGTACAGTGGAGTTACAACACCCTTGACCTGGATGCTGTGCCCTTCCTTATGAGGTGTGCTACACAGACAGCTTTCCTTACCATGGTGGAAACCTGGTGGTCAAAGTTCAAATTTCTATCAACATGTGTTCCCAAGTCTCACACCACTAGGTTGGAACTCAGGGGGGTTGCTGTCAATATTGTAATTGTTAGGGAATTCTGTTTTGTCAAAGGGAATAATATATATTTTTTTGCATTTAGTTTTAGACTAGTTTTGGCACCAATCATTTGTTTGTGTTAATCCTTCTTGTAATATGTTGATATTGTTGGGGGACACCATGATTGCTCCCAATTTTCAATCAGGAAACTGTGTGAACAAAAGGCAATCTACTTTGGCCTGGACTTCTGAGAAATAGATGCCAAACTGTAAGGGGCCTGGCACAGTCCCCTGTGGTACTCCATTGGTAAGGGGTCTACAAATGGAGCTGGAGCACCAGTTTTCACAGAATGTGTTCTGTTGGTGAGGCAATTGGCTACCCATCTAGTAATGTAAGTGTTAATCCCCATCTGGGAGAGTTTCTCAATGATGCCAGAGTGGAGAATTCTGTCATAAGCCTTGGCAAGGGTGAGATAGGCTGTGTGCACAGTCTCACCCTCATTCATGACTTTGGTGACATTCTCAAAGAAGTCTGCCAGGTTTAATAAGCATGATCTACCCTCAAGAAAACCAAACTGGGTTGGGTCCAGCATTTGGAGGTCTCTTAAGTCCTTGTTAATAAGGTCCATGATAATTTCTTCCATGGTCTTGCAGATGAGGCTGGTTAGACTTATGAGTCTGTAATTCCCAGGGTCAGTTGATGCCCCCCTCTTTGTGCAGGGGAATTACTGTTGCTGTTCTCCATTCTGCAGGAATATAGCCAGTTTTCAAGCTATGATTAAAGCGAACACCAAGTGGGGCCACTAGGTCTTGTTTTAGATTGTTTAGTAAAGAACCTGGGATATTATGCGGTCCCACTGAGGCCATGTTTTTGGCATTGGCAAGCAAAGAGATGACCTGTTCACTAGAGATACTAGGCAGAGGGCTGGTGTCAGGTATGCTTTGGGATATGGTAGGTGGGGACAGGGGTCTGAAGTTTATGCTGAATCTGTCAGCTAGCAGGTTGCTGATATCGTCCAGTGTAGTATGAGTTATCCCATCTACAACCAGTTCAGCACATAGCTGGACATTCTCTTTTAAACTTTGGGCATAGTTAAAGAATGCCTTATGATTATCATTGGCAAGGGATGTGATTCTAGTTTTGTAATTTACTTTACTAAAGTTTACAAGATTTAAGATTTTTTTGTTTAGGCTTAGCAGGGAACTCTTGCTCTGCAGATTGATATCCCTTTTGTTTTTGGGCAATTATTTCTCTCTCTTATTATATAATCTGTTTATACTTGAAGTCCACCATGGTGGCTTATTTTTACAGGAAGACCTGGTTTTGATCCAGTCAGGTACAGCAGAGTTTATACAGTTGCTTAAGTGTTTGTACAGGTCATTTGCATACACTTCTGCAGAGTGATCATTGATGTCTGTGATTGTGGGTGGTATGAAGATTTTTGTACCATCTTTTAGTAGGCTGTAGTTAGCTTTGGTAAAGTTTTTTTATAATGTGTGTTCCTGTGAGGGTGTCAGTTCCAGTAGTTACTTCAAATGACACGAATTTGTAATCTGACCTAATCAGGGAGGGCATCACGCATGGGGAAGTACAGTGATCCCCCCATGTTGGGGAGTACAATGCCCAGAACATTAGAGCCCCTAGTGGGGATGCAGACTATCTGTTCCAGAGCATTTGTGTTAAAGTCCAGGAACCTCTGGGTGAGCATGTTTTGCTTGTGTATGTCCTCCAGTCTATGGAAGGATAGTCAAACCTCCCATGACAAAGGTGTTGGGCTGTATGGCAAGGGAATCCAGTAAAATGAGGTAGAAGCATGCATATCCTGGTTCATGGTGGGGGATCTATAGCTAGTAATGATGTGGTATGATACTTTCCCAATAGTTAATTTGATATGGAGTAGTTTGAGAGAGTCATGCTCTTTGACCAGTCTCGAAGTGTATTTAGCTTTAATGAAGATGGATGCACCTCCATCTTTGGTTCCTTTATGCTCATTTTGAGGTCTGAGTGTGTGAAAGACATTGTAGCCTTACATGATTGGGGTGCTGTCGGTGCCCTTGAACCATGTCTTGGTAACTGCATAGATGTCAGCATCCTCCAAGGTGAGGAGTGCTTCCAGGGAGTCCAGTTTCATGTTTAAACTACTAGCATTAAGCAGCATGACCCTTATTTAGTCTCAATTAGATTTTGTTACGATGAGAAATTTGTTGTTTTGACATGGCCTACAAAAGGCACTATGGGGGAGGAAAAGGCCTTTGCCAGTATTCAAAAACCTAGAGGGGACAGGTGCAGACCATCTGTAGCAAAGCAGCAAGGACTGTCTACCATATCCTCCCAGAATGACAGATACTCGATCCCCCTGGACTGACACCAGAAGCTGAGCCAACTGTTGAAGTCAATCATTTTTTGTTTATATTGTGGCATCATCCTTGGTGAGAGTAGGATACTGCTTATGGCTAGGGACATACCTGTGCAGGACACATAATCAGAGAGTTCCATCATGTCTCTCTTCATATAGTCCAGAGAGGTACATCTCAAGTCATTCACTCCAACATGGACTAAGACAGAGTCATAATGGTACTTATTGTTGATGAGTGACTTGAGTGCATGCATGATTTGTCAGATCCTGGCACCTGACAGGCAGTTAAGAGCAACTTTCTCTTTATCCAGTCTGTTGAGGGGAACATCTGTGTGTCTCACTATGGAGCCGCCTATGACCAAGACATTTGATGTGTTTTGCCTTAGGGACTTATTTGTTGAGACACGGGTGTGCCTGTTGATATGTGTAGTGGCTTGATTTTGCTTAGTGGTGAGTGTGGGTGGTGTGCATTTGGGAGGTCTCTGTTCGTTTGGTAGGCTTTTAGTGAGTACCTCTGCATATGTGTGTTTATGTGTTGTGACCTTACTTTGTGTGAGAAGTGAAGCATGTGTGCTGGCAACCTGTTTGATGACTAGTTTGTTTTTATGTGAAAGAATTAATTCCAGGTCCACAGTGTATTTGCATCTCTCACATAGGGTGTTAGTCTGCTTCAGGAGTAAATACTTGTCAGTATACATGAAGCAACTGCTACATTGCCTAAGATGCCCATATCAATCAAGCTGGCAGGAGAAGTGATGGGAAACTGCCCATCCATTGTGGCAGGATTTTTCTCAATGTGGTATTTGGGAAGGAAATGGGTTGGCTGGACTTAGTCATGAACAACAAAAATGAAGCAATAATTCAATTAAATATGGTTAACAATGTGCAGTGATGGTTTAAAATATACTTATTTTAATTTTTTTTCAGTGGACGCCTTGGATTTCAATGCAGATGCCCTCCAGACCTCTGGCTAAAGTTGCCAAATCCGATAAACTGAGAGCAAACCCGCACAAATGTGAGGTTTATATGCAGGGCAAATTTAAACAGTTTTAAAACAACTACCAATGGGAAACCCCAAAACTGAGCTTTTCTCCAGCAACCCCAACTCAGATGAGTCTTGAGCTACACACTTCTGCCACAGGGGTGCAGGGAGGCCATCTTTATGTAAGATATCTGGTTTAAGAGCACAGTGATACCAAACAGTCTAGATTCAACAGGTCTGAATCTAGCCTGTGCTATGTAAGGCAAGGGAACACAATTTCAAGATAGGAATGAATAAGGGAGAGTCACTTAAAGGTCAAAGTGAGAGTGTTTAGTAGTATACTATTAGATGACCTGCAGTGGTACCACCCTCTGCACAAACTGGCAGCTCTTTGAGTAGTTGTGTACAGTGGGAGACTATGGCAAGCATTTCCTATTCAGGATTTTAAACTGGAGAGGTTTGCTTATATGCAAGCATTGTGAACTGCATTTGCATGATGTACAAAAGTGAGGCTTTTATACCAGAATGATGAAAGACTTTTATAAAGTTAAACCCTCAGGCCAATCAGATAAAAACACAATAAGCTATTGACCAGTAGTCCCCAACTTAGAAGGTTTGAATTTAGGTCTCTGCTCCCACCCGAGTGCAAAAGAACCCTCCCAATTTAAAACAAACTGGCTTTGAGCTCATATTGCAGTAACAAATGCTTTACGACAGAAGTAAGAATTCATGCAGTATCTGTAATCTTTGGAAAGAAGTTCATCAACCATGAGAAATGTTCACAATTCACAAAATTTTCCAAAACTTAGAAATAGTTTGGCAGACTCAGGAGAACTCTAGCATACTCATAACAGCTTTTGCAGTATCATGGAAGGTTAGGAAATATTAGAATAGTGTTAAAACAACCTAAGAGCAGTACAGTAACAAACAGATGGAGTTTCTTTAAAACTGCAGGTTGAAAAATAGTGATAAATTCAACCAAATAAATAAATACAGCACAGAAGTGCTAAATATCACTGAAAACAGTTAGAGCAAGTGCAAAAAATATACTTATTTCAGCTTTGCAAGTCCAGATGGTTTTAGAAACAGTTCATGTCTTGCAGTCACATGTGTCCAAGTCAGGCACAAGACAACTTTGAATAAATGAGCACAATCTCACAAAAATGCAATTCTTATACCAGCAGGATGAAAGACGTTTATAAAGTTAAACCCTCAGGCCAATCAGATAAAAACACAATAAGCTATTGACTAGTAGTTCCCATCTTGGATGGGTTGAATTTAGCTCTCGGCTCCCACCAGAGTGCAAAAGAACCCTCCCAATGTAAAACAAATTGGCTTTGAGCTCAAATGCAGTAACAAATGCTTTACAATAGAAGTAAGAATTCCTGCAATATCAGAAATCCTTGGAAATAACTTCACTAACCCTGAGAAATGCAAAACTTAAAAATATTTTGGTGGACTCAGAAGAACTTTGGCAAACTCAGAACAGCTTTTGCAGTATTAGAGTAGGGTAGGAAATATTAGAATAGTGTTAAGACAACCTAAGAGCAGCAATATAACAAACAGATGGAGTTTCTTTAACAAGTGCAGGCTGAGAACAGTGATAAATTCAATCAAATAAATAAATGCAGCACAGAAGTGTTAAATATCACCAAAACAGTTAGAGCAAGTGCAAAAATATATACTTATATCAGCTTTGTAGGTCCAGATGGTTTTAGAAGCAATACAGTTCTTGCAGTCACATGTGTCCAAGCCAGGTACAATGAAGATCTGAATAAATGAGCATTCATTGTCGATGAGATGATGTTTGACAATGTGCCATTCTATTATTTGACATAGACCCAAAATATTTTTGTATATTTCTATAGAGCAATTGATAGAGAATAAATCTGAAGATACAGCATATGTTATAATGGTCAGAAGTAGTTATTTTGTTGAACATGGTATGAACAAAGTAAAATGCTGGCATGGTTACAGTATCAGAAGAAACAGAAATGAAAATTGCAGGCCATATGTTTGGAAACTTGGATTTAATAGTCATTCTTTTCTTTTTTGTGTATAAGTAGTATGGGGCATATTAATATCTGGCATTATTATGTCTGTATATAGTGAAGAGAAATCCTGTCATATCCATGATATGCAAAGCATACTCCAACCAGAAGTTGGTGAAATGTAACACTGCAGGTACTGCCTGTGCTTAATGGTTAGAACAATGTTTTAGAATACTTATTTGATACTAAAATGTTTGTGCTAATGCTGTACTAAAACATGTAGTCATTGCTGAAAATGTATAGACTTTTTCCCCCAGTGCTTAGGAAAGTTCAGTGTCAATTGATGTTGTTTAGTCAGTTAGTTAAGTCCATCTCTTTGAAATCTCAAGGACTTAGTGCATCAGACCTGCCTGTTAACAACTGTCTCTAAGTTATTGCAGACTGATTTTCCTTACTTCATTTATTCTGTCTATCCATCTTTATCTGTACTACCCCCTTCTTCTTTTGCCTGCAAACTTACTTTCATTGTTCATTGTCTTCATTGGTGAACATTATGTAGTCAAAATATTTGACTCTTAGTTTTAGGTTATTCTGGTCTTTTTATCTTTTGATTTGGGAATTATTTGGGATAATCTGCAGTCACCCTAATGTTTATGAACATCTGACTTGATTTTAAGATCTATATTGCTGAAGTATGACAATGTAAAATAAATAAATAAATAAATACCCAAACATACATATCTATCACTAGTGGGGTTTGGTTTTATTGGTCTTAATGTACCCATAAAGACTTAACAAGTAAAAAATCATGGGCATTCAGAAACCATGTTTCTGAAACACTGGTGTTTGCTCAAGGGGTCATTTGCATATACCCCATGAGCCTCCACTACAGAAGGTTTAAGGTTTTATACAGTAAAGACTTTAGCTTGACCAAGTCTTTCTGCAGTCAGTTCCATAGCAATGGGAGCCACAGGAGGAGGAAGAGTAAATGTCATAAACAAGGATCTATATTATGAGATTGAAATCCCGTTTCCGCAAACACAAGACCAATACGTATAGCGTGAACTACGGTAACGGCGACCGTTCAAAACCGCGAAACACAAAATGTTGAAGTGTCATGGTTGGCCCGTCTGCAGTATAGCTCCATAAGGTAAGTGTGCGATAATTACGGAACGTAGGGTTAGGGTGCGGGTTAAGGTAAGTGCATAGATAGGTAATGTATGTAAGTTTTAGGCTAGGGTTAGAAGTAAGGTTTTGTTAACTGTGTGTGTGTGGATTATTTGTTTTGCTTGGGTACATGTCTGTAGGGTAAGTGTGGGATAGTTACAGACCTTAGGGTTAGGGTGCGGGTTAACGTAAGTGCATAGACAGTAATGTATGTAAGGTTTAATGTAGGGTTAGAAGTAGGGTTTGGTTAGTGTATGTATGTGTTTTATTTATTATGTTTGGGTATGTAGTATGTAGCACGTTGTGGTGGTGGCCGACTGACAGTTCGAGATTTGAAAATTCACAGTTTAGGGAGTTTGGCATATTTGTAGTTTGTGCTGTGTGCGCCAGTGTTGTGGTGTTTGATTATATGGGTTTTCGATGTAGTAATATAGATCCCATAAACACACAACATATCAAGGGAATATAGCACATCTGCATACATTTTTTTTTATTTCTTTTAATTAAAGCCCTTGTAAGATATCACGTTGTACCTTTTACACATCTTTAATTTCTTTATTTATGAAGAAAGGAGGGATAGGCCTCAAAGGAACTGAGTCCATGACTGTCTCAGTGATAGTTTCTACAAAAGTGTATTAGGAAAGGGAATCCACAGAAGGAGTCATACAAAATGTCATAAAGCACACATATCAAAGGAATGTAGCACATTTGTAGAATGATATTTAGAAAAGAAAGATAAATCTAAAGTGATTTGAACCCATCACTGTCTCAGTGATAGTCTCTGTACTGGTGCATTAGCAAGGGAAGCCACAGAAGGAACCAAAGACTGTAAAACAACACACAACTCTCAGAGGAATAGACCCCCCCACTTCACTGACACACTACAAATCACTTCATGAATACAGTGAAAAAGTGAAACAGTTAGACTAAATCTGTTATCTTTACTGTGTTTCAGATCTGCATGGCAATCTGCAGCCACACTTAGCTAATTTACATGACCAATGGCAATATCCATTGCCCATGACAAGGATTAGACTTATTTTTTGTCATATTGTCATAGGATGAACAGTGTTGTTTCTTGTTGGTTATGCATTTGCATTGGCATTGCTGTCTGTGACCTGTCACACAATGTATGAACACAGAAAGCTGACTTTTTATAAGCATTTTGTGGGCATGTTTGTGTTATGTTTATGTATTTTCTGACCAGATTAAAGACCATAAATGAGAGTATAGGACAGATATGAAAAGGGGAAGCAAGTAGATGTTAGAACACAAGGTTAGGTAATATGGAATGAGCAGGATGTAGGTCAAATAGGAACATACCTCTCAACCTTTTAGTTTGGTAATCCTGTAGAGTTCCAACAATAGTTACAAGGATTTAATTGGCTTCAAGCTTCACTGATGTGTTAGAAAACAATACTTTTATGATGACTAGATGGTCAATCAAGTGTACAGTACTCAAATATCCTGGATGTTGAGAGATATGGGCAAGAGTATTTTTATGAGAGATGCAGCCTTTTACCTTTTTTCTTAGAGAAGAGAGAGTTAGGAAAGGAAGTCAGAAATAAGCAGCTAGTAGAAGGGGTTGGTTAGGTAGCAGGGAAAGACAGATATGACTAACAGGGTGTGGGGTAAAACAATGCTAGAAGGAGAACACAATAATAAAGGAGACTTTGAACAAACAGAAGGAAGACAGTGGTGAGGAGATGACTGTACAACATACAGGGGCTGGCAAAGACATGAAATGATGGAGACCACTGGGTTGGAGGATAATATTATGTGTTTTAAGATGCAGTCTCTGCCAGCGTAGATGCAGTGGGAGATTACTCATCATCTTGGGAAGTATCACTACTAGGTCCTGCCTCAGAAGGTGGAGTCAATGTTGGACACAGACACAACTCAATAACTCGCCTGAACATGGTCTCTATGCAGCCAATGCAGGCATCTAATCTTCTGTCTATTATCTCCTTACAAGCTCTGCCAGGTCCTGGGTGATAAAAGTGTCACCTTTAATGCACTGCTACCAGAGGGTACAACTGCACCACTCTGTACTGTAGGGCTAACTGATGCAAGCAATGCAGATAGGGCAGGAGGTGGAGGCATCTATGGCATGATGGGGCCGAGATGTACTGGGTGCATCTGGTGGTGGTGGTGTTACAGCTGTCACCTGTGGTGGGACAATAGGCCTGTAGGTGGATTAGGTGCAGGTTGCTGTGCTGCTGCGTATAATGGTATCAGAAATGGAAAGAAACAAAATGTATGAAAGAGAAATTATATTGATAAAAAGGGTGGGAGAAGAGAAATCCAAACACAGTGAGTATAGTAGCCTTAACTATGTTGAGACTGACACGGTACAGCATAGTAACCTTTAATAGTAGGACTTACACGGGTATATCATCTACCTGTTTGATTATAAACTATGGAGAGTGGGGGGTGGAGGTCTAAGCCAAAAGCCACCCTATCTTGCAGTCTGACATAAGAGAATGCTGATTGCAGGAGTTATCAAGACAGCACATCTGTGCCTGTATTGATGATGCTATTTGAGTTTTGACAATAATAAAACTGTACATACACATAATAAGAATTTTGATCACAAAACAAATATGCCCAGCACAGGTGATAGACAAGGGACAACTACTTTTATTGTATATTGTGAAATATCCAGCAAAGTACTATTAGCTATGGATATTACATATAAGGACTTTGTAGAGTACATTGATATTAAGTGAGCTGAACAATATACTTTTTCCATGACAATAGATTTTTTTGGGAGGGGGAAATTGAACCTACAGCCATCCTAACAATCTCAGTGTAATATGATTTAACATGATAATACATTTGTCAACCTATACAGGAAGGAATTTAGAACTGCACTTCTAACATTGCACAGTCATAGTACGACCCTGGAGCTATGCTAGTACTGACAGATATGGTACTACTGTCTAGAAGTTATACAGAATTATTATGAATGGTTAGCGTTGTTACAATGCCAAGAGAAACATTTTTCACAACATGATACCTAATCACCCCAACAGTCTCTCTGGCCATTTAGTCTGTTCCTCTGCATCTCCCATTTCCTTTCAGTCTCTACAGGGGCCAGAGACACATATAGGGTATAATAAGAACTTAGATGGCAGCATGAAGTGGCAGGTTATTTGTTTAGCTAAAAGATTGTATGCTTATGGTACTGAGGTGATGACTGTGCTATAACTTCACTCTCCTGTCAGCCAAGGAGGTCAGGCTTACATTGACTAAAGTCACTATAGTGGTGACAGCAGAGTTCCCCCATGCTTGGGATGTCAATAGTATGGGTGACAGCCTTGGCCAAACTATTTCAGGCATCAGCCTTATACTGTCACCTAGTATAGTTTTTCTGCAGAAACCTCCATCTTTAATGCTTATAAATCATGTCCACAAATATCTTGGACTTTCTTGCTCACCTTCTCCAGCCATAATTGTCTCACCTTCAAAGATTTAAGGAAAATGGCAGATAATTTGCTGCTCAGAATTGTTCTCATGTTTCTCAGCCTCCACGCACTGATGGGCACTGATGGGCAATGCATTTCCACAATGTATGACAAACTGATAAAATATATGCATTGTATTGTTATATTTCATATTAGTTCTTATATTTTACAGTATCTGTATGTCTGGGATGACATGGTTGACAGGCCTTGATGCTTTGTCAGAGATGGCTTCCACCTGTCACCACTGAGTTTCTGGATCCTGCCAAGGCTCTCACCTCCCCCATTGTGCCTTTTTTAGACAATGTCCCAAAGACAAATCTTCCAACATAAAAGATCTGTCAAAAAGCAAAGTGAAGGTCATGCTGCTTAATGCTAGGAACCTTAACCTGAAAATGCACTCACTAGAGGCTCTCCTTGCACTGGAAGTTGACAATGTCTGTGTGGTCACAGAAACTTGGTTCAGGGCTGCAGAGAGCACCCCTGCCTTACCAGGCTATACTTCATTCCACACATTCAGACCCCAAAGTGAGGTTGGGAAGACTAAGGGTGGTGGAGTCTCTTCTTCATTAAAGACAGGCTCACCTCCAGACTGGTTTGCCAGCATGATGTACTGGAACTACCTTCAAGTGCAACTGACAGTTGACAAGACACCAATCCAAGTTATAGCCAGCTATAGACCCCCCTCCATGACTCAGGATACCCATTCCTCTTATTTGGATCTACTTGACTTCATTAAGGTACCCCCTAAAACTGATCCTTGGTGACTTCAACTACCCCAACATAGACTGGGTGAACTATTCCTGCACTAATATACTCACTCAACAATTCCTTGACTTCATCAATTCTAATGCACTAGACCAGCTTGCCTCATCCCCCACAAGGAGATATAACATTCTGGACTTGGTTCTCACCAACATGGCAACCACTGCACCACTCCCATAGTATGTTCTTCCCTGGTGAGAGCAGATCGGACTGTCTCATTCAAAGTTTCTATCCCCCCCAACCCCCCCAACCGTAATCAAGCTAAATAACTTCTCAAAAGCTGACTACAACCTCCTAAGGAAGGGTATATGTAGCTTCACACCACCACCCCCCTCAGAGGATGCAGACAACTATGCTGAACGGTACACCAATGCAGTATACAAACACTAATAAATCCAATGAAAGTGCCAGGGCACGCTATAGGTGATCCAAAAATATTTATTCACGATAAATTTCACTGAAATGTTGCACTCAAACCAGTGAATACGACAAAATAAAATGAACGCTCTTTCTTACACACAAAATACTGCGTTTTCGTCAAAAAGACTTCATCAGACAATCTAATAACCTTAACCACACATTTAAATACTAAACAATTTAGTTGTAATTCATTTCATTGGTCCTAATGCTTATCCTATTAGTTCAAACACACCAATCCATGCATTTAATTAATTAATATTAATGCCATTCTCTTTAAAGTGCTTAGTGCTTCTTGTTAAAAACTATTTGAATATAAATATATGTGCTTAAAAACAAACATGTAACCATAAATACTTGACAATAATGTAGTTTTAAAAAAACTTGTATTTAATTAATTAATTATAAATATGAATATAAATACAAACACTTTAATACTATAAAATCCTAAAAATGTAATGTGGGACTGAAACATTCATACAGTAATAATGCCATCTAGTGTCCAAACTCCGAACTACTCTATAATTTATTAGCTCTTATTTTTAGTAATGGTGTTATAGTTAGAAAATCATTGATCCCAGGACTTGTGTTGGAATCCAGGAAAACCTGCCACCATAATTCCTTATTTTCCAGGATGTCCTCCCAAGGACCCCCCCCTAATGTCAGGTTTAACCTGGTCCAACACAAAAAATTCATATTTAGCAGCTGGACATTTAATGCTGTGTTTATATAATGCATTTGTGTTTTTAGCTTTCAGAATGTCATAACTATGTTCATATATTCTACGTTTCAAGCATCTCTCAGTTTTGCCCACGTAGAATGACTGACATATCTGACAAATTGCAATATAAACAACTCCTCTGCTATCACAATTATACCACAACTGCATGGACTCAGCCATACCCACTAGAATTAAACCTGCGCCTCAAGGAAACACAAACCTGTTTGGTGGACATCCTCTGTCAACAGGCTTTAAAACAAAATTAAGAAACTGTTATCCAAGTGTAAAAAGAAACATATTCCAAATTGGAAAAACTCCCTTCTTAGCCTCAACAAGCAAATTAGATCACAAGTGAAAGCCTGCAAAGCCAATTATGAATCAAAACTAGCCTCTGAAACAAAGGGACACCATAACGTCTTCTTCAGTTATGTCAGGAACCTCCATGGCAAAGCCCAGGTTTGTTCTGAATTAGTACTTAACAGTATCACTTACACTGATCCTGTTGAATTAGCCAACCTGCGATCAGATAGGTTCAGCACAAACTTCACAGCCTGCCCCACCAAAGGCCCTTTCAACATCCCCAATACTTGTTCCACACCTCACATCTCCATAGATTAAGTGCTAAAGGACCTATCCAAGACAAAGAACATAGCTTCCATGGGACCTGATAGTATCCCAGGCTGTATTCTGCACTATCTCCAGCAAGAACTGGCTTTGCCATTGAGCACCTGAATTTAACCACAACTTAAGTGCAGGATTCATTCCAGCAGTGTAAAGAACTGCAATTGTCATCCCCTTCCACAAAGGTAGTGCCACTACTAAACATGGAAACTATCACCCCAGCTTGACAGGTCTGATCTGTAAAGCCATGGAGTATATTATTCCTGATCTCATAAACAAGGATATATGCAATCTCCAAGCATTTGACCCCGCCCAGTTCGGATTTGTCAAGGGCAGATCCTGCCTGTTGAACCTGGATGACTTCTTTGAGACTGTCACCATGGCTATGGATGAGGGAACGTCAGTGCATACAGCTTATCTTGACCTAGCCAAGGCCTTTGACACAATCTCCCACTCGGGCATCATTGAAAAGCTAATGCAACTTGGCATAAATCCCTATCTCATCAGGTGGGTGGCCAACTAGGTCCCTGAAAGGTGCCACCACCTCTGATAGCAGACCTGTGACTAGTGGAGTTCCCCAGGGATCTGTCCTGGGACCCCTACTGTTTAGCATCTACTTCTCAGTGGTCCAGGCCAAGGTAAAAGGCCTGTGGCTGACCAAGGTTGCAGATGACTGTAAGTTGGGTGCTGTCATTGACTCCCCAAATTATGTTAACATATTGCAAGAGGGTCTCACAGCAACTAATGACTGGTGCTAAAGTCATGGTCTCAAGCTAAATGCTAAAAAATGTTATCATCATACCATTCAGCAAAAACATGGCCCCTACTGATGACCATATCAATGGCAACCCCCTAAGCACACAACCTGTGGTGAGAGACCAGGGCACTCAGGTTGATAACCTCACATTTGACCATCATGTAGCGGTAGTGGTCAGAAAAGCCTTTTACTTGGCTCATCTCATAAGTAAAGGGATTGCATACAGAAAAAGGATATTATTACCTCTCTGTACTCCTCCCTTATTAGACCAGTAATTGAGTATAACGTCCCATTTGGTATATACCTCTCCAAACATCTGCACCAACTGGAAAGACTACTGAAATACCTCACAAAGAAAGTCCATGGCCTCTAACACCTGTCCTATGGGGACAGGCTCAAATCACTATCACTCTATTCTGTATCATACAGATTGCTCAGGGTTGATCTGTGCCCCACCTACAAGGCAATCTCGGACCCTGCCCTACTAGAGATGCTCCATATCTGTAAGTCTAACTCCTCATACATTACCCACTCTAAATCTAATATGTGACATCAACAAAATCTGCTGGAGAGACAGGTTTTTGTCTCCCAGAGGTTGCCCATCTGTGGAATAGACTTTCCATACATGCCAAACAGAGCACTTTGCTGATCCTTTTCAAGCATAGCCTTGATGAGTGGATGGGAAACCACAAATTGGTCCCAGGGGTTCCACCTGTGTCCCTCATTGACAGGGGTGACAAGTGCTGACTGAGGTTTCTTTTTGGGGATAAACTCTTGGCTAGGCTTGTAAGGGCGCCAGGGCCATTAGCCTGGTAACCTCCTTTGATCCTATGATCCAAAAAAGTTATCTCCCTAAGCATCAGCTGTTCCAATTGTTTGAATCTGGTGCTAAAGTCATCCTCATTGACCACGAGCCATGGGTCATTGGAAGCCAACTTAACTTCTCTTTCATGTAGCAAATCCATGAAAAGAAACTTGTCCTGAGCAATTGGAGTCTGAAATACACCCAGAATAGCCTCGGATAGATCCAAAGACATTATAAAACGCACAAAAACTAAAGACTAACAAAGTACTCAAAAAAGCCAGGCTGTTCAATAACTTCTGTTTTAATCCCAGTACATCTGGTGCCTCAGCCATTCACCTTCTCAGGATAACAAACCACCAACAAAACATCACATTTATACAGGTTGGACCTATATAATATGGGTTCTTGGCTGCATAGTTCTGCCACAAGGGTGCAGGGGGGGGGGGCCTTCCTATTGTAAGAGGGCTTGTTTTAGTGCGGTAATGATACCAAACAGTCTAGATTCAGGAAGCCTAAATTGAGGATATGCTATCAAATGCAAAATACTAAAAATCCAAAGTGCAGAAAATTGCAGTTACAATAGAAGAACAAACAGTTTAAATAAAGCAGCAATCCAGTAGAATACTGTAAGAAGAGTGCAGAGAGCAAACCTTCATTGTTGGAAATAATTGGTCTGGAACACAAGTGCTTAAACCTGAACTAAGACACTTTCAGAATAACAGACGCAATAAGTCTTCAACCAGCACTTCCCAGCTTAGAAGGGTGTAGGCTACCCTCCCCTGCCACAAGAGTCTACACCACAAACCTTGCTAATGTAAAATAACTGGTTTGAAGGCCAAGTGCTTAAACTATAACAAAAGACTTAAAACAACAGCCACAATAAGCATTCAACCAGCAATTCTCAGCTCAGAAGGACCGAGGCTACCCTCTCCTCCCACCAGAGTGTAGACTACAAACCTTCTTAATGTAAAACAACTGGCCTGAAGCCCAAGTGCTTAAACCAAAAGTGATAGGCTGAAAATAACAGTTACAATGTAATGTAATATAAAACAAGACAGATGACAGTGACATTTATTTTAATCTACCCATATACATCATATCATGGCTAGTAGCCCCTGAGTTATCATGACGAGAAAGCCCTGTGGTCTGTCTAGCTGCTGAATGTGTCTGGTGAGGTTCCTGCAAAAGACAGCATTATACTGTATTACTGTTTTGATGAACCTGACTACAGTGCTCTCATACAGTCCTGAGATCTGAATGTGATGGCATGTCTTATGATGTGCACCACACATATGTGCTGGAAAACATTAAAAAGAAATGTATGCTGTGGGAAAAACAAAAAAAAAAAATAAAAAAGTAAACACACAAAAAAAAGAAAATAAACTCAAAAAAGAGAGAAAATGGTTAGGGTGAGAGAAAAAAGGGAGAATATTAGTAACTTCATATGTGACATGCAAAGCATTGATAAAATTATTTGACTCTATTCTGTTACCTTTACTTTTAACACTACAACCTCATCTAACAAGTTTCTTCCTTACTTTGAAGACTACCCAGTTTATAACAGAGGCATACTATAGTACAGACTGTAGCTACCAGTCCTTGAGGTGTGCATATATTGCACACGAGTGTTCCAATTATACTGATTGCAGATTACAGAAGTTCATTTGTGCCACTGGTATAGAGGTATGAAGATACATTCCAATAATGATGAAAAGCTAACCTTACTGTATATTTGTGAAGTGTGGTTTTTGAACCCACAACCAATGATGATGCTAAAATACTGTATTGTTCTTTTGCCCTGCAGACTACTGCATGCATACGTTTCCTTTTACAGTTTAGAGATGCATGCCCACTGTTATTTGAGAATATGGCACTATTGCTTTGTGCTACAGACTAAGGCATGCATAGTTTCTTTTACAGCTGGGATATGCATGCTCAGTTTGATGCAACTCTATTAAATACTAACTAAGTGGTCCTTAACTTTTAATGCTACAAAATTACTATACAAATTATTATTATTATTAAATTACTATTTAGACAGTGCTGTTCTGATGCATAGATAACACATTCATCTTCCATCCTTACTAGATGCGTGGCATGGGATCGAACATTTGTGACTTTCTCCTCAGCAGATAAACAGAAAACCATTAGGAATACCAGTCTTGACTATATTCAACTTTAACTCTTAAAAATACTCACTGAAATTGATATTTACACATCTGTAGGGTGTCCCCTCTGCCTGATATTTCCTGATCCAAAGCACGAGGGTATCCCGCTTCCTCCTCCAGTGGTCATCAAAATGATCTCTGCATTGGTCACCTGTGAGGGAGATACGTGTCACACTGGATAAGGCCCTGGCAACACTATTCTAGGCTTCAGATTTATATTTTGAGTCAGAATAGTCCTGATGCAGCAACCTGGGCCCATGCTCCCTAACTAGGAATTCAAAACAAATCTTGGACTCCAGAACACCCCAATACTGCATCCAAAAGCGCATACCCTGT
Source organism: Protopterus annectens (assembly GCF_019279795.1). Lineage (NCBI taxonomy): Eukaryota > Metazoa > Chordata > Ceratodontiformes > Protopteridae > Protopterus > Protopterus annectens. The sequence goes on along the minus strand of NC_056730.1, from coordinate 554,266,899 downwards.
CCAGCAACTCCAGACATGCCTGCCATAGTTCAAGCTCAATACCTAATGAGTATTTCCTACCAATTGAAGTTTATGTGGTGCTGTTTCCTGCCTATGCACATTTTGGATTTGCAACATTTGAAAAGATTGTGCATCACTTACCATCATGCAAACACAGTAGGCAAGGGTAAATCCACAGAAAAGCTTATACCAGGTGTAGTGTAGCAGACAAAAATATAATCCAATTGCAAATGTAATGCAGCAAACAGCAAAAATGCAGCAAGCAGAGACGAATCTACCTTTGAACTCCAAGTTTAATCCAAATTCAAAACATAAGCACTTTCGTCCCTTAACACATTAATACAGGAACTTCATCAGACAAAGTACTTTACATTCAGCCTCCTTTTAAAAGAGGGAACTAGTGACCTCACTTCCTCTCTTCCATTCACTAGTGACCTCACTTCCTCTCTTTTTGCTGTTTGCTGTATTACATTTGTATTTGGATTAAGATAGATGTTATCTGCTATTTTAGTAGCTACTTTAAGGTTCTCACCATTAATTGTAGTCCAATGCTGCTTACAGTGGTTGCATGATGCACTGAATGCATCCAGTTCATATGTGCGGCCTTCTGGATCTTGTCTACAGCCTGGGTGGTCCATTCCTCCAGTTTGCGAGCTGCTGCATTTTTTGCAAACTAGCTGAGTATAACTCAACATGTTTATGCTAAGTGGTGCACCACACAAACACTGGCAATTAAAAAAATAATAAGATTGCAGTCAATATATAATGACATATTCATTTCTGTTCCATACTTTATATCTTTCAGAAAATGCATGCTTTCCCTTTATCCTCTCATTAGTTTATTGTTTGAGTGGAATGATACATGTTCACTATATAGGTTTTGTGGCCAGTAACAGTGAGAGCAGTGAAACCTTGCTTACGTGCGCCACACATCATTAATATTCATGGCTCGAGGTTGCACAATGCCACAGAATGCGCAGTAGTGTGCATGAATACACTCTGTGTAGGCTCTGCTTGGAAGTTACACAGAGGTTATTGACTCCAGGGAATGTGTTTTTCATAGTGAGATTTCTCATTCCCCTTGCATAGAGCTGTACCCACTACAAGTCTCTACTTAACATAGTTTACTATGAGAGGACAGAGATTACCTCCATAAAAGCAGCCTCACTGTTCAAAAAGAATGAACATTACACACAGTAGCATACATCCATGAATGCATTCATAAACATGCATAATCATAGAAATATGTTCAGATGCCCAACACAGAAGCCCACAAACCACTCTAAGAGCCTCTTCCGTGTTGTTTTTTTGTTACATATAGTTTGAAATATGACAAAATAGAATAAGTGTATGTTTGCTTATATGCAAAATGAAGTAAATTACATAGTCTGTTTTTAGAAAACCTGCTTCATATAATAATGGTTTGCTAGCAGCAACTTCACAACCCAGTTACCTCATTTGTTTATTGAGCTATGGGGAAATTTTAAGGACATTTAGGCTTTTTACTCAATACAAAAAATCAAGGTAAGGGACTTTTTCTGAAAATAACCAGTGTTTTCCTACTGAATAACTGATTTTTTTTCAAAAACAGCAAACTTTAATCCACCAGAACCATTCAACTTTGCAAAGTCATTCGAGTAGCTATCATGAAGCCAGAGGTTTGCATATTTTTTGAATTGTAGTTAAAATGGATTAAGAAAGTGAAGAAATATGGGTAAACACTTTCTGCTATAGGCAAGAAAGTGTAAATAATTTGTATATCATTAAGTACATCGACAGGGAACAATTAAAATCCCAATGTTTAAATGATGCAGTAATTCTTTTCAACAAATCCTTCTCTGTATTACCCCCCCTAACAACTCAATGTAAGAAAAGAACAAAATTAAATCCTGACTCATGGCTTATGTCAGCTACAAAAAAGTTAAGGCATATCAGACATAAGACATAGAATGCATGTAAAAACTGTCATTAAGAAAAAAAATATATATAATATTTATTCTGCCACAATATAGGCACTAAGGAAACCTAAGAATACCATTCTAAAGACTAAACAAAACAGCTATACTAGTCTACAAGATAATCACAGTAAAAGTCAGTCAACTTATACAATCTAGTAAAAATCGCAGCAATGTTATTTCGCAGGTCAAGCAAACCATAGCACAGCACATTGGTTTAATTCTAGTTACAGAAATGTTATTAACTCCCTTAATAAACCCAAGGCACATTACAAAGTGATATGGGAGTTGGAACTACTACTTTCTCACATACTACAAAGTCTTAAACTCAGCTCTCTTACAGTTGATAACCAGCAGAATATGTCATAATAGCTCTAGGAGCCATCGCATACCTAGTATCTATTACTTGCTTTCTCCGTCTCTCGCTCTCTCTCTCTCTGCAAGAAGGTATAGTCCACAGACTCTAGAAGTAATCCTATCTTATTTCACCTTATATGAAGGTGGCAAGTCACTTAAGCTAGCAATCTAAAGACCTATAGCTATCCAGTCTTCCCTGTCAAAATATATTCTAAGTGAGCTTATTATGCAGTAGATGCTATAATCCATACATCTGTCTGTGCTTAACATGAGGTAAATACTGTATAGTGTACGTAATGTGGTGATTACTTGTTGTATTATCCCAAATGCTACACATTACATGTTGTTATATTGTACCAAGTGTCATATATCACAATTTTATTGTTAGCACATGCAGATATTTGTGATGTGGAACCTTATTCCACAGGTCTTGGTTGAAAAGGTGCTTTGCCCTTTTGTACTTTATTGGTAAACAGAGGCAGCTAACTAAATAAATCAATAAATAATAGATGTATGGTTCGTTTTAATTTTTGTGGGTCAGTGGCAGGAGCAGGTAAGTTCAATGAGCACTTCATGTCAAAAAGAAATATTATTCATGAAAGGGTAGATGTGTTAAAGCTTAAGGAAAGAGTGTTGAAGATTTTGCAAGGCATTTTTATGAACTGTCTAAAAACTGTACATTGTTTACAAAACAAAACATGGACAAGTTAGAGACAGGATTGTGGGTAGCTGATACTGAAGTATCTCAAAAAGTTACAAACAGAAGTGAATTTAACTTTGGAAAAAAAAAATAACTCAGATTGCTGGAGAAGCTAAGCTGGCATTTAATTTTATTTATTTTATTTTATTTATCCTTAGTCATCTGGGGGATCTAAGGTGGTAGTTTTACTAGGGGAAATTTGGAAAGGATGACTATCTTTAGGAGTGCAGCACCCCCCCATGCTGTACTGCAGTGTCAGTAGCTCAATCACCTAGCTCAATCATCTGGCAGTTGTTAGTAAAGAGGTAAAATGCTAATATGTATATGACAGCCGAGACAAAATGCAAAGAAAAACTTCAAATTCAGTGGAAAGCACAATACGGGCCAATGCAATCATGTGCATGAGAAATAGACTGAATGTCAGTGAAGTAAATACATGAAATATAACCATTATCATGCCAGTCAGAGCAATGTGCTGTATGTGGCATGAGGTGTAAAAAATGCAACAAGATGGTATATTGTCATTTGTAAAGTAGCTACTGAAAACTAAGACTGAAAAAAGTGTCGAGAAAGTAGCTGAGAGACTGCTATGCCAAACACTGAATCTGACTTGCAAGTTGAACTCCCAGTTTGTAGAACCCAAGTAAGCTTTATGACTGATACAGAAGGTAACATTACTCTAGTAGTTTGGCGACATTTTCAATATTACTGCTAGAGAATGAGATTTTCTTTGTGGTTACATATTTCATGGGCTATTAATCACATACTGACTGAATAAGATTCAGGCTGGTATTTATAGTTTGTGGCTTCACAAATGACGAATGGTTATCTGTGAATAGTGGTGCTATATGGATATGCAAATAAGGTCAGCAAAAATCATTTGCGATGAATATGGATATGTGAAGCCTTTTTTGAAAATATGACCACTTCTCACAAAAGAGTAAGTTGTATAAAGCTCATCATTATGAATTAGTTTTCAAAAGCATGAAGGATTGTGTTACTTGTTTTCATATATCTCAGGTGAGTGCAGCTAAGTGCGGTCACACTTAAAATGTTTAAGGAAAATTTTGGTACTGCATGGCTTTTAAAACTGATTTGTTTTTTAACAAGGGTTTATAATGTTTTCTTTAGGGGTATCCTCTTGCGTACACCCTGATAGTATCATTAAAAAATAGAAATGGGGAGATAAGGAAGAATGAGAAAGGGGAGACAAACAAAGAGGTGAACACAGAAAGGAAACATCAAGAGAGTTTGTGCAGTAGGAGGTGTGAGAGGCTGGGCACTATGTTTTTGTCTGGGGATAGACCCCCTATTTTTTCCAATGTCTTATAAGAGATGGTAGTGTGGCAGGAGAAAGGATAAAGGAAGAAGGACTGAGGAAGTGCCAGCTGGAGTTCCAGTCCACAGATCCTCAAACACATCCACTACCAGATGTTTCAGGGGAGGACCTGACATAGTGGGGGTATGGGCCTGTGTTACTATGGTGGTCAGCACCAGATGGGAGAACATGTCTTCTAAATGCTGAAGAGAGGCTTCAACTGGCTGAATTCTCCTGTCTACTGCCTCTATCAGTATGCCATCTGTCAATCTCCAAAATCCTCTTTCAGTTTAGCTTGCCAATCTGCTATGTGCTGGAGTGCCTGCAGGAGTGGTGGCTCTACTCCAACCCTGTGAGGATGTCCCCAGATAGTGATCTGTCACTAGTCTGGTTGGTACATGCCTGGCCTGTTCCTGAGGGATTTCAACCTGTTAAAAAGGAAAATAAATGGGAGTGAAACAAATCAATAAAATTGAAAGAAATGCATAATCAAAATATGAAAATAAAAAGGGGGTGGGTAGAGACAAAACAGAAAAAACACAATAAATCCACACATTTTGTTTACATTCCATGTCATACACTACTGACATTTTGCAGTAAAATCTTTGTTTAAGTAAAACTTGTGTATGGGAAGGACAAAGACTAGTGCATATAGTGGGAGTGGTCATTAGTAAAGTGCTTTTGGATTTGGGAAGAATTATATGAGTAGTGCTTATACACATATTTCAGACAAATTCATATGGCAAGGACTTGTGGCTTCTTGAAGGGGTGTGTGTATCTCTCAAGTTACATGCATACAGTATATTCAATACTATACTAAAATATCCTTTGTAATTATTAAAAATAATCAGGTTAAAAGCAGTTACATTAGCTTGAACTGTAATGGTTTCAGTTGCATGTGTTTCATCTACAAAGCTATGAAAATAATTTTCTTACTGCAAATTTAGAAATTTAGAAAGCAGCTGTAAAAACAGGACAGCAGTTGAACATATGCGTTTCTCTAAGACAGAATTCTCTTGGACTTCAGTGACACTTAGCAGAAGATTCAACTAGCCTTTCTTCTCTGTTGTTGCTAATGAGCGTATTCCATTTCTTCCTCAGTTGTATTCCTTTCTAAGCAATAACTTATTTTTGTTTTCTTTCTTATTTTTTTTACATATGCTTAGCTGTATGAATTTGTACAATATTGTGCCAATATTCCTATCAAGCAATAGAAAAATGAGTATGAAATATGTGCTGAATGTTTTCAAAATGCTATGACATGCATGTAACATTGTGTTCAGGTATAACTTATTCACAAATACAGACATGTAATACTTAATGCAAGTTTATGTTTCCTTTGCAGTGCAAATGTGTCTAATTTGATATGTAATGTAGAAGTAGGATCATTTCTCAGTGAAGTTTGTGTCGGTCATTCTCTTGGCACAGCAACCCCCACCTCCGCCCCCAAACTCCAGTCTAAGTAGGGTGTGGTGTCTCAGACTTCAGCCATGTAGTAGGTGCAGGTAGAAGTCCTTTTTATTTATTTTATATTTGATTACCGGGTTGGTCTGACTGGACAAGTAGGTGCCCATTTTCAGCAGAAACCTGGGGAGAACAGCTCCACGTACGTGACAATCATAAAAATATAAAAGCTCCACATACATGATAAAAATACAAAAGTCAGAGATGAGTACAAATTAACAGAGCAAACAATAATATATCACAGTATGATGAGAAGTTATAGAAGTGTACAATATATAGAGTGTACAGTAGTAAAGCTGAAAATATAATGTATTTGAGTAAGAAAGTGTAGTAATACTATATGCAATTGTATACATTCATTTAAAAATACAGATCGTTATGGTATTTTTTTTTTTTGTGTTTGACCTTTGAGCATTGCCAGAGGAAGAGTTATCTGAATGGTAGTAGTAGGGCTACCCATGGTCAGTAGAGGCATGTTTCCAGCTGAGATTGAGGTGAGCTTTTAATTGTGTTTTAAAGGTAGGACTGCTGTTTTGCAATCTGATATCTGGTGGAAGAGAATTCCAGATTAACAACTGTCTAGGAGTAGAGGGATTCACCATCATTATGCCTACACTTAGCTACTTCAAGATGGGCTTTGTTAGTGGATCTTAGTTGACAAGCAGAATTGTGACAGGTGAGTAAGCCTGAAAGATCAGGAATCTTGTTTGGATGATACAAGTAATGAGCCATGGTGAGTTGGTTATAGTTTAGTAAGTTGGGAAGTTCTAGCCAACTTAGTTGTTTTAGTGAGTGACAGTGGTGGGAGTGGAGATTAGAGTTAGTTGCAAATCTAGCTATTTTATTATAGCACATGAACAACTTGTGTAGGTCTGTCTTGTTAAAGTTTGTTAATACAGGGGATGCACAGAGCAATGTAGAGAGAAGGTGAGTTCTGCATATAGTAATTTTGGTGTCCTTGGTTAGATAGTTTTTGTGCGTCTATATTACATAGTCAAACTTTTAAAAGTTCGAACATCATACGGTCAACACCATATGATGGAACTTTTAAAAGTTGAAAAATGTAATAAAAAACAAAATAAACCAATGAAAAAAAACCTACCTGAATGGTTTAAGCAGGGGGGAAAACACCCCTGCACCCCCCCACACCCCATGCTCTTTAAATATATCAACTCCGAGATTGCACTACAGTGCAGAAAGGGAAATCTTCCCATTCCGCACTGTGCAGGGATCTCCGTTGAAACATTCAAACTTTTAAAAGTTCGATCATATGGTGTTGACCATATGACGTTCAAACTTTTAAAAGTTTGACAACGTGATATAGACCTGTTTTTGCAGCGGTATACAGTTCCAAGTTTTTTATGGACTTTGGATATGGTTTGTGCTATATGTTTGTCAAGCTTTAGGTTTGGGTCAAATATTACACCAAGACATTTAGCTTGTGATAATGGGGAGATTTGGGTGATACTGGCAGAATTGATAGAGAAAAGAGCAGAAGAATCAATAGTTTTGGTAGGGTGGAAAAGAATAAGTTGAGTCTTTTTGGGGTTCAGTATTAGTTATGAGTTTTTAACCAGTTTTTGATATTGGAGAAGGCCTCTTGGGTTTTAGTCTGGAGTGTATGGAGTGTGGGGGCTGAGCAGATCAGTATAGTATCATCTACATATTGGACTATTGTATCTTGCTGGGTGGTGTGTGGAGGGTGTTTGTAAAGATATTAAATAGCAGGGGTCCCAGTATGGATCCCTGTGGTACACCTACTGTTACTGGGAGAAGGGGGGAGGGAATTATGCCACTTAACTGCTTGTTGGCGGTTGGATAGCTAGTCTAAAACCAGAGCAAGGAGTTGTTGTTTAGGTTGAGTTCAGCTAGGATTGTAAGTAGTTTGCTGTGGGGTACTGTATCGAATGCTTTGGTCAGATCGAGGAAGGTGGCAGACACTAGGTTTTCTTGGTTCCTATACTGATTGACAGTGTTGTTGAAGGATATGAGTGCTGTGATGGTGCTATGGGATGGGTGAAAGCCATGTTGGGTGTTGGTGAGGAGACTATTTGTAAGTAAATGTTTCATCAGCTGAGAATGGATACATTTTTCAAGGATTTTTGATAGGGCGGATAAGATTGCCATGGGGCAGTAATTGGAAAATTTAGTTGAGGGACCACCTTTGTGCAAGGGTATTATGTAGGAGGTTTTCCAAAGGGCTGGAATTGTATGCTCGTTGACAGACCAGTTGATAGGTATTGAGATGGGATAAACTATAGCACTAGCAGCAGTTCTGAGGTACTCTGCAGGGAGTTTGTCGATTGCTAAGGTGGTGGGTTTTAGTTTAGTGAGGTGCTTGTATATTGTATTGGTAGGAACTGGTTTGAGAGTGAATGGGGGGTACGAGTTTGGGTTGCTGATTGGTTGTGGGAGAGTGCAGGTATGGCTGTTGCTATTTAGGTTAAGGATGGAAGAAGTGAAGTAGTTGTTAAATTGGGTAGCTATCTCTATATTATCTCCTCTGACATTGGGGGGAGGGGTAGTGGGCTTGTCTGGTTGTAATACTTGGTTGACAGCTGCTCAGAATTTTTGGGGATTAATGGTATGTTTTACTTGTAGCTCTGTGCAGTGATTTTTCTTATCTTGCCTTGTCTGCTTCTTTGCCTTATTACGTAGTTTGAGGAAGATCTGCCTGTTGTGATCGGTGTTATTGTGATACCATGTATCCCAAGCTTTATCCCTGAGTTTTAGAAGGGTTCTTGTGTTTTTAGAGAGCCAAGGGGCTAGGTTGGTTTTTATTTGAATTGTCCGTAGGGGAGCCATCTGATTTAATATATTTAAAATGGTAGAATTGAAGTAGTCCACTGCCTTGTCTAGTGTGAGCGTTGTTAGTTGAGCGCACTTGTAGTACCTTAGTGTGTTAATAAAATGCTCAGGTATGACATTTTTTGAATTATGGACTTCACATAGGGTGGCTGTTTTAGTGGTTATGAGGTGGTGTCTTAATATGAATGTGGACAAATGGTCACTAAGGCCATTTGGTACTGTACCATAATATTGAGCAGTAGATGGGCTGTTTGTAAGGATCCAGTCTAGTATGGATTCCTTATTTGTATTTTTGTCAATTTAGGTGGGCATTTGGATAAGATGAGTATAGGAATACAGGTTAATGTGATTAGAGGGGATAGTTGTGTTGATAGATTTCCAGTCAATGTTAAAGTCCCCCAGGAGGACTGCCTCCTGTGGGAGGTTTGTGGATGTCCAGTTTAGTATAGACTCAAGAGTAGGTATGTTGTCACCTGGTGGTATGTAAATACGCACTAGGTTTAGTTGCTTCTGTTGATTGCTTTGACTTTTGGTGAATTGGGTTTCTGCATTGTTAAATGTTGGGATTTCTTTATGTATAAGGTCTACCTTGAGGACAGTCTTGTATAGTATGGTGACACCTCCACCTTTTTTGATAGTTCTACCAGCCCTGATTATTATCATAACCTGGAGGAAGCATCTCATTGTCCTTAATGTGGGGTTTGAGCCAGGTCTGTAATGACTGCAATGTCTGGGTTGTCAGCGGAGAGTGTGGTGTGCACTTCGTCAGTTTTGTTCTTAAAAGGATATAAAATTAAAGCTGGGGTCAATTACAGATGAAACAGGAGAGGTAATGGAATGCTGTTTTATAGAGTTAATCTTTCCTCAAACAAAATAGACTTTAGTTGAGGGGGGGCACTTACTGGAGAGGGTTATGCAGCTGTTGCTTCCTGGTGATGTGCCCTTCAGTATAGTGGTTTGATTAAGGAACTAAACAGCAGAATGCACTAACACACTCAATTACATTTGTTTAAGGGTCTCAAACACCTATCCTGTACAGATAGGCTAAAAGCCCTGTCCCTCTACTCAGTCTTGTACAGACTGTTCAGAGGTGACCTGTGTTTGGCATAAAAGGCCGTCTCAGACTCAGCTTTGATGGCATTGCAGCATATCCATAAGTCAAACTCTACTCTGGCAACCTGCACGCAAGACCTCAACCTGGTCTATGACATTATCCTGCCAACAAATTCTGTTAGATTTGTGTCCCAAAAACTCCTCTATTTGTGGAATAGACTCCCTCTCCATGTCATGCAGAGTAAGTCACTAGCCCTCTTTTATAAGAGGAACCTGGATGATTGGATGAGAAACAGAAAATACACCCCTGGCATCCTACCTGTGTCCCTGCTGGACAGGGAAACAGGTGCTGACTTTGTGGGAATATGGGCAAAATTCTTGACTAGGCTTATAAGGTCCTCAGGGCCAATAGCCTAGTATCGTCCTATGAACCCATGGTAAATCTGTAAGAGTCAGGGGAATGGCATGCAGTATCAAGATAGGTATAGCCTAGTAAAATAAGTTAAATGATGCTTAGGAGAGCTAAAGGAATGCAAGTAATGTGGGCAAGTGTGTGAGTTAGGAAGAATTAAGCTGTATAAGATTGGACTTGGTTTAACAATATTCAATAACAAAAACATCAGGTAATGGTAAATAATGGTTGTTCCTGCTTCAGTACCTGATAACATAAATCTTTTCTTGTGGCTACATACAAAAATAACATGTGAAAAATACATGAAGCAGTTCTCTACTACATTAAGCAATATAACACTTTCAGCATGTTTTAAGCACTAGTCAGTGCAGTTAGACAGAACAGTTAAATGCAATATGTAAAATAACCCTTCTGGCTCTATAACAGTAAACAAGTAAAACTGAAATATCTAGATGCATATGCAGCAGCAGTTCATTAAGCATAAATATCTAAAGGCATCCTGCAGTGTTAAAAAACAAACAGTATAAGCTGTTGTAATAAAGAATTAGGTATTAAACCACTAGCTCTTTTCAACCCCCTATTATAAAGCCCGCTTTAGCGTGCTTTTTTGTGATTTAGTGCGGAGTTGCCCATAGAGCACCATCGGGCAGCGCCGGTTAAACAAGGTTAAACTATTTCTGGCTCTGTAAAGTCTGCTCTTCAATTTTTCCCTTAGAACTTCTCTACTTGCAATCTAAACAGTCTATTCTCTATCTCAAAAGCTCAGCACTTGCTCCTAAAGCATTTTTATATAGGTAAAGTACTTATATACTAAACAAAGTACTACATTAGCCTAGAATCCCCTTGAGTACCCATTTCCCTATAGGTCCCTTCTGACTCAGTTACACAGCAAACATTTTCACTTTTTCTAGCATGTCGAAGGGTCAGTTGCTAGCGTCCTCTCCTGTTCAGCTGGTGAATCTGGGCATCTTGAGGCAATGTTACAATTGTCTCATGTACACAGACAACCCACTCCTTCTCCCACAAAACACAAATACATGTGAGAGATGCAACTATATAGCCAAACTGGAGGCTGAGCTCTCTCAACTCAGGACTGGCAAGACCAGACAGGAGGAGAAGGAAACCACGCACACCACAAACCTAGTTTCACATAGAACTATCACAACTGCAAAACAAACACATAAACACACAAAGACATACTCGGAGGCACTGATCAAAAATCTACCAAAACTACAGAGGCCTCCAAAGCAGACACCCAAGCAACTGCCACCTCAAGACATAAGACATGCAACACATAGTTCTCAAAGTCAGTGTGCTAAACAGTCACAGGCCTTAAGGCCAAACACAATGCCAGACACACTTGTTATAGGTGACTCCATAGTCAGACACACTGACGTCCCACTCACCAGACTGAACAAGGAAAAGATCACAGTAAGCTGCCTGTCAGGCGCTAGAATCCGCCACATAACACAAGCACTCAGGTCACTCCACAGCAAGTACAAGTATGACTCAGTCATTGTCCATGCCGGTGTGAGCGACCTGAGACGTACCTCCCTGGACTACATGAAAGAGACATAGAGGAGCTCTCAGATTATGTAGCCCAGGCCGGTATGACCCTGACCCTGAGCAGTATCCTACCCTCACCAAGAATGATGCCACAATACAGAGACAAAATGATCAGCTTTAATAATTGGCTTAATTACTGGTGTCATTCTAAGGGGATCAATGTCTGTCTGCCTGGGACGACATGCTTGACAAGCCACGCTGCTTCGCAAGGGACGGCTTGCACCTGTCACCCCTGGGCTTCCGGATATTGGCAAAGGCTCTTGCCACCCACATAGTGCCTTTTTAGGCAAGGCTCAAATGATAAACCTACCGCCCTAGAAAACAAAAATGGAGAAAAACTAAGGGTAATACTGCTCAATGCCAGAAGTCTAAACCTCAAGATGCACGCCCTCGAAGCCCTCCTCAGTATGGAGAACATCGATGTCTGTGCTGTGACTGAAACCTGGTTCAAGGCTCCTGAGAGCACCCCAGCACTATCAGGTTATACCTCATATCATGCGTTCGGCCCCAAAATCTGGACCGAACCACAAAAGGAGGGGGAGTATCCATATTCATAAAGGATACCCACACCTCCAGGTTAGTGGCAACGCACAAAGCATCGGAGACCATCCAGGTGCAATTAACCATAGGTAAAACTGCCCTACAGTTTGTAGCATGCTACAGACCACCTTCTCAAACTCAGGAAACCCACACAGCTTTCCTGAAGACACTGGAGAGTATGAATGTCTCTCCAAACACCATCATATTGGGTGACTTCAACTACCCAAACATAGACTGGGAACATTACTCAAGCCCCAACACCCTAGCCCAAAGGTTCCTGGAGTTCATAAACTCAAATGCTATGGAACAACTAGTCACCATTCCCACAAGAGGAGAAAATATACTAGACCTGATCATCACAAACATGGGGACAAAATGCTCCACACCGGAAGTATATCCCTCATTGGTGAGATCAGACCATAAATTAATCTCATTGGAGATCCACATCCCGCCCCACCCCAGCAAAAGACCACAGTGAAGAACTTCTCAAAAGCAAACTTCACACTTCTTAAGACTGGAGTGGTATCCTTCAAGGCCCCGAGCCAGTGGAAACCACAACCCACGCTGCTGAAACCCTTACAAATGCCTTCTACGAGCACCTCCAGGAATGTATGGATCAAGCAATCCCTAATAAAATCAAGACCCTTTCCACCAAAGGCAGGCGCCCGGTCTGGTGGACCCCAGCCATAAACAAACTCTACAACAAGAGGAGAAAGCTACTACATGACAGAGCAAAATCCTAAAAGGGAAGGCATCTCTGATCAATACTAGCAAAAACTACGATCACTCATAAAATCATCCAAGGCCAACTTTGAGAGAAAAATCGCTAATGACACAAAGACAATCATAAGGCCTTCTTTAGCTATGTTAGAAACCTGGGTGGAAACTCCCAGATATGCTCAGAATTAGTCCAAAATGATAAAAAATCACTGAACCCACAGACATTGCCAACATACTGGCAGACAGGTTCAGTGCAAATTTCTCCCTCCCTCCCCCAAAGGAGAAATATCTATCCCACCAGAGTCTAGCCTCCCAAACATCTCAGATGCCCAGGTGAGAGCTGTTCTCTCTAAAGCAAAAACACAGCATCAATGGGACGGACGGTGTCCCCGGCTGTGTACTACATGAACTCAATGAGGAACTAAACCCACACATAAGGCTGCTGTTTAATCTTAGCCTTACTACAGGATACACCCAAAGAATGGCGTCACGGCAACTGTGGTCCCACTCCACAAAGGCGGTGCTTCTACGGACCCTGGAAATTACCGCCCCATAAGCTTGATGAGCCTTGTCTGCAAAGCTATGGAGAGGATCATAATGGAACTCATAAATAAAGACATTGGGGACCTACAGACACTGGATCCTACCCAATTTGGCTTTGTCAAGGGCAGATCCTGCCTCTTGAACTTGGTCGACTTTTTCGAAACAGTCACTAAGGCCATTGATGAGGGTAAGGCAGTTCACACAGCCTACCTTGACCTAGCAAAAGCGTTCGACACAATACCCCACTCGGGCATCATAGAAAAGCTCACCAGCTTAGATGTAAACCCATATGTCACAAGATGGGTTGCAAACTGGCTCAAGGACAGAACACACAGGGTTGCTGGTGCCATGTCAGACTCTAAGCCGGTCACGAGCGGTGTCCCACAGGGCTCAGTCCTGGGCCCTTTCTTGTTCGGCATTTATTTTTCTGAAGTGCAGGCAAACATAGGGGGATTGTGGCTGACAAAATTTGCAGATGACTGCAAACTGGGCACCATAATTGACACTCCATCAGATACAGACATCCTCCAGAGAGGACTCATAGAAATGGATAACTGGTGCCAGAGCCATGGCCTTAAGCTAAATGCCAAAAAATGCATAGTCATACCCTTTGGGAAAAACAAGGTAACCCCTAATTACCACATAGGTGGTAATCCATTAAACACGGAAGAAGTTATCAGGGACCTGGGGACCCAAGTTGACAGTAACCTCTCTTTTGACACTCACATTGCCAAAGTGGTTAGGAAGACCTTCTACATTGCCCACCTGATCATGAAGGGATTCACATCCAGATCAGGAGAGGTCATTGTACCCCTGTACTCTTCACTTATCAGACCAATGATTGAGTACAACGCCCCATTCGGAATGTACCTTACCCGACACCTGCAGCAGTTGGAAAGACCCCAAAAGTTCCTCACCAAAAGGATAAAGGGGCTCAAACATATGTCATACGATGCCCGACTGAAGAAACTCCAGCTCTATTCAGTCGCATACCATCTGCTCAGAGGTGATCTGTGCCTGACATACAAGGCCATGTCCAACCCGGAATTAATGGACATGCTCCACCTCAAAAAATCCAAATCCACCAGAGCCACGAGAGCAAGAGACTTAAACCTCAACACGGATATAAATAGGACATGCTGGAGGGACAGATTCATCACCAAGAGACTCCCTACACTATGGAACAGCATCCCAGTCCATGTGAGGCAGAGCCCCTCACTGACTCTGTTCAAGAGAAATCTTGACGAGTGGATGGGAGATCATAGGTTTACCCTGGGAATCATCTCTGTGTCACTGCTGGACAGAGGCACAGCAAACTAACGGGTATAGTATTCTCATCCTAAGGGGTGGTGAAAGCCACACACACTCTGGCTAGGCTTATAAATGCCCTAGGGCAGATAGCCTAGTATGAACCTATGAACCTATGAACAATGTACAGCATACCTTGAATGCAAAAACTTACATGAGGATGATTACACTCCAAGGGTGACAGACAGCTGCTATGGGATTTGAAAAAAAAAGAAAATGGCACCCTGGGTTTAAATTACCTCAAGCTAACCAATACAGGAAAAGAGCTGGAAGGGGGGGTAAAGACTACAAGGAAGGAGATGGATAGCCAATGGTAATTGAATTCTGCAGACACTGTTTGTGAAGTGCAAGAGGATTAGAAACCACTCAGTGATCCTTAAGGAAATGCATGCTACTTTGCACAGTCACTACTTTATACTGTTAAATTAAGGCAAGTATAGACATTATCTAATTTTACCCTGAACTTCTTAAAAGGATATAAAATTAAAGCTGGGGTTAGTTGCAGATGAAACAGGAGAGATAATGGAATGCTATTTTATAGATTTAAGTTTTTCTCAAATGAAAATAGACTTTAGTTTAGAGGGTTATGCAGCTGTTGCTTCCTGGCGATGTGTCCATCAGTACAGTGGTTTGATTAAGGAATTAAACAGCATAATGTGCTAACGCACTCACTGACAGTTTAAATTAGTGCAGTTAAGGTATTTTACTGTCTAGATACTTGGAAGTTAAAGACCTACATTAGTTTTTAGTCTCTTTAGTTCTTTAGTTACAGGACAGTGTCTGTGGGTACCCAGTGTGCAAGACAGATGTTTGAGGTTTCCACTGATTGTTTTGGGGGGTGGAGAGCCATTTGACCTGATGGGTGGTTTGGATTAATTAGTTTTTAGTCTCTTTAGTTCTTTAGTTACAGGACAGTGTCTGTGGGTATGCAGTGCACAAGAGAGATGTTTGAGGTTTCCACTGCTTGTTATGGGGAGGGGCTGAGATCCTCTTGACCCAATGAGTGGTTTGGCTTAATTAGTTTTTAGTCTCTTTAGTTCTTTAGTTACAGGATGATGTCTGTGGGTACCCAGTGCACAAGAGAGATGTTTGAGGTTCCACTGCTTGTTATGGGGGGCGGAGAGCCACTTGACTCGATGGGTGGTTTGGATTAGTGAAGACAATTACACACCAGGTGAGATAAGCAGCTGCTGTGGGATTTGAAGAAACAACTGTGTTAAAAGATAACCACACCCAAAAACTGAACCCCCCCCCCCAAAAAAAACAAAAAATAAAAAAAAAGTTTTTTTTTTGCATAGTTTGAGCTTTTCGGCATTACTTATGTCACTGTATCACAGTAGGTGGCTATTTTTATTTTCTGATTTGTTACACCCCAAAATGATCTGAAAGAGGGCTGTCATTGGTAGCATGATTTTGTTTTATAGGCAATGCCTTTGCCTTCCTGATGTCAGTTTATAGAGACAAAGAGAGATATCCCTATAATGAGATGATCATTTACTGTGGTTTTCTCTTTCAACAGTTTACAACAGAACTATGACGGCTCTTTTGACTGTTAGCATCAAGCCAGATTTTAATTACTTTGCTTTCTTTGATTTTCATTAGTGGTAATCTCTGATACAAGCATTTTAATGAGTGAATAACTGTCTTGAAAATGCAGTTTTAATTGTTCTTTTCAAAGCTAGAAACTGTAGTTCAGTGTTCAAGTGTGATAAATCTGTGACGTGATTGACAGATGTTACATGGGCAGAGATGGTTTGTGTTGCATTAACAGTTATTTAATATTGCAGCTAGAATTAGAGTCTTTGATCTTAATCTTCCTTCCTCAACTCAGTGACTTGTCTAAACAAAAGAGTGTATGCAGTGCAATGCAAAAATACTGTAACAAAGCATCACAACAGACATGCACTTTTACAGAAAATACAACGTATACAAACGCAAACTCAAATAATGATAGAAAAGAAGAAGAACAGCAGGAGCAGTATGGCAGATTAAAGGAAAGACAACTAATCTTTAATAAGAAAAATGTGAGTTTCCTTGTTTATTTGCATCTGAAAAGTTAGCTTAAAAGCCTTCATTTGTTCAGACTCCAGGTTACACTATTTATCTGAGGTGTGATGATGTCAATCTTTGATTGATAAAGCACATTTAAATGCTATTGTTTAAGACCCATTGTTTTCTTACTGGCTGCAGCTAGATTAATTGATCTAACCTAATTACTCTGCCACTATAAGTAGCTTTCATGATGTAACAGATGATGAGACAAATACAGGAAAGAAAGGCAAATAGAAATAAGTACCTCCCTGGACTACATGAAAAGAGACATAGAGGAGCTCTCTGATTATGTAGCCCAGGCCGGTATGACCCTGACCCTGAGCAGCATCTTACCCTCACCAAGAATGATGCCACAGTACAAAGACAAAATGATCAGTTTTAACAAATGGCTTAATTACTGGAGTCATTCTAAGGGGATCCAATGTCTGTCTGCTTGGGATGACATGCTCGACAAGCCACGCTGCTTCGCAAGGGATGGCTTGCACCTGTCACCCCTGGGCTTCCGGATATTGGCCAAGGTTCTTGCCACCCCCATAGTGCCTTTTTTAGGCAAGGCTCAAATGATAAACCTACCTCCCTAGAAAACACAAGTGGAAAAAAAATAAAGGTAATGCTGCTCAATGCCAGAAGTCTAAACCTCAAGATGCACGCCCTCGAGGCCCTCCTCAGTATGGAGAACATTGATGTCTGTGCAGTGACTGAAACCTGGTTCAAGGCTCCTGAGAGCACCCCAGCACTATCAGGTTTTACCTCATATCATGCTTTCCGGCCCCAAAACTTGGACCGAACCACAAAAGGAGGGGGAGTATCCATATTCATCAAAGATACCCACACCTCCAGGTTAGTGGCAATGCACGAAGCATCGGAGACCATCCAGGTGCAACTAACCATAGGCAAAACTGCCTTACAATTTGTAGCATGCTACAGACCACCCTCTCAAACTCAGGAACCCCACACAGCCTTCCTGAAGACACTGGAGAGTATGAATGTCTCTCCAAATACCATAATATTGGGAGACTTCAACTACCCGAACATAGACTGGGAACATTACTCAAGCCCAAACACCCTAGCCCAAAGGTTCCTAGAATTCATAAACTCAAATGCGATGGAACAACTAGTCACCATTCCCACAAGAGGAGACAATATACTAGACCTGATCATCACAAACATGGGGACAAAATGCTCCACATCGGAAGTATATCCCTCATTGGTAAGATCAGACCATAAATTAATCTCACTGGAAATCCACATCCCGCCCCCACCCCCTGCACAAAAGACCACAGTGAAGAACTTCTGAAAAGCCAACTTCACACTTCTTAAGACTGAAGTGGTATCCTTCAAGGTCCCTGGGCCAGTGGAAACCACAACCCACACTGCTGAATCCTTTACAAATGCCTTCTACGGGCACCTTCAAGAATGCATGGATCATGCAATCCCAAATAAAACCAAGACCCATTCCCCCAAAGGCAGGCGCCCAGCCTGGTGGACCCCAGCCATAAACAAAATTTACAACAGAAGGAGGAAGCTACTACATGACAGAGCAAAATCCCTAAATGGGAAGGCATCTCTGATCAGTACTAGCAAAAAACTACGATCACTCATAAAATCATCCAAGGCCAACTTTGAGAGAAAAATCGCAAAAGACACAAAAGACAATCACAAGGCCTTCTTTAGCTATGTTAGAAACCTGGGTGGAAACTCCCAGATATGCTCAGAGTTAGTCCAAAATGACACAAAATACACTGAACCCACTGACACTGCCAACATTCTGGCAGACAGGTTCAGTGCAAATTTCTCCTCCCCCCGAAAAGGAAAAATAACTATCCCAGCAGAGTGTAGCCTCCCTAACATCTCAGATGCCCAGGTGAGAGCCGCCCTCTCTAAAGCTAAAAACACAGCATCAATGGGACCGGATGGTGTCCTGGGCTGTGTGCTACATGAACTCAAAGAGGAACTAAACCCACACATAAGGCTGCTGTTTAATCTTAGCCTTACTACAGGATACGTACCCAAAGAGTGGCGTATGGCAACAGTGGTCCCACTTCACAAAGGCGGTGCTTCTACAGACCCTGGAAATTACCGCCCCATAAGCTTGACGAGCCTGGTCTGCAAAGCTATGGAGAGGATCATTATGGAACTCATAAACAAAGACATTGGGGACCTACAGACATTGGATCCTACCCAATTCGGCTCTGTCAAGGGCAGATCCTGCCTTTTGAACTTGGTCGACTTTTTTGAAACCGTCACTAAGGCCATTGATGAGGGTAAGGCAGTTCATACAGCCTACTTTGACCTTGCAAAAGCCTTTGACACAATACTCCACTCGGGCATCATAGACAAACTCACCAGCTTAAATGTAAACCCATATGTCACGAGATGGGTTGCAAACTGGCTCAAGGACAGAACCCACAGGGTCAGAGTTGCTGGAGCTATGTCAGACTCTAAGGCAGTCACAAGCGGTGTCCCACAGGGATCAGTCCTGGGACCCCTCTTGTTCGGCATTTATTTTTCCGAGGTACAGGCAAACATAGGAGGATTGTGGCTGACAAAGTTCGCTGATGACTGCAAACTGGGCGCCATAATTGATACTCCAGTGGACACAAACATCCTTCAGAGAGGCCTCATAGAAATGGATAATTGGTGCCAGAGCCATGGCCTTAAGCTGAACACCAAAAAATGTATAGTCATACCCTTTGGGAAAAACAAGGAACCCACAAATTACCACATAGGTGGTAATCCATTAAGTACGGAAGAGGTAATCAGGGACCTAGGGACCCAGGTTGACAGTAACCTCTCATTTGACACTCACATTGCCAAAGTGGTTAGGAAGACCTTCTATATTGCCCACCTTATCATGAAGGGTTTCACATCTAGATCAAGAGAGGTCATTGTGCCCCTGTACTCTTCTCTTATTATGCCAATGATTGAGTACAATGCCCCATTTGGGATGTATCTTACCCGACACCTGCAGCAGTTGGAAAGACCCCAAAAGTTCCTCACCAAGAGGATAAAGGGTCTTAAACATATGTCATATGCTGCCCGACTGAAAAAACTTCAGCTCTATTCAGTTGCATACCGCCTACTCAGAGGTGACCTGTGCCTAACGTAAAAGGCCATGTCCAATCTGGAATTAATGGACATGCTCCACCTCAGAAAATCCAAATCCATCAGAACCACGAGAGCAAGAGACTTAAACCTCAACACAGAAATAAATAGGACATGCTGGAGGGACAGATTCATAACCCAGAGGCTCCCTACACTCTGGAACAGAATCCCAATCCATGTTAGGCAGAGCCCCTCACTAACTCTATTCAAGAGAAGTCTTGACGAATGGATGGGAGATCGTAGGTTTACCCCGGGTGTCATCTCTGTGTCACTACTAGACAGAGGCACAATAAACTAAACCCTAAATGGGCGTAGTATTCTCATCCTAAGGGTTGGTGAAAGCCACACACACTCTGGCTAGGCTTATAAATGCCCTAGGGCAGATAGCCTAGTATGAACCTATGAACCTATTATTATTATTATTATTAATAATAATGTTTACAAATATTTTTACATGGTCAGCATCAGAAACAAACAGTTCTAAACAGTGTAAGAAACTTCTCTGTGTGGAAGATTTTCAGTCCATATATCACTAGTTAATCACTGTATATTAATCAGATCAGACAATAGTAGTAGAAGTAGCGAATTTAAACTCGTCTTAAGTCAAAACAAAATAAAACAAAAAATAATAATAAAAAATATATAATTGTACAGCATTACTAAGTATTCAAAAGTAATCAAAGCAAGGCAGGCAGGCAGTCTGTTTCCAGTCGAAAATCCTTTATTAAGTACACAGACCAGTCGAAAATCCTTTATTAAGTACACAGACCAAGCAGCAGCAGGATGGGTGTTGCTGCTGCAGATGATGATGATAACATGGTTATATATCTGGGGCAGCCTAAGGAAAGGGACAGACAGTCCCCAAGTTTAATGGCAGGATCCCTCACCCCACAACATGTTAGTATCTCTGCAGAAAGTGACAGTGCATTACAAAGTCAAGCACACACATTGACATGCCACAGGTGCTTGTGAAGGAAGAACACCCCCTGCACCTCTACAGTAGTATTCCAACCTAGAGGAACACTTTGAGGATAATGGCAGACATTCAGAGGTAACAGTGTCCACAGTGACACCTTTACAAAGGGGACCAGGTGCAGGAATCTCTTACAGCTAAACCAGGAACATGTGAAGTATTGGCTGCCATTCAGAAAATGTGCTGTGACATTGTTGGAGCTCACAGCACTGCCACTGAGAGTCATCTGGAAATGGTCAGAGTCCTCTAGGGTACGCATGATGATTTCCATCACTAATTTGAAATAGCACAGAGTAGGGATAATGCGATGATCACACTGATGTGTAGTATGGTGACACACCAAGCATCTGTGGCCACCTCCATTCATACACTAGTTAGGACATAACAGAGTCAAGGTGGAGTCACTCTTGCAAGGGGCAGAGGATGTGGTACTATCCAGACATGTGGGGGGAGATCACATGATAATACCACTGCTTCTCAGGACAGTAAAGTCAGTAGTTAAAATGAACAAGTACAACACATTTCACACAGGCCATGTCAGCGTTCATCTGCACTTAGCAGAACCACAAATTCAAGGTCATGATCATGATCATGCAGCACTGTCAGATCAGTGCAGCAGGATCACCTGCATCAAGTAGGTTATGACATCACAGCAACTTACCTGACAGTTCTCATGGTAGCCCCTTCACTTTCACTGTCACAGAACCTATCAGTAGGAGATGTGTATGACTCATGTTATCTTGAACTACTGTGAATCAGCTTCAAAGACACAGCTGTCTGTTTAACTGGAATGGGGATTTTGGGAGGGGTGAACAAGTTTGCAAATGTCTACATTACATCCCTGTAAAACTAGTATGTACACCATTATTTTATACTTCTGAAGTCAGAATTTATTGTGTATGACAACTTAATCTGATGTTTAGTACAACAGAATAATCTATGAAGAAATGGCATAATATATAAAGCATTATAAGTCATTTTCCTTAGATTTGCAATACATTAACTCAGGAAGTATTTCACTGTTAACAATATTCATTACAGTTGTATAATTAAGTAGTCATTAAAGCAGAACTTATTCATGAAAGCAGACAAAACTGAATTATTTTTATATGAAGCCTTTCAACATCACTGAACAGGAGTCAGCAAGCATTCAGGCATGACAATAGCATGAGTATTATTTTTTAACAAATAATAAAAAAAAATATTTTAAAATCAGAGAAAATGTCAGATGAACAGTGACAGCAGGCCATACTCCACAAAGCATAGTCCACAGATATAACGACATGCATCAATTATACTCTATGTTCTTTTTTTATAATAAAGGAACACCAACCTGAATGTCATGGCCCATAGTTGAGGACTAAATGCCACCTCATTACCTGTGCAGATTCATGCCATGCACAAGCCTACTGCACGGGTCTCTTACTACTGCTGCCAGCTGGTCATAGTCAGTCATAGTGGGAATGAATCTGGGAGCTACAGTGAGAGCATGAGTCAGTTCACCACCAGACAGATGTATGATCATGTTATGCTGAATGCAGCATGTAGTAAACATCCTGAATGCAGTAGCTGGATCATACTAAAGGGCACACCTATACTTATCCAGGTACTTGAAACATCTCTTCAGGACACCAAAGATCCTCTCAATAACAATACGGGACAGGGATGTGTTATACATGTACTCTGCAGTTCTACTTGGATTTCTCACTGATGTCATGAGCCATGGCTCCAATGGATATCCAACAACACACAGACACACACACACACACACACACACACACACACACACACACACACACACACACACACACACACACACACACACACACACACACACACAGAAAGGGGCAAAACAAACAAACAAAAAAATATAGTATTCAGCTATACATTATATAAAAAAAAATCTACTTACCAACAAGATAACCACTGGGCATCCTACCATGCAAAGTAAGCTGGTGTGCCAGATATGGGAATAATGTGCACTGCCAAGATGCTGGGCAGAGATGTTGGTGATGTACCCCCATGCACCACACACTACCTGTCATTGATGGAATGGTAGCCCTTCCTATTGTGGCACCACTCTCCTTGTGGACTAGGAGGACTCTAATTGCAACATGGATGCAATTTATCACACTGAGTACCTCAAGGAAACATGCCAGCCCAAAAAAGGCACTCATAGTTCTGGTTTGGTCCTAAGGTGATGCCAGGAAAAAGATGTACTGAACCACATATGCCAAAAGGTCATGCAGGAACTGCTGCAGTATCCTCAAGGCAAAAGCCTGTAA
The DNA here is from genome assembly GCF_019279795.1 of Protopterus annectens. NCBI lineage: Eukaryota > Metazoa > Chordata > Ceratodontiformes > Protopteridae > Protopterus > Protopterus annectens. The sequence continues at coordinate 554,243,740 of NC_056730.1, read as the reverse complement.
GATCCCTAATGAGTCCCAAGTCTGTCTCTGGAAGGTACTCATAGGAAGTATAGTGAAGGCTACACATACTTTGGTGTCCCTAGGGCTAGGACGTCCACACATTCCTCCAGTGCCCCTATGGGGGTTAAACATACCACTAACACACTTATAAGGTCCCTATCCACTCTAAACCTATCAAGGATTTCCTGGTTATAAAAGTTATAATAAGTAATCCTTTCCTTATATTTTCACTTTCTTGGTCATTGAAAGCTGCTGGGTGCAAGCAGTTTTGCCCAGCCAAGACAAGCAACCCAGACCTGGAAATGGCAAAGCTGGAAGCAAATGATAGCATTTTCACCAAATGTAACTCTGACAGATTTTGTGAGGCTTCTCCTTGCATAGCTCATCTGCAACCAGTGTGGAAAAGCATGAAAATCCGACTATGAATTGCAAATGGTGTAAAACATACGTACTTCATTAGCATACAAAGATTTACTTCACTTCTCCAATAGCATGGTTGCCTCACAGCAAGAGGTTCTCTAGTTCAATTCTCAGCTGGGGTGCCTTCTGTGTGGAGTCTGTATGTCCTCCCTGCATTTGTGTGGGTTTCCTCCAGGTGCTCCGGTTTCCTACCACATTACAAATACATGCATCTGGAGTGTTTCTCCTGGGGCCTTCACTGAAAATTGGCTTTCTCATTTGCATCTCCTTATTCAGACATTTGCATAAGCATATTTGAGATCATGGCTTCTATGAATCACAACTCTGTTGCACTTGTCCATGAATGTTGTGGATAGCTTCAGTGCATTTGTGCAACTGACTATGAATGTCTGCCTCAATTAATCATAGCAAATACTTTTCACAACTTTTTTTTTTTTTGAGAGAGAAAGAAGCTGTAGAGATTATAATGAACTGGTAATATAAATGTAAGGAGTGAAAGTATACTTAATGGTATGGGTATTTTTTTAGCTTTATTTATTTATTTCAATTTAACTGCAAAAGTCCAGCAGGGCAGATGACCCTTTTCAGTAGAAATCCAGGGAGGAATACTTAGAAAAGAGAAGCAGTACAGTAATATAATAGTTATTGTACAACTGAGAAGAATCTATTTATAGCCACTAAACAATTGAAAAGAGCTCAACATTTGTACAAAATTAGTAGCCAAGTAGTAATCGATATTAAACAGAAGTCTAAACATTAATTTAGTAATTTCGGTCGAAATAATCAGAAGAGGATGGGAAAGTGGGAAGAAAGCGATATAGATGAGGGAGAAGATGAAGTGCTGAGGAAGAGGAATATACAGGATTGTATATATATATATATATATATATATAGAGGAGGAAGAGAAAGACAAAGCATAGAAAGATAAGTAAGGTGAGGTATGTAGGTAGGAGGAGGAGCAGGGAAAAAGTAAAAAGGTGTAGGGGATTTATCTAGTGAGTGTTGTGAAAAATTAAAAAGTAATGGAAAAATAGACTCGGCCCTTTTTTAAGTCTTGGTCATTATTTAATATAGTAGCAGTTCCATATAGATGGTAGTTATTTTTTTAATTTTATTTAAACATATTTGAGTTTGATTGCTCTATGTACTGGTGGGAGGGATTTCCTGACTACATTTAACTACATATATGGAATCACTTTAGTGATTATTAGGTTTATTGATGACAAATTGATTTAAGCACTGAGATCTAAGCTGCTTTATAGGGATATGTTTTACTACGATGTTTCTAACATTTATCTAGCTTGGTTAGTATATTACATACAGTTTTGATTTGAGCATAATTCAGACTGTACTGGAGTTTCACACATTATATTTCAAAGAGTGATGTGAAATGATCTGCTATATTAGAAAGATGTCTACCAAATTCTGGAATTTTATTTTAACTGCTTCTAGTTTATTAAAGAATGTTTTATGAATATTTGGTAAACAAGGAATGAATTTGAGAGGGATTAGAAGTAAAAGGGAGTGGGTAGATCATAGCTGGGCATTTGGAGTGAGAAATGGTTTTATTTTATTAGCATACTATGTTTTTGATTACTTTTGGTGATATGTAGTTAATGTGCTGATCAAACTTTAGTTACTTGTCTATAGCAAACCCTAAATAACTTGGTCTGATTAATCATATCCAGGTCGGCATTGTTATTTTATGTTATGGCTATAATCTGTGGGTCTTTGTGGCAAATTTTGGAGTAAAAAGCATGATTTAAGTGACAAACTAATAACGAAAACGGGAAAAATAAACTGCAAATACTCAAAAACGAACTACGGCTTCTAATGGAAGAACTGGATAAAGGCAGCAGAAATAAAATAGATATATAAGTAGTAATGCAAAGGAATCTGTACTACTGATGGAATAAAATAAATCAAACTTTTATTATAAACAAGGATAAAGCGCCTTTCGTCCACAAAATATCATGATCATCAGATAAATTCAATTATGTATGTCATTTCCTTTTTTACAATTACATTAATCACATGCTCATTTAGATGCATCCCTCCATAGCAACACAACATTAATTACTTAAGTATGTTAATTAGCTTACTAAGTCCACTAGCCTTATAGTTCAAACCTCTAAACATGAGCAAATACTACCATAATTTATACATTAACTAGGAATTAAAAATATGAAGCTTAACTCGCATTCAGTATTCTATGTTCAAATGTGCATCAGATAAACATTGATAAACATTAAAAATACATCAAGTTAAGACAAATCCTAGGTCCCACAAAGCATATCATATATATAAATGTCAAATAATCGTCTCAAAGTTTTTGACCATCAAGACTATATTCTACATATAAAAATATGTGTTTGAAAAAATATATATTTTTAAAATATATATATATATATATATATATATATATATATATTTAAATATATATATATATATATATATATATATATATATATATATATGTGTTTAAAAACATTTTCTTTCCATTTATTGATAGTAAATCATCAGCTCATATATATATAATTATATCATGCCAAATTTTTTATCTTAATAAATTCCTAAGTTTTAATAAACACATACTAGAACACATATCATTCAAGCCTGGTGGACTATAAGCATTAAGGCATACCTGCAATTGTAAATCTACCCTTTCCAGATGCAATGAAAGGGGTCCACCCCTTGGATTATACTCTATTTGATCTATAATAAAACAATTTGAAAGTGTGTTGGGGAAACGTACATGTATGCTTAGCTAACACACTATCCATTTTTTGTTTGTCTGTACTATAAATGTGCTCATATATTCTGCCTCTAAGGCAACGTTCCATTTTTCCGATATAAAAAGCATCACATGCTTGGCAGGTAACTGCATACACCATCATTCTTGAACAACAATTGCATTTTGCTTTGCAATAAATTCTTGTTTCATTAATCACTATACTAATGCCCTCTTGAATATATTTGCACTAGGGGCAAGTCCCACATTGTATCATCCCTTTAGATTTCCCCAAACTTTCTATAGTTACCTTCCAACAAGGACCTAAAATTATTTCCTCTCTTTAGTATAAATTTTGGGATTGGGCCCACCCTCGCCATTAGATCTCTGTCATCCAAAAATAAATTCCAATTTTTCAAAATTATTTCTTTTATAAGAGGGAAATCCAAGCTGTATCTCATCACAAACCCCAAATGATAGCCATTATTGCTACTGATGTTGTGTTCAGCTTCTGGATTATTCCTCTCAAAAATGTTAAAATGTCTATTAGAACAACATATTAATGCCTCTCCATACAAAATTGGTTTATATATACCACTTAGTCTTTTATATCTCACTTCATCGATTAATTCCTCTAATAGCAATAAAGGGTAGGCTCTACTTAAAAACATTTGTTTTAGATGATCACATTCATTATCAAACTCCTGCACTGTTATGATCATCCATGCTGCTCGTACTAATTGTCTTTTAACTACTGATTTTTTCTGTTGGAAGGGATGGGCACTAGTGTAGTGCATGAAGGCATTAGAATAAGTTGTCTTTCTATATATTTTAGCCTCAAACCTTTTTTATCCAAATTCTTACTTAGATTTACATCCAAAAATGCAATTTGTTGTTCGTTAAATGTGTGTGTAAAAGATAAAAAATTGGTAGTATTATTAAAATATTACACCATTTCAATTGGTACTGCTTCTGTCCCCTTAATAAGGATGAATATGTTGTCCAAGTATCTTGTATAAAAAATTATTTTATCCATAATGTCTTCATGGTTAAATATAAAATTGTGCTCCCAGTGGGACATGACCAAATTTGCCAAAGTAGAGCCACATGGAGACCCCATAGCAATACCCCTAGTTTGTAGATAGTATTTCCCTTTAAAGTACATAAAATTATAGCACAACACTATGTCCAATAGTTCTTCAACTAGAGAAATTTCATCCTGTGGAGCACCTTTATTTCTAAGGGTGTTGCTCACCCATTCTATCCCTAATTGATGTGGAATGGATGTATATAAATCCTTCACATCAACGGTGAGGAAGTTAAAATTAGAACTAAAAGCCAGTTGATTAATCTTATGCAAGAAGGTCCATGAATCCTTGCAAATACAAGTTTCACTAGCTACATACTTCTTTAAAATAGTATCTATAACTTTTGAACACACATAAGTAGCCAAATTTCATCCATCCATCCACAATGGGTCTGTGTGGGGGGTTATTCAGATCTTTATAGATTTTAGGTACTCCGAATATTGTAGGTTTTATTGGTTTTAAAATTTGCCTATAGTTATACATATTGGCATCTATTCGTCCCTCAATGTCCATATCATTTATATTAATATTGATACGTTCATTGGCTATATTTAATTGATTAAGTGATGCTTGTATATATGAATCAGTATTAAGCATGCTTTCCACTTTTTTCTCATAATCAATAATATACATGAGTACCAAGCCCCCTCCTTTATCTGGTTTCATAATTCACACTTGAGCTGATCTTAATGTATTCAAAGACTCCCACTGGTTCTTATTTAGGTTGCATTTACTTCCTTTTTTACCAAAATATTTAAATGTATTGCTATGAACCATTCTGAAATCCAACCTACTAGCTCTTTCAAAAATATATAATAAATGATGCAAAGGTGGAATATACATACTTGCTGTACTAAATTGCTGTGTATGTATATTTGAATCACCTAATAAAACATTCAGATTAAGCTTACACACAAACATTTTTAATTTCAAAATAATTTTTGATATGTCCATACTTTTAGTAGGAACAAATGTTAGTCCCTTTGACAAGATATTCAATAATTCCTCTGACATAGTAAACGAGGAATAGTTATACACAAAAAATCATTTTCAGCATTAGCTACTATTGTACATTGGCAGTCCAGGTTGTACTGACATGTATTAGTTACCTCCACTTGCCATTCTTTTTCAGGCCATTCCGTTTGGTTTGTTGATTTCTCCACTGAAAAGTTGATGTGGAGGGGCCTGGGTTCTGCTGTGCATTATTATGTCGTGCATTCTGATAGTTGATATTCCCTCAGTTCCCTTGCTGTAAAAGACGTTCACTTCTTCTAATTTCTGTATTCCCATTATTAAAGTTATTATCCAAAGGACTGCTAGAAGGTTGCTGTAGTGCATTGTTTATATGTTGATCCTGTTAGAACACTTCATCCACATTAACACTAACAGTGACCATCTCATGATTAAATCCACTTCCCTGGATAGTCCACGCTTGAGACTTAGGCGGAAGAGGATATGCAGTCCCTTTTTGGTATTGTTTGAGGTCTGTAGCTATTTTCTTAACCTTAGTCTGTTTATTCTTAGAAAGACATTGATCCACACTACTAAAAATTTGACCATACTCAAACAGATATCGGGGGAAATCAGTTGTTGTTGTTGTGTCTTTTGGCTTTTCCCTGGTTAGGGGGTCAACACAGCGGAACTCCGGTTCGCTAATGATTGGCAGTAGATTTTTACGTACCAAGTTGCCGGCTCTGATGCACAACCTTCAACGAAGGTACGCCCATTCACGCATGTCTCCCCACAGAAGACGCTCTAGCTGAGACTCGAACAGGACGACGTCTTATTGTGAGGTGACAACGCTACCGCAGCACCACCACCGCAGTTATGAGTTTTTATTTGCTCATCTAGTTTGGAAGCAACCATTGTGATTTCTTCTGCTAGGGCTGTATAATGTTTACATAATAGTTCAAGAAATTGAAGCCCTTGCTGATTGAAAAGTTTAATAAGGTCCAAATGAAATTGTGACTGGGCTATAAGCCCTGTAGGATTATATTGCCAGTACTGAAGACCCTTAGGTACTATTTCCAGTCTAATACACTCCCGGAAGTATTCTGCATCCAAGCATCATTTTTTATATTTCAAAACATTTTGGTCCAGATCATTCAACAAAGTAGTAATATTAGGAGATGGAGGGCTAATATCGTCACCAGTACGTTGACAATTCATCGTATCATTAAACAAAACAGGAGCGGCGAGCCAATCTTTCAATATAATGTTCCCCTGATTTGCGTTAGTGCTATTATTCAAATCATGGTATGCTACTGCTGAAGCATAAGTGTGAAGTTCCCTTCTTAATTCCCCCTGTGCTGGGGGTAATGTATTAGCTCCTGTTAGTAGCTGGGAATTACACTGTCCTAAGCCACTTCGAGTTTGCATTAGGGTTGCCGTACAAGTAGATTGTCTTGCACATAAACTGTCCACTTATACATTAACTAGGAATTGAAAAAATGAAGCTTAACTCGCACTCAATATTCTACGTTCATAGTTTTATTCTATTCTGATGCACATTTGAACATAGAATATTGAATGCAAGTTAAGCTTCATATTTTCAATTCCTGGTTAATGTATAAATTATGGTAGTATTTGCTCATGTTTAGAGGTTTGAACTATAAAGCTAGTGGACTTAGTAAGCTAATTAACATACCTAAGTAATTAATGTTGTGTTGCTATGGAGGGATGCATCTAAATGAACATGTGATTAATGTAATTGTATGAAAGGAAATGACATACGTAGCTGAATTAACTAATGAAGTTTGTGATATTTTGTGGACAATAGGCACTTTATCCTTGTTTATAATAAAAGTTCCATTTATTTTATTTCGTCACTAGTACAGATTCATTTGCATTACTACTTATATATCAATTTATTTTATGCTGCCTTTATCCAGTTCTTCTATTAGTAGCCGTAGTTCGTTTTTGAGTATATGAAAAGCATGATTAATTTGCCATTCAATATTAGCTTTAATTTTTTAAGACAGTCTTCTAGTTTATTGAAGGCAGTTTGTGTTTGAGTTTGAAGTGACCAAGGGAGCCTGACTGGCATGGGTAGATTCATTTGCATACTTAATTATTGTTACATTTTTGTTATTGTTGAAGAACAAAGCTGAAATATGATTGCTCATGTAATCTGCAAATTTCATACTGATCAGTATATTCTCCAGCTGCCTTTGTTTGCTTGGCCTTAGGAAGATATTGATAGAAGATCAAAGGTTACAGACAAAACTATTTATCACAGAAATGCAAATAAGAAACAGAACATGAGAAAGAATAAGATGTTGCACATTTAAAATAGAAGGTGAGAGCAAACTTTATATTTTTTAATTTAATGACATAAAACAAAAAAAAGAATGAAAAAGATGGAACACACTGCATCTACAAATAAATTAAATGGTATGTTTGACAGGCAGAAACATAATGTATGTTAATGTTGTGGTCTCAGGAAAAAAAAAAACACATGTTCTAGAAAAGTGTGCACAACTTAAAATACTGATGTTCCAGAACACAAATTTTATTTTTGTAAGAAGTTATTTTTGTGATTCTTTGGAAAAGACAGAAAAAAATTGTTTTGAAAAGATGGAAAGATTGAATAATATGACATTATGGCACAACATTGTTCCATCACAACTTGTTGATATCTCTGGTGTCATGGCATCCAGGATGACTCATGTCAACTCACTGAAAGAATTTTCAGCAAGTGCAATTAGTACTGTAAAAAAATGAGATGAAAACCATTTAAAAAAAACTCAAAACAAACACCTATTAACCCTCCTGAGGAGGAACCCCCTACATCCCCACACTTATATATGCTGATCTCACAGTCAGACAACAGTGAGAAAAAAATGCAAACTCCATTTACACTGAAAGTTTCTTTTAACAAATGTACTTTATGGGAACTGCACTTGCAGAAACCACTGTCATACTGCTGATTGGCTATGATTCAGGCTTATCATCAGCACCAGCAGCACATCTTTCTGTGAGCTCCACCTTGTCAGAGACAACTTGTTGCTTCTAAAAAAGTCTGCTGAGGTTTGCCAGAATTAGGATGACCTCTGAAGCTGACATAAAGCTGCTGAGACACATCAGACTGCTGCATGCCAGTAGGGACCACATTCTTTAAGTAAGCTGTCTTTGTTACAGGATGCATACTAGCAGTAAGAAAGCTGCATCCTTTATTTCTGACTCTGGATGGAGGGGTTAAACAATGGCCAGAGATTGGGTAAAAACGTCTAGTACCTGTCAGTGTTCACCATTTGTTCCCATATGGTCCTGTCTGTAGTGTCCAACATTTTTTCCTGTCCTGTTACATCCAGTGTGATATACCATATGATTATAGTCTCTCGTTTTATTCTCTCTTAGCAGCATTCTTCAGCTTAATGCCCCAGGTGTCTAGTACTGCACTGGTTTCTCTTCATTCCACACTGTGTCTCCTAGCAGCATGGTGCCCACTGAAAACTGTAACACCAAGCCATCATTTCATGAGCTGAGCTATAAAGATGCTTAGTGATGTGTGTGTGTGTGTGTGTGTGTGTGTGTGTGTGTGTGTGTGTGTGTGTGTGTGTGTGTTTGAAGGAGACCGAGCACAAGAGCAGAACATAGGTCTCAACCTGCTAAGAGGGCAATGTGGATCATAGACCATAGCAATGTGCGACAAACAGTCAAAATGTGGAACACCCTATTTTAGCACTGCTTGAAAAGTGTACCTTGACCATGGCCATGGCATTTCAACCAAAATATATGTGAGGACACACACACACACACACACACACACACACACACACACACACACACACACACACACACACACACACACACACACACACACATTCACCCTTGTCATACCTCTCAACTGTCCAGAATTTTGCAGAATACCCACATTTTTGCCTCATATTTTTGGTCTGTTCCTCACAAAATATGTAGTTTTCTGGTAAATCACAGAAGAATTAATAAAGATAATGCCAGAAATTTAAGTTTCAGGCATCATATCCTTCAGAACATGAATGGTAGCACAAAGTTTATAAGAAAAATATTTAAAATTGGTTCCTTTTTTGGTCCTTTGTCCTCTCATTAATTAAGGCTGTGTCCGGATTTCTTGTGCTAAGAGGTTGACAGCCATGGCACTCACACTATCTCACACACACACACACACACACACACACACACACACACACACACACACACACACACACACACACACACTCCACATATTCACAACTGGCCAAAATTTTGCAGAATGCCCATATTTTTGGTCTGTTCCTCATAAAATGTGTATTTTTTTGGCAAATCATAGAGAAATGAAATAAGATAATGACAGAAATTTGAGTTTCAAACATCATATCCTTCAGATTATGTATGGTAACACAAAACACATTGTTCTAGCAACCAGATTTCTTAGTCTAGGAAGTTGAGAGGTATCCATTTAAAGAGAGGAAAAAATTAAAAAGAAGCAAAACAGTACCAAAGTAAATAACTGCAATACCAGCAGTAAAAAGGATTCCTTTTAACTGTTGGTATCGTAGCTATTTACTTTGGTATTGTTTTGCTTCTTTTTTATTTTTTCTCCTCTCTTTAAATGTGATTTTCCACAACCATTCCTACATGAATGGTCAGGTGTTTGGGACCTCTTATTGGCTCCCATCCTCAGGAACAGTTATTTGATTGGTTCACATGTTGCAATGGTGATTGGCTGTAATTGCAGAATACGAGCCAATCAAAAACTGTGTGGCACAACCAATGGTGTTCAATGTGGAACAGAGGAGTAGCTATTTGATTGGTTTGTATACCATGATGTCAACTGGCAGTAATTGTGGTATACAAACCAATCAAAAGCCGTGTAGTGGAGCCAAAGCTTTTCAATGCAGAACAGTGGAACGGTGGGTTCGCCTATGGTAATGCGGAGGGTTCCGTATAATCCGGAGTACTTGGCTTCTCAGTAGCAGACATCCTTTTGTGGCATTGCATTGAAACATCTATTTGCAGATGAGGCCACATAATTTCCCTGTTGCTTCTGATGGGGTAAACAGCTTTTATAAAGTTCTCTTTCTGGTCCCCCATAATACTGTTCCTGCTTGATGCTTGAATGCGTGCTACACGTGCTTCCACATGGTGTGCCTAGTACTCTCTGTATTCTCTTAAACCTTGTAGAAATGCTAGACATTACAAGAAAAAAAAATACAATGCAGACAACTATTTATTCTTTTAACTGAAATGCTATTTTGTCAGGAAACATTCATAGACAGGCAGGACTGCATTCATGTAAAATGTATTTTGCTGTTTTTGATAGCATCTATGTACTGTGTGTAAAATGACATTTTGTAGCAGGTAATGATCACAGTATTTGATGTGTGTAAATACCATTTCAGAGGCTTCAGTTTAGCCAACGTTTTAACATAGTAGTGGACATAAGTAAACATGGCTAGTGCTTTCTTCTTTCTTAAGAAATATTGTTTGCAATATATGTATTTTAAAGGCTGGCATATTTAGAAGAGGTTAGCAAAAGTCAGTAAGTCTGCTATTTCTGGAATGTTCTACATCAGCACTGTTTCCCTCCTATGAGTGGCAAGCTTTCTTCTGTTTCTATTCACTACCTGCATATGCTTTCTACAAATATTCAGTGACCTGTAATAATTGTCTGCTACCTGTAATGTTTCTCACAAATGCTATCTGACAGACAAATCTAACACAGCAAAATGTACTCTATTTTTTTTCCTAAACGAGTCTTCCCTACTTAAAAGCATGTGAAATTATTTCCTTTAAAGTGCGAAGACTCACACTTACTAAATATGTAGCCACAGTTCATAGACATGTTTTTTTTCTTTTACTTTTCTTAAACATTCGAAGCCTTCTCAGTGAGTGAGCCTGACTCCATTCACCCTCACTTCACTCAGACATACTCTGCTTCCCTTCCCTACCCTCAAATCCCACCCACTTTACTCTACTTTTATACATCATAAGTGCAATCCTCACTCCACTGCTAACCAATCTCTTTCCTTACCCATCAAGCCATACCAACTAATCAGTAACTTCTCTGCTAGTACTGTTATACTCAGCTTAAATCTTTCTCTAGTCACTACTGCAAACATTTCTCCAGCAGCAGTTTTCTTGTTCTACTCTCCAATTTCCATAACTTTCCTCCTTCTAACCTATAGTACTATATCAAATCACCTAATACTCTCCTATAATATTCACTGGTATACTCTCTTATAAAATTACATATTCACTAGTATACACTACATAGAATGCTACTCTTTCACCAAACCTCAGCATAGGACTAGATGCTCCTATTGTATAATCACAAACTAGCAGCTTCTCTTCAACTTGCTTTATATTATAACTATACTTAACTCAGTAACACTCTATTTATCATGCATGATGTTTTAACTCATTATCTCTTCTTTTCTCTTTTCAGTATACTAGTACACCTTACCAACTACCATATTTCATCCATATGTATAAACTCAAAACATATTGACCCACTCATGTTTTCCAAAACTTGCTAAATCTCTCTTGCATTACATATCATGCTACCTCTATCAAACAACTTACTCTAACTTCTTCAATTACAGATATGTCAAATCAAACTCTTTAATCACAAAATTGAATAAAACCCAAAATAAAATGTAGTGGTTTTAGCTATATAAACTCTACTGAGAAAATCAGAGAGAAAACATTCACCCAAATCCTGGCCCTAAACAACAGTGTACAAGCCTCACTACCAACTCTATAGTAGGTGCTTCTACAAATATTTCTTACTTATCCTCTGAATCCATCCTCCTATTCCTGTCATAAATAAGAAAAATAACTCAATGCACTCACACTACATCTCTAAACTCTGGAACACAATTCAGCTAAAAAAGCACTGCAAATTTATCCAGTTTTAAGGGTTTGCTCAAAAAACATCTCAGCCAGTCTTGGTTATGCACATGATCCTCATCTGGGTAAGACATAATTGATCTTCAGCTCTTACTGCTTTCCTATAGATCCTTCATGTTCTCTTCCTTCACTGAAATACCTCTGCAGTTTCTGCACATTAACCTGTCAGTCTAACCATGCTCTCATCTGCCACTTCTAATTAATCTTTCATATTCCACCTACTTCACCACCAGTAACTAATCTGCACTATATCTAGAAGTCATCTTCTATAATGACAATTATTCCTAGACAAAATCTTATCTTTCTCTTAACCCCACCCCTTTTTGCTATTTTGCTTTCATTATATTCCATATTTCTTAACTGTCATATCTTTCGCTCTCTCGTCACTAACTCCGCTTTTCTGATCCCACTTATATCAAAGCCCATATTTCACTTCATATGTTTTGGCAAGTTTCTCTAACCCCTTTTCTGTCATGATGGATAGTCCATCTGGCTGGCTGTCATATATACATTTTTCTGTGTTACAATCAAGGTCAGATTTCCCATTAGGCACTGTAAGCACAATGCCTAGGGCCTACAAAATTTTTAGGGCCTACGAAGTAGACAACCAAATTGAAAAAATAAATTAATAAGAAAAAATACTGCAGGGCAGAAATCTAATTTATCTAAAATTCAAAATTACATTACAGAACCAGCAATTCAAAATTATTAGGTATTTCCTAAGACATATTCTTTCTTCAATTTTTCTTTTTAGCAAAGTATTTAATAATGTCCTCAAAGTCCATATCATGAGTAATGTCACTTTCAATACACAAAAGAGCCAAAGACAATAGGTGATCCTGGCTCATAGTTGAGCACATATAATTCTTAATTTGCTTAAGTTTAGAAAATGATCTTCTTCCTTCTGCATTTGTTCCAATTATTGATAAATAATTCCTCAACACAATATGTAAGTTTGGAAAACTTGTAACAAGTTTATCTTTTATTTGGGATTTTATCAGTTGAGTCACTTCAACTACTGACTTGATTATCCTTGTACAATGATGAAAACATAAGAAATTCATCAATGAAGTCTTCTTTCAAGTCTGATGAATAGATATTAACTAAGTCTCTGGCTTTCAATTTAACTTCATATTTTGTTAGAGATCTGTCCGGAAGGAAACTGGAGGCATCATGCAACATACTATATGCTGCACCCCGTTTTGTCATTTCTGTAACTAGTACATCTGGAATACAATAAAAATGTTAATTTGAAATGCATATTTTGCAGTCAATTCATGTACCAATTTCTCTGGTTTTTCTTCAAACGGTCTCTTTCTTTTCTGATTTTGGTCTTTCTATTGTTTGTAATCTGAGTATTGAGCAAGGTTTTTAGCTGTTTTTTCAAAGTCATCAAATATATCCTTAACTCAAATCTCAACTAAGTAATCCAGAAGTCCAGCATATAATTTCCTAATTGTGCACAACTCAGTTCCAGGTTTCTGGAGTGCTTTATTTTTTCTATCAATATTTTTCAGAATATCTTCCCAAATGACTGTCATTAATGCTATTTCTAAGCTATTTAGCTTGTTTATCAAAGTTTTGCTTCATGAACCACTGTTGGTTTTTGTTGTTGACATTCTGAGATATCAAGTAGTGTTGCACAGATCTGATTGCAATTTATCTTCACTGATCTGACACATCATATCAGGATGACCATCTTGTGTGTCATAGATCTTTAATCGAAATTGCATTTTTCATCATATTTAGTTTAGACCATCTTTGTGATGAGGTTGCAAAGAATGTGTAGAGCGACTGCAAAAAGCTGAAAAAATTAATGTCGACCAAACAGCTTTCTGCAGACATAATCCCTACTAAATTTAGGCTGTGAGCAGTGCATGGAACCTATACTGCCAGTTTGTTGACTTCTTTGATTCTGGCTTGGAGTCCAGAATATATCCCACTCATATTACTGGCATTGTCATAAGACTGAGATCTGCAATTTGCTATGTTTATTCCATATTTGTCAAATGTAGATGCTACTGTGTCAAAAAGATATTTAGCACTATGTTTTTTCACTGGGAACAAACATTAAGAAGCACTCATGTACTTCACCATCTTTTGATACATAATGAATAACGATTGACAATTGATCTGTGTGACATATCTGGGGATGAAGCTATACTCAATCCAAAATATTTTGCTTCATTAATTTCAGATTTCATCTGTGTCAACACTTTCATTCCTAATAAATTTATAAATTCTTCATATGTGGTCGAAGATAGGTACAAAATATTTCTGCTGCCTGGATTTCCATATCTTTTTTATGTTCTTTGAGAAAAAGATCAAATTCTCCCTCAGATTTAATAATCTTCCATGCAGGACTAATCTAATCCTGAACAGAAGTGGCAGTTTAGGAGGAGGACAGCAGCGTACCATGCATATTAATGAAGGCATGCTGCCTGACCTCCTAATCCTACATGGAGCATGGACGGGTGCAGGGGGCGTGTCTGAGAGCAGAGCTCTCAGAATGAACACGCCACTGCAAAGTAGAACAGCAGAAACTGTAAATAAATGAGCGAGACCACTTATAGGTGTCCGCATATCCCCACCAACAATCCCCCATGTGTACAACAGCAACAGGACATAAAAATAAAAAGAGGAAACCCTTTTATTATTTTTTAAAACCCCAACCATAGGTTACCTAACCATAGCTAACCATAGGTGAGCGGGTGTGCCCATCACTTGGCTACGGTTAAAGCAGCTGAAAAGGCTGAAGAGGATAACAAAGAATATAGATGCAAATGAAGCAGCACAGCAATAGTGTAGTGGTCAGAGCATCCGCCTAATGAACAGACATTCCCGGTTCAAGTCCCACTGCAACACATATCATTTTCCATGTTAAAACTGTATATGAACACATTTTTATATCTTTTTACTGTATAACCTACTAAATAACATTTAAATGGGAACTGGAATACTACATTAAATGCACATGTGAAGTGTCAGTGTCATAATGAATAAGGCACTAGTAAACAGGTTTAAGCACAGATAAGCAGTAGTAAGCATATATAAGCACTAGTAAGCATGTTTAAGTGCGTTTGCGTGAGGTTAAGCATTGCCTACACAGACTAAGCAAAGTAGAAGCTAACCGAGTGTAAGAAACTGTAACCGGAGGTTAGCAGTGCTTACCGTTCCACAAACCCACGCAAACCTGCTTACAACTGCTTTAAAGTGCCTTAATCACTCTGTACCCAACGGCCCTTATTCTGCCCAGCAACAAAATAAACTGCCTCTGCAAGGCTCAAAGTCAGGAGCCTGTATACTATAGTCACAGTAGTTAACCATTAATCCATCATAGCAATACATACAAATGAGGTATCAGCAAACTAATCCTCACCACAGGAAAATCAAACCAAACATGTGACCTGAATTTATGTACAGTGTGAAGTGGTATAACCTGCTATATAACATAAATATGTGAACTGGAGTACTGCAGTAAGCATAGATGTGAGGTGTTATTGTAATAAAGTGTAGAAGTAGTAGAAGTGTAGAATCATGAATACCAGACACATATAGAACCTGTAATGAATAATAAATCACTGCCAAAATGCAAATATAGTGTTAATTAACTATTAAGCAATGCTAACCACGGCACAGCTCAACTTAGTAAGAGTAAGCAATGTGTAGGGGAGCCAATCCAATCTGCCTAGCAGTATACCTCTTTAAGCACTGCCAACCTTAGGTAAGCAGGTGTGCCCATAGCTTAGCCTTTTCAAACCCGGCCAATCATGGAAAAGTGCAGGTAAGTTGCTGTATTTAAACCACACAGGTGGGAATACGTTCCATAACTGGTTGTAGCTTCCTACTGCAGGCAGAATGGCTGGTGTGGGTGAAGGCACTCATTTTAGAGCACAGTACTGGGGCATCCAGGAGTCAAAAATCATGGTATGGCTCCTGGTAAAACACCATGAGGAGAGACTACTGCAGGGCCAGTACCAGGGCTCGCAGTATAAAATGGAGGCCTGGGACAGTCTCGCCCATGACCTCATCAGTGCCACAAATATCCCCCAGACTGGTAAGCAGATCAGGCATCATCATGCTGACCTGAAGCAGCGGAAGGGGGATGTACTGGAACAGTGGATCCAGGAATCCTGGCAGATGGCTAATGCCCCAGTACTAAGTACTCATTCTACTAAGTAGTTAAGAATTGCCTAGCTTTTATATACTATGGTTAGGTATGGCTAAATATCACTGTATTTCTCTGACAGCTGCAGATGAGCAGGCTGCGAACCAGCAAGCCCATGATGCTAAGTTGCAAAGGCTGCATCGCGAGGCAGATTAGTAATTAGTCTGCATGCACTGTCATAACAAATAAATATAAAAGTCTTAGAAAGTGTTGTACCACTTGGAATAAATGTGTAATAGACTGTGAATAAAGGTATAACCCCAAAGTGCTTCTATTTACTCTTCTGTCATATGTTGGCGAACTATTGGTTCATAGGTTCATAGGTTCATAGGTTCATACTAGGCTATCTGCCCTAGGGCATTTATAAGCCTAGCCAGAGTGTGTTTGGCTTTCGCCACCCATTTTAAATGAGTTTTGCTATGCCTTTTTTCGAGGTTAGTATACTGTGCCTCTATCTAACAGTGACACAGAAGTGATACCCCGGGGTAAACCTACGATCTCCCATCCACTCATCAAGATTCCTCTTGAAGAGAGTCAATGAGGGACTCTGCCTAACCTGGACTGGGATTTTATTCCAGAGTGAAGGGAGCCTCTGGGTTATGAATCTGTCCCTCCAGCATGTCCTATTTATTTCAGTGCTGAGGTTCAAGTCTCTCGAGCGCATAGCTCGATGGGATTTGGATTTTCTGAGGTGCAGCATGTCCATTAATTCCGGGTTGGATATGGCTTTATATGTCAGGCACAGATCGCCTCTGAGCAGGCGGTATGCCACTGAGTAGAGCTGGAGTTTCTTTAACCGGGCAGCATATGGCATACTATAAATAGTACTGTTTTATTTTAAGCAGTGTCACCCACACTGTGGTATGCAGATAAAATGTGTATGAAGTCCTGCATAACAATGTTGGAAGTACCAAGAGGTCAGTCATATTGTACAAGTGAGGGAGACGTAGATAGAAAACAGTAGAAAGCTTTACATCAATTCTCTGATAGCACAGTGTACTGTGATGTTAGCTATATTTTTTTGTCACATACAGCAGGGATTTGAATCCTGGGAGTGGCACTAAGTTGTATGCATAATCATACCCCACAACAGGTCCGGGCCGTGGTGAATAGGGAGCTCGATCTGGAGTATTGAAACCGGCTATGCCAGCTTGAGGGCCAAATGGCACAATTAGAGAGCAAGCCTGCCCCTCCTACACAGCCCCCAGCACAGCCACCTTTGGGTCCATGAAGGTGCAGTGGTGACTGCCCATGGGTGGGGACCTCAGTCCCACTGTTTCCAGTTGGGGGCTCATGGGCTTGCAACTTCCAAACAGCCCTCCCCATCCAAGTTGTTTATCCCCCACATGTGTCATATACTGCCCCTGTATGCATCTTGTTTGTCTTGTCTGTTAACCTACCCAACCTACCTCCCCAAATATACCAACTACCCCTCCCCAACATCCCACTCTCACCTGAAAAAAAGGGCAATCTGTTCCCACAAAAAAACTCGGCCCATACATAGCTGTCCATTTTGCACACATGCCCACTGGACACATGTAATCTGGTCAAATTGGCATCACAATGAATATATGTTGTCCTCCCCCCTCTCCCAGGGGTTTGAGGGGACAAATATACCTGCAAATTCAGTGTATATGCACAGCTGTTGCTGTAAAAGAAATGGGCAGCTATGGGCATTTCCTATACTCTTCCTGCACATGCTTAGCTATTTTCCTTACTGTCTTTCCCTCTTTCTGCCCCTTTTTTCACCACTTTCCTATCAACCCCTTTTTCTATTCTTTTAAAGAAATTAGCGTGTGGGTAAGCGGCAGTAAGCACTTTTAAGCAGCAGTAAGCGGGTTTGCATGGGTTTGCGTGGGGGTAAGCTATGCCTACACAGGTTGAGCAATTCCAAAGCTAACTGAGTGTAAGAAAACATAAGCAGAGGTTAGCAGTGCTTGCCATCGCACAAACCCACACAAACCCGCTTACAACTGCTTAAAAGTGTCATAATCACTCTGTATCCAACGGCCCTTGTTCTGCCAGCATCAAAATAAACTGCCTCTGCAAGGCTTGAACCTAGGACCCTCCACTCCATACACAAAGTGATTTACCTCTAAACTATGGCAGATATACATAACCTGATGTTTTCACAAACATTTCATCCAGCACAATCAGTCATCTGTGCAGGAAATCTATTAATATCATACCACACAACCTGTTAATGGAAGAAGTCTGGACAAAGTATGCCACAATGTGGGTACAAATAGGGATATATGTCAACTAATGCTCTAACACACTTAAAATGTTGCTAGTTACACAGTTATATGTACTAGAACACATATGCAGAAGGAGATGAAGTCTGAAACACAAAAGTGTCAGCAATAGTTACTGACTTCAGTGCTGCGATCATTCATGTCAATTGCCAAGAGAATGAGGTACAGGCCAAAATATGAGCTGAAAATGCATGGACATATATATCTGTAAATGCAGACAGATAGACAGCTATATGTAGATATATATGTTGTTTGTCTTTTTGGCTTTTCCCAGTTAGGGGTTGCCACAGCAGAACTCTGGTTTGCTAATGATTGGCAGTAGATTTTTTTTTATGGTGCCGAGTTGCCAGCCCAATGTCCAACCTTCAGCGAAGGCACACCCATTCACACATGTCTTTCGGAGGCCACTCGACCACAGGGAGGACATGCAGACTCCACACAGAAGGCACTCCAGCTGTGAATCGAACAGGAGAACTTCTTGCTGTGAGGCAACAATGCTACCACTGTACCACTAACTCACAAATAATTATATAAAATCAATTGTATATATATATATATGTGTATGTTGTTGTGTTGTGTCTTTCAGCTTTTCCCGGTTCCACAGCAGAACTCCGGTCCGCTAATGATTGGCAGTAGATTATTACGTGCTGAGTTGCCAGCTCTGATGCACAACCTTCAACGAAGGTACGCGCATGTCTCCACACAGAAAATGCTTTAGCTGAGAATTGAACAGGACAACGTCTTACATATATATGTATATGTATATATATATATATATATATATATATATATATATATATATATATATATGTATATATATATATATATATATATATATATATATATATATATATATATATATATGTACCTATATGTGTGTGTGTGTGTGTGTGTGTGTATACATATATATATATATATATATATATATATATATATATATATATATATATATATATATATGTGTGTGTATAGATACATATATATATATAGATATAGCTATATGAGATATATATATATATATATATATATATATATATATATATATATATATATATATCTAGGTACATACACATATACACAGAGAAAAGGTATTAGTGGCCATACATATGTAGAAGTAGTGTGGAAGTACTGGGTGCAAAGTATATCCCTTAGCCACAGGCCCTTTAACTGCCACCTGTGAAATGTGTAGTGTGGTAACCATTCCCACTAATGAGAATACTGACATTAAACATATACCCATCCACAATTCAAAGGACATGACAAGATACATGGGTATGCATACAAAGATAGCCTTTATTTGTGTACTATACAATAATATATGCCAGTACTTACACCACATAAAGTTTGAAAAATATAATCAGTGATGAATGCAAGGCCCACACAAAACAGTAGATGCAAGCAATGTGGATATATACCATACTATGCTGTACAGGCCAAGGCCTTCAATTAGTACAACAGTAGACACAGGATTTGCCTTCAAGATACGTAACAATCAACAATTACAGATATAGTTCAGCAGCCTCCAATTACAGTCTGTAGTCAAGCCTTTGGGGGAAAAGTAGCACTTGTGTTAATGTCACAGTATCTTTTACATAACATTGCTTAACCTAACATCTCACTATCACACTGCATGACCCTCGTCTTAACAGTTATATCCCTGAAAAGGTGCCATAGTCTAGGTTAATGGCATTTTACCCCCCCCATAAAAGGCTGTACAAGGGCAAGGAACACTGTGTACCACACACTTACCTTTGGAATGTACAAGGGCACATATGTGTTCTCCAGCTGTTGCCCTCATATATGGACTTGGCCCAAGAGTTAGTGTGGGAGTCCATGACATGAATGGGATGATAATGCTAGCAGTAAATAATGATAGGCCATTACCTAACAACCCCTTTTCTATATCACAGCAGGACAAAGACTGGCATACATGTGGAGGACAGAGGCAGGAACATAGGGCCATATTTGCATTATTGCTGTTACACACCCTAGAAATTGCTGGCATTACAGGATTTGTTGCAGCATACCCTTATGCAGGAACATGACATGGAAATACAAATGGATGTATCCATGTACTGATAGCACTCAACAGACAATGCCACTGATATATCTGGAACAATACCTGTGTGGTGCACATACAAAACCTACAGCCAATCCTCCTGGCATCATATACATAGGCCCACAGTTGAGAGCTATGCAGACAGACAACATTCCATGCAAAAGTACCATGTACACAGAAACCCTGTAAGACCAGCAAGATACAATGCACACAACAACACTACTCACACTCTCTGTAGGTCTGGAACCTTACCCAAATGTGTATTTGGCCTGTGTCTGCAGGTTCTGCTGTAAGAGGTATTGCTACCTGCCTTCTGTAGCACTGGCTGACACAGGAAGGATGTCATCCATACTGGAAAGGTGAAGGGACAACGTCCACAGAAGTCAGCATTTTAAAGTACATGGTTGCCATGACAGTGGTTATCTGAAGTACTATACAGCAGGCTGCATGCAATTAGCAACTGGTGGACACTGACTGGTGCAGAGGCCATCACCTACTCATGTGCAATACCTACAAAAGCATGCTGCAATCTATTCAAATCAGCCCAATCACTCTACTATAGAGACTGAGAGAGAGAGAGAGAGAGAGAGTAAAGGACAAAAAAAAAGTTTAATAAAAGTAACAAAGCTCAGGGTTTTGTTACAGCAGAAAAAACATAAAAGGTATGTGAAACAGATATGTATTTACTTGCATGTAGTATATGGCATAGAATAATAGGATGTATAATGTGAAATGATATATATGTGCCATCAGTACTTGTTCCTGTAATGATGTTCTGCTCAGCAACTGCTCTGGACAATAGTGTCAGTCCCTGTGGGCAGTGGGACATACCTGTCAACTGTGCAGATCAGCAGTGAATGGCAAAGATGTGACCCATGATATCTGTGTTCTTTACATTACTGTGGCCAATGGCTGGTGGTGGTATTAATACTGCCATGATAGACACATGGGTGTGAGACCACACCACCTGCAGGACAGTCATGTTAAAGTGTAGTATAGCATGCCCAACTGCCATAGCAGTATAGTATGTTTATCCAAAATCTGCCACAATATATACCCCCCTAATGTTAGTCTGTGTTCACGTGATACCTGTCTGTGTTGCAGTAAGACAGAACAGTTCAGCTGTGAAGTTAAGACAATTACAAGAGTGTGGACCAGATGTTTGTTTGCACCCCACATACAGATACATATATGTGTGTGATACATATTCACAGCTGTGTATGTCTACAGAACCTCGGACAGTTATACATATATATAGGTATATAAACAACACATGATGATATCTACACATATATGCACATATGTATATATATATATATATATATATATATATATATATATATGTGTGTGTGTGTGTGTATACATACAGATATATATATATATATATATATATATATATGTGTGTGTGTGTGTGTGTGTGTGTGTGTGTGTGTGTGTGTGTGTGTCTGTGTGTATGTATACATATATATATATATATATATATATATATATATATATATATATATATATATATATATATATATATATATATATATATATATATATATATATATACATATATATATATATATATATATATACACAAACAGACACATACACATATACATAATGCTGACAAGTATAGGTATATACACACACACACACACACACACACAAATATATATATATATATATATATATATATATATATATATATATATATGTCAATACATGTCTCCTGCCATGACATGTGTGAGAGAACATCACACATCAATACACAACATATCTACACACCAGTACATGGCTGAAAAATGGAGTGTGGAGTGTGGTGTGTAACCCATGTTGACAACACATCGCAATTGTTTGAGAAGGTGGGATATATATGTTGGTGAAGGGTATTAGGCACATACTGGTATGTAGGTTTGGTTGGGTGACAAACAATACAGCATACAGGGCTGGCATATGACATTTGTGGTGGTTCAACACTGTGGATGGGTAGTTCTATTTGGAATGTGGAGGCCATTGAGCCCCCATATGGGAACAACGGGAATATGGTGCCCACCCATGGACAGTCACAACAGAATCTACATGGTCATAAAGGTGCCTGGGCTGTGGGCTGAGCAGGATGAACATGCATGTCTAACCTTGTGTATGTGTACTGCATGCGTCCAGGTGATGTAGCACATACCCCATGTCTCTGTGGAGCTCCCTATGCACAAGACCCTGGACCTAACTGGGTGACAGACATATGTCTGTGTGTGCTCCATGGGGGGGCACCATCCCCTGAAGTGGTTCCACATGAAGGTAGTGCTGGAACAGTAGATAATGAGGTTCCATGGTGAGTCATGGATGTGATGTGGACTGGTAACATGTGCACATTAGGTGGTAGTGGTGATCCTGCTGGCAAATAACCCATACACATACTGTTGTGTAAGTGTCATGGAACATATGTAGGTTGTAATAGTCCACACAATCCCAGAACATGTCCAACAGCATGCATAGATATCCCCAATAACACAAAATGGCGGATGTGTAGCAATCACATAACAAGCATACCACATGCATATGTGGAAAAATAGTGGCAGTGACAATGGCATGCAGGTGAAATACTCTGTAACATCTCAGCAACTCTAGTGTCCCCACAGGGAGCATGTCTATAAACACATAGCAGAAAGTGTTGTACAATACAATATATGTCCCAATGGTAGATAAACGGGAGACATACCACTTGCGTTGTGTGAACATTAAGTTGGAGCTGATATGGTGGCGGGAGACTATGTGTATTGTATTATGGCAAACATGCCATATGAGTTGGCCAGACATATTTCCATCAATACGTCTTTCAGGGAGTATGGTGCACCCAAGGAATCCCACTTACAGTGCCACTGAGGATAACATAATACTCACCAGCATCATCCAGCACTACCAACTGCTGTTCTCAAGGACAAGCCAGGACCAGCATGAGCGGACCGCAATATGAAATTATGTGGTCCGCAGGGTGAATGAGGTGGGGATGCACAGCCATAAGTATGAGCAGGTCCACCATCATTGTAGTGAACTGCTCCGCCATGTACGTCGCCATGCCGCTGCCATGCGGGCTGACCACCTTGCAACAGAGGGGGCCATAACATCCACCCCCCCTCACCAGAGTGGAGGAGCTGCTCATGAGCCTGGTGGCATCTGCTCACACACAAGAGCTGCAGACATAGACAGTCATGGAGGTGGGTGCTACCCACACACCAGACATGGAGCATGCAGGTAAGGTTCCTGGGCATATCAGTAGACCACTGTTGTGTATGCATCTGTACAGGTAGATCATGCATATGTGATATGTGGAGTCTGTTGCTGTGTAGTACTGATAAGCAGTTATCTGTAGTACTGTGGACTTCAGCTGTTGTTTTACTGTAATACTGCACCCACCCTGTAGCAATGCCACAGCTGTGGCCACTGACATCAACTCTATCTCTTCTCAATGTAGGTACCTCTGGGATACCAGCAAGGCAGTGGCTGGATGCTGGTGAGTATGGTTTAAGGTTATGCTTGGCAATTCACTGTGCATGTCATAGCTAAGGTGTAGGCCATGTACACATCTAACACACCTACCCATAATGCATGCTGTACATGCTCACTGACAGAGCACACACCTCACTAATGGGATTACCAGCCTCAAACACATGCAATACACAGACTGTCTCAGACAACTGTAGCTACACTCCAGTGCACATTGCCCAGGCACAGATGACATCTGCCTAGCATACACAGCTATGTCATACACAGAGCAGTTGAACATGCTACACATAAAGAAATCTCACTCCCTTTGCAAACACATGCTCCAGGGTCCTAAACCTCATCAACACATTACACAGAACATACTGGAGGGATAGGGCCCTGTCCTGGGGAATTCCCACACTCTGGAACAGACTACCCATTCATGTCAAGCAATGTTACTCATTGGCCCTCTTTACAAAAACACTTGACAACTGGATGGAAAATAAGGAATTCACCCAGGGTAGTACGTCTGTGCCACAGCCTGACAGGGGCACAGGGGAATAACATTATTGGGTGGTGCATGGCTGGAAACCCCTGTGGCTAGGCTTATGTAGGCCCCAGGACCAATAGAACAGTACTCATCTGTGAACCCATGTGTACCACAGGCAACATCAGCCAGGGCTCAATACAGATATGACCTGCGTAATGGCGGGACATTGCCAAAGCCATGTGTTGCAATGTGATCTGATATACCAGCACCATGTTGAGGAAGTCCAGAAAGTTGCAGTTATGATGCATGTGCTGCACAATCCACACCTCACCCCAACCCAGGGATGACATCCCCATCTGTACAATGCTGGTGCCACTGTACACCTGCATGTTTCCCTGCATTGGCAGGGAATATGCCAGTACACATGATGTTTCTAGTTTGGGTTACCGCAATATGACACACATGTGTAGGCCACAGATGTCGGGCATTTGCAATGTAGCAGGAGATGGTGAGGTTGTGTCATCCTGAAACACAACAGTGCACTGGAGGGGAGAGACAAACCTATTCAGAATGGCTCTATCTGCACACAGTCAAGGTCAGGCAGTGTGGCAGATATAACCCTGACTCCACGGCACTAGGGATGGTACTGTATGACCTCCAAGGGCTGTGCACATGTTTAGCATGCAGACATGCAGGTTTGGGGAACATTTACAGACCTGACTGACCAACTACTGGCTCATGATGATGACCCATGCTACTATACCCCTTCCAGGTATAGTGACCACAGTAGTACACCTAACAGTTATTGTTACACACCATCATAATATGTGTGTGCACACATATGCACCCACAAATGGTATGCATCCCAACCAGCATCTGCACAACTGACACATATGGCCTGTATTGCAATTGACTGCCTAGGTCATATGTCATATATCAGGTATGCGTAGTGTTGCCATAAGCAGTAGTGTTGCACCATGGTATGTCATGGAAGAGAGTGCCATGTCAATAGTGGTCTATACACTCACCATAGTTATAGTACATTGTGTCTGTGGTCGGTCTAATGGTATTCTATCATTCATACATGCACCACTGATGATGACATCTGTGAATACACATCAGGCATTTACTAAACACATGTCCACATATAATCCAGAAACACACAGAGGCTGTGAGCAGCAGAAGAAACATAACTGACACATAGATACACATCCTGCAATGGTGTGTACACCTGTGAGGTATGATGCACAGTACATGCCAGGGTGCTGAACAGATGCACACCAATGCTGTGGACATGGGTGCAGTGTATTCCAGGGGGAGGACCATAACCTAATAACAGAAGCCATGCATCACAGCCATGTATAATGTTGGTAAAGGGGATTGACTACAGTTGCACTGCATGCTGTTGAGCACCACATGTCCTGCATGCTGACATGTGTGTAATTACAGGTTTGTTTGATACTGTACTGCACCATCACCAGCTATTGTGTGTTATGGGGGTGCTGGAGCTGTCTGTAGGTGCTGTCTGGTGGAGTGTATGGGTTGTCATGTATGTTGACTGCATGAGTATATATCTGTGTGTGTGGCCATGGCTGCACATGTGTGTGTGTGTGTGTGCGTGTGTGTGTGTGTGTGTGTGTGTGTGTGTGTGTGTGTGTGTGTGTGAGAGTGTGTACTGTTTAGCTGTGATGTACAGGTCTTGCAGTCTGTTCCCTGTTTTCCCCTCACAGGTGGTGAGGCGGGGCTGGGTCCCTCCCACAGGGAATCTGATGTCACTGATACAGACAGTGACCATGAGGATAGGTGTGTTGAGGCACAGGCAGGGTCATCAGGGGCTGCCGCTGGGCCACCAATTGACATCCCACAAGTATCCACCCCATCCACGCATACAGTCACACTGCCTCTACATACCTCTTTAATGTTGGCCTTAGCTGAGGGACAGTCTATGGCTGGCATTGGCCAGGACAGTGTGGTATCTATGGGTTATGTGTCAGGACACAGCAGACATAGACAGATGTCTGGCAGGGTACCACATAGGCAGATGTTCAGACATGCTTGTCGGAGCACTGTTGGTCATCATGCCCCTGGCAGATGTGCCACATCTATATCAACCACACACATGTTCCAGGCTGTCATGGAGGCACAGACATGAATGGAACGGTGCACCAGACAGGGTCTAAGGGCACAGAGGGCGTATCACACCTCTGAAACTGACAGCATCCGTGACTTAGCAGGTGCCATTTGTAATTACACCGAGGTCATGGATAGATGACGGGGTGAGACATTGGATCTCATCCACAATATCATGTCCATGCATCAGGACAGGGTCGGACACTAGCAATGGCCACATGGACATATGCCAGCAACACCAGCAGCTGGAGGTCTCTATGGACATCCCACCAGTCACAGCTGCTCCCGTAGTGGCAGTACCAGACCCAGCACTGTGGGGGGGGGTGCTGTCCATTGACCGTCATAGCAGACCACGTGCACGTGGCCCTGACCAGTGATCCAGTGGATGTCTGTCAACCTCAGGGGACAGTACCCCATCTGGCTTTGCACCTGATACTGCCTGTAGCACTCCTGCCAGGCACAGGTCCCATGTCCGTGGCCAGAGATGGTGAACTGCAAACCCTGCCAGGTACAGTCTGCAGCTGTCTCACAAATCCCTGTATAGGGCAGCCAAATGGTGGAACTGTGTGCATGCAGACACACACACATAAACAACAAACTTAGGGCAACCACATACCTGCACACACATCACAATTGGCGCATAACAGTACTCAGCCGCCTCACAAACACACACACATTGTCAATTGTATGTCTCAGCCTAGGCCTCTGGCAAACAACAACACACCTTGTGCATATGATGATACCTGTGCCACATCCTGTCATCTGTAACATCGATGCAGGGACAGGCTAACATGGTGCTGATGCACAGGGTGACTGTACAACAGTGAAGGAATGGAATGCTGTGTAGCATGTTGTCAGCAGTAAAGTGAAATGCTAATATCTTGGAAGGTGTAGCTGTGCAGCCATGATGCATTATAGCTGTAATTAGCAATGTTGTATTGTTTTCACCATTATCTATTCTGATTGTGTTGTGTTTGTCCATGTGCCACATGGCTGATGGGTGTAGTGGTGTCAGTGGGCCTTCTACAGTGGACATCTGTAAGTGTAGTGGGTGGTACACATGACATGGCTGGGTACAACACATAGAGCCTTTGGTTTGGATGCAGTACATATACAAGACTGTACACATGGAGGTGTGTCCCCGTGTAGGTAACGCATCTGTTGCCCATGTAATCCCACCAAGACAGGATAGGCACAACCACACATTACTATATATGTTGTCTGCAATGTGGATGACTTTGAACATGCTAACAGCAGGGTGTATGTCCCTTTCCCTACTCTACTGAAATCTTCACCTCAGTAACATGAGTGTGCCAATGCTGGTGGCATAGCCCTACCTTTAGGAGGGTGTGAGGTGCTCAACTACTGTGAATGGTGTAAACAACAACTAATAACCTGATAACATACACTGTACAGTATTACATACAGCTATGTGGGGGGATAGATGCAACAGTAACTGCAATGATGGTGGATGTGTCCACAACAGCCACACCCAGTGAGTTATAGCAACCCCAGTAGTGCTGCACACCTCTACAGTGTGGAGGAGAGCATTAACACATCTATGACCTGTGAAGGACTGTATGTCCATGTGATGGCACATGTGGAATGTTGGCAGTTGCCAAGCAGTCATGGTGGAAACATATTCTGTGAACGGAGGTAGATCCCTTAACATCTACACACATTCCTACATGTGGGCTGGTGTACAAAAGCCTGCTATGATCTACATAGGTATTGTGCACCTCCTAACCCTCATCTACACCTGCCATGATTACGTCATGGAGGTATACTAGGTTCAGGTTGTATTCTCTGCCTTTGACAAGTCCAACACTGGCAGGGTCCTGTGTGTTAAGATTACCAGGGACATTGGCCATGGGTTCATTGTTAATATGTTCCATGTCCCTGCAGACCAGGGTCATCAGGCTATGGGCTGGTAGTTCCCAGCTGACATGGTGGATTTGTGGTCATCCTTGCCAACACTGGTGAATCCATTACCAGGTGTAGGCCTGTTGGATTGTATGAAGGATCCCAGCTACTTACTGTGCCTACCCAGGGGGTTCCCCCAAGCATGACACTTCACTTGACTGTACTGCATGATATGTTAATAATGCCAGCCTGACATCCTACAGGTGGGATGGAGTACTGTTAACATGTACTGCCCTTGTTGAGTAGAGTCCTGGTTATGGGATCTGCTAAGATTGGTAGTGTATTGTGGGCCAGACATGTTTGGCTGTGGGGGGGGGTATACCTATCCATGCCAGATGTATG